>NW_027210854.1:42500-490338 GCF_029030835.1 Brachyistius frenatus | reverse complement strand
GGAAATAGACCTAACAAAGCATTTTAACCTTCAGAGGGTGCCACAAATATGAAAAGTTTATGTCATTATTGGTTGCACGCATTTGGCCAAAATTCAGTTCACATGATCTATGATCAGAGCTTAGTTGATGTATGACATTTTGTAATGATAGATTAAAGTGGGCGTGGCTTATCACAGGAAATCTACAATTCACATTCCATACTTCAAATAGTCAAAATAAATCACCGTACTGAGCTGAAATTCTTTCAGCACATCGAGTGAATCGGGACAAAATCTCAGCTCACTGGTTGCAGTGTGGTGAATTCAGAAGTCCATCATTCTATATCTTTCAAAATATGCAAAGTCAGATGACATCTACAGCTCCATAAATCTTCCTTCAAATGCTGCCAACTTCATCACATGCTTTCTATACATATCACATGTTTTCAGTTTAGTCAAATGGTGATTCCGCAGCAATATTTAATATTTTGCTGTAATCGGTACTGTACACGAAAGATCTTTTACTTTGCCAAATGTTTGCTTAAACTTCACCAAAGTGTTTGACAATACACCTGACATCATCAAAATGATGTGATTTTTTTTGTTTTTTAGATCTTGTTATCTCCAACATTTTAATTATGGTAAGTATTTAAATTTTTAACAGACAATTAGTGCATGTGGGCCTAGCCTATTCATCCTTATGCTCTGTCTTATACCTTTGCTCAATTTCATGTGAGCTATTTATATCCATTGCCCTTGAAAACCTCCTCAAGTTCAGAGGGATCGCCCCCGGGCCGTTGGAGTTTAAAGGGCACCCTCAACAAAGTAAAAAAAAAATTGCGTATAAACCCATGCCAGATGTCTGTGGAAAGCTAAGACTCTAACATTGATTTGATCCATATAAACCATTTTAAGATCCTATAACCACAGCAGGTTGAGAGAGCAGCTTTGTTAGACCACTATTAAACAAACAAACAATTACAGTGTTGGTGTAACTCACCAAAACAGACTCAGAGTCCCAAACTGACCCGGAAAAGTCTGACAGAACCCCTCTGGTTCAGTCAGCAAAGGTCCAGCAAAATATTTAGTCCAAAAAGCATTATTATATCCAGAATACACACGCCGTGTGTTCTTAAATCTCCACAGATTGTCATTAAAAACACCAGATATCCTGGCACAAAGCCAGCTCTGTGGTAGTCTGATCCACACTTTACCTAATTTGGCTGACACCGTTTGATTGACACCTCACTGAGCCAATAAGACCTTCTAAATCCTGTCTCCAGCCTGCAGAAGCCAACCGGAGCGCGTTATGCGCGAAAGTGTCCACCTCTCTTCTGTTGTTTACAACTGCAGCCAATCATAAGCTACTGTGCTGATGATTGACACTTTGTATAACCAATGAGATTCTGAACAGGGGATATTTGTCTTTCAGGGGCGGCTCTTCCGGCTTCCTGACTCTTTGGCTGTCAAGAATAGTGACTCTGACTGTTGAGGATAGAACTTCAGAGTGTTTCCTTTCAAAAGAGGCCAAACTCATGCTTCTACTACAAATGGTTGAAGAACAGCTTTCATTTTACTTTGGGTCGGCCTTCATAAAACCTTTTATGCTAATTGTACTGGAAGCATAGACACTAAGGAGAAGAGCCCGAGGCTGCATTTTCACTTTTGAGTGCCGAAGTCAACCCTCAAACTACGGTAGTAACCAGGTTGAGCGAGCAGAAGGGAGAATATAAAATACCGGGCAGCATTTGGGATCCAGAGAGGGACCAACCCGAGGTAGCACATCTGTGAAGAAGATCTAACTGAAACTGGAGCAGAGGATGAAGGTAGAACTGTGAAGCTGTTGAGTTCACATTCGTTAACGTAACATCTAACTGGGAAAACTCTGCTGAAGAGGACGGAGGACAGAGGACAGACCAGAGACTGTGTAGTGACTGATAACGAGGACTGATGGCTGTTCTTCATCCTGGTGGAACTTCACTCTCTTAACAGAAAGCTACACAGCAATACCACAAGCTGCCAAACAGACTCCATTGAATGGGAACTGCACTAATGATTACAAATACTATAGTTAATAGTAAAAAACATGAAAATGTGAAAACTTGAAAGATGTTTCCAGTCCACCAGCTCTGCTTTACTTTCAGCTAAATGAGCTGCTTCCTTCTGCTGAGCACTAAAGATCTTGAACCTACAAATAGCCTGATGTAGCTTTATTTATTTTTGTTTTTTCTGTGATGTCTCTGCTTCTGTCAACTCCTAAATAAAAGCAGGATTGCAACACAGATATTCATCAACTTTCTCCTCAAGTCAGCTTTCTGCAATATGTAGCGAGACATCCTCTTCAGCACACAGACCATCAGGTCATCCTAAAGTCACAAGAAGTGACGACACAGGACACCACTGGTCGACGGAAAAACTCCCCAAAGCTTTCTCATCATAAGATGCACCAGATTGAATCTACCTTTTATTGTTATTATTGGGTTTTTTTGTATTTATTTTTTTATTATTATTATTTTAATTAGTCACTCCCTGTTTAAATTAATCTCACACTTTCACAGCAAACAGCGTTTTAGAGTTACCACGCTCTGTATTTTTATTAATCCCAAGTAAACTTCCAGCCAAGTGAAAAACGAGTACTTTTAATTGCGACTAATTGAGTTTAATTATCGTCTGCAACAGACAATGCTGTTGTTTTATTATTTTTCTCTCTCCGCTTATAAGAAGCATTTTTGATAATCTAGTCAGGATGAATCCAGTCATCTCTCAACCGGGACAAAGCTCAGAAGATACATAAGATGGCGCTGTCCTATTGGCAGCTTGTTACAGCACCTCCCCCCTCGAGTGTGTCAGGATTCCTGTCTGATCCTAGTGTTTTCCTTTGTTTTACCACCGATCACCTCTCCTTCGGTGTCCTCTCATTCCCCTGTCTGTTTGTTATTGTCTGCCATGTGCTTCCGTTGGTTTTTGTCTCCTGCAGTACCCTCCTCCGAGTTCCGTCATCGGCCACGCCCACCTCCGTAGATCTAGCTGGATCGCATTCGACTAATCATCTCCAGCTGGATACAAATACCCCGGTCTCCCGTCTGTTCATCGTCAGTTCGTCCGTTGCCTACCCGTCAACCCGTCCCGTAAGTCTGTCCGTCTCCCTGTTCTGAGATTCCGGTTCTGACCCCAACCTGTTTCCTGTTTCCTGCCGTTCAGTGTCGAGCCACGGGCATTCACCTGAACGAAGGAGGAGGAGGAGGAGGAGGGGGGACATCAGTGGAAGAGAAAGATTTTCAGCTCAACCTGAGCAGGTTCAAAGTTTGAATTGATGTGATATAATGAATTAACGTGATGTAATTAATTGACCTGTGATATAATGCAGCGTTGTTCATGTTGCAGTCCTTACAGAACTAAATTAACTCCTCCTCTCTTATTATCTCCACTATTGTAATGCAGGTGGTTAGAAGTAGTTGGAGAGCTCACTGTCTTCTGTCTCTGGCGTCCAGTTTTATTCCTATTACAGCTCAGGGGGACAAGCTGGATTTGATTGCATCTATACGTTTCACTCATTGAACAAATACATTCTAATTCTATTCTGTTTTCCCAAAGCAGGCTGCTCCGTCCACCAGAGAGACAGAGGACCAGTGGGACATCATGTATAAAGTCACCGAGAGGTTGGATGTCAGACGGACGGCTTAGTGGGGAAAAGAACTGCAGCCACAGGACTGTCATACTGAACACCTTCCAGCGAGGGGGCGGAGCTTCAGCTCTTCAGGACACGCCCCCCCCAGTCTCAGAGCAGAGAAGACTGATGATTTTCTCACGATTTCAAACCCTAATTTAACAAACTTGTCTGTGTTTTTATTCATTCAAATTCGGATGGGTAGTTAACAACCCATACTTCTGTGGTGTGATGAACTTAAAACTCATTTTCATTTCTACTTTACAGCATCTTTAAATTTAAATCTTGAGTCTTTGTGATTAACAGAAAGTGGTTCCCCCGATTATGAACCTAATCCGCTACAAATAAAAGTCTCTTACTGTGAGTCTGAAGGTCCTGGTTCACCACTGAAGTTTAGAGGAAAGTCTTTGGACCAATCACTCTTCAGAGACAGACAGGTGGATCCTGGCGACTCGGCTCGGTCCTCCTCTTCCTCCCCACAAACACTCATCTTCAGTCAGTCTGAGAAGTAAAGCAGCAACACTGTGAGCTCAGAACACCAAAATCCACCCAGAAATAGTTCTGAGAAACCAGAGGAAGTCTGGTTTCCTCTGTTTCTGGAGGTGTTAGGTAGTTTAGAGGGGACAGTCATCATCAGTCAAAACTACTCACATGTCATTTGGACTGTTATCATGACCATTTTTATTTAAAAATGTACTGTGTGCAGTAAAAAACATGACAAACATATTCCCATTTTAAATTTGATGGCAGCAACACGTTTCAATAAAGTTGTTCCAGGATCATGTTCACCACTGTGCTGCATCACCTCTTCTTTTAACAACACTCTGTAAATGTTTGGGAACTGAGGAGACCAGTTTCTGGAGTTTTGAAAGTAAAATGTGGTCCCATTCTTGCCTGATATAAGATTTCAGCTGATCAACAGTTCAGGGTTTCCTTTGTTGTATTTTTCATGTCCTGATGCTCCAGATGTTTTCAATGATTGACAGGTCTGGACTGCAGGAGGCCAGTTTATCAGCGGACTCTTCTACTAGAGAGCCATGCTGTTGGAATACGTGCAGAATGTGGTTGGACGTTGTTCTGCTGAAATAAACAAGACCTTCCCTGAAAGAGACGTTGTCTGGATGGCAGCATATGTTGCTCCAAAACCTGAATATATCATACAGCATTAATGCTTCCTTCCAGATGTTCAAGATACCCATGCCATGTGCACTAATGCATCCTGTACCATCACAGATGCTGGCTTTAGAACTGAGCTGATAACAAGCTGGCCAACTTCACTGTTCACTTCAAGGAGAACAAACCCTCTTGAGATGGATTTTACAGTTTGGTTCTTGGTCCCTGCTTTTTAAACTTTGCTTTTTGCTTCATCCATGTGATCAATCAACCACATGTTTTTTGTTCCTTTTGACTGTTATTTGTTTGAAGGGGAATTAAGTAAAACTGTGTATGTGAAGAAAATGGTATTATTATTAAACCATATTTAACAGAAGCACCATTTCCTCCTTCTCCTTGTTGTGTTTATTGAAGACTAGTTACTATGACAACATCCAACACACACAACATCTGCTTTGTGATACCCTGTGACAGTTAACTGTTCTTACGCTGAGCCTTTATGTGAAGCTTCTTCTTCCTTGTCTGTAATAATAGTAATTATATGCTTCCAGACCTTTGTGACAGCATGACGTTTACAGAGTATCAATGGCAGAAATATTTATATGATTTCACGTCAGCTGTTCGGTTATTTTTCCCAGTTTACATGGCCCTCGTAAATACACTGTCTCTGGGCGGTCCAGTTTATATACATATATATGTGAACACATTGAAAACACGAAGAGAAGAAGGACTCGGTGGGGATTTTGTTCCCGAGTTCAATCTGTTAACTTCTGTGACGCAGTTTCAGAGCAGTTGATCAGCTGGAGCCTCTGAATCCACAGATGGATCAAGTTGATCAGCTGGAGCCTCTGAATCCACAGATGGATCAAGTTGATCAGCTGGAGCCTCTGAATCCACAGATCGATTCAACTGATTAGCTCATTATTTCCTCCGACCAAAATAATCATCATGTTGTGTTAAAACTCACCCTGAATCCTGTTCAGCGTCCTTCCGTCTGCTCTGTCGACTCAAAATGGAGACTGGACTGTATACTTTCACTTTCACTTTCACTCCCTCTTATCTAACGTTGTGTGTGTGTGTGTGTGTGTGTGTGTGTGTGTGTGTGTGTGTGTGTGTGTGTGTGTGTGTGTGTGTGTGTGTGTGTGTGTGTGTGTGTGTGTGTGTGTGTGTGTGTGTGTGCTGGACAATATTTCATATAAATACAAAACTAAAACTGTCTTCAAATCAAATGAAGTTTATTTATGCAGTCAATATAAGTTTTAGTAAAAGGCACAAAAAACAATGACCGTCAACAATATTTAAACATCTATATTAGAAGATGTGCACAACATGTAAGACAGGAAAAAAAAGTAGAAATTGTACAACCTGGTTTCTAAAATAGTTGGGACGCTGTGTAAAATGTCAATGAAACTATGATTATTTGTAAATCATGTAAATTCATATTTAGGGGAGGATTTTTTCAGGACTACTTTTGCGTTTCCTCGCAACACTTTTCTTCTTCCGTCGGCTCTGAGCCTGAATGTCTGTTTGCATCAAGCTGCTGTGGTCCTCATGAACAGTGTGTTGGTCCATGTCAGCTGGAACACTCAGATACTTCGGGAATTAGAGATGATGTGACCAGCTGGGCATTTAGTGCTCATCCATGTTAAAGGCCGATCCCCGACAGGATTCAGCTTCTTGTTGTGAGCAGAGCTGCAGCTGCTCTGTCTGCTGTGGGTGAAGCTAGTTATACTGGTTATTGTTTGGACTTTAACTGCTGCTGTGGTTCAGGCTGTAGTCTTAAGGATATTTCTAGATGTCACCATTTAAACCGACCCTGTGTCAGTGCGGTTTTACAACCTCACAAAATGTGTTGGAGGGAGGCATTGATGGTCCCGCAACGGTTGCAGGTTTGTTCAGTCCCAAACCACTGCTGGAGGTTGAGAGGGGAGGGGAGGGTGTCATACGTCGCACTGATGAGAAAACTGATTCAAGCCTGTGGCAGTTTCCAGAAGTCTGTCCAGTTAATTGATCGACTCGCGACGCCCTGCCACGTTGTCCTGCGTCCCTTGTGTCCCTGTGCAACAGTCTTAACTCTATGCTCCTCCTGCTCCATCCTGGTAACCTCAGAGACAACCTCTCCTTCCTGCTTGCCCTTGACCATAGGGTGGGTGGGTCGCTCCATCCGAAGCCAGCCTGCCCTGTCTGGATTGTGCACATAATTTCCTGATGTTTCAGTCTGCTCATCACCTTCTGAACCTCTTCCTCCGCCCTCCATTTCCTTTCTGTCACCACTTGGGCGTCCTTCACTAACTCGTCAGAAGAGTTCTTTAACTTTATCAGCAGCCTTGCCTTCTCTTGTCTGTACCTAAGGCTGATAGATTTCAGAGGTATGTGTCGTGAATTCCACCCGAACAGGCTTACTGCCGAAAGGCACTGTGGGAGCCCGAGCCATTTGCATATGAAGGTGTTAGCTTTGGCATCCATTCTACTTACCATTGATGAGATGACATCACAAAGCTTCACAGGCCACATTACTCCTGGATAGAGAGTGAAGTGGCAACACCACACCTTGTACTTTCCAGGTAGTTGGCTAGCATCGATCTTTGACAGCCCAGCTGAAAGCTGACAATGGTTGGTCTTCCCCATCTCCTTGTTTGAAAGACTGGATGTTTATTGCCTTCACAGACTTCGGATGGGCATGTCGATGATGCGGGGGATGTTTTCTCCCCTAATGGTGAAATTGTTCCTGTTGTTAAGCTCCCCTTTCCTCGACTTGTGCGGCTTGAATTTCATCCTTGCCCAGGTGATCAGCTTGTCCAGCCTCTTTCATCAGAAAGTGTTGTCTCTTGAACAATGTCAGCACCTGAGTTCCACATGTTTTTGTGACCACTGGTACGTGAACATTTGTGTTGTCACCATGGACCTGAAACTGGTGTAGAGAAACATCCGATTTTAGGTCAAAACTCTGGAAATGTTCAACAGAGACCCTTGAAATGCTTCAAAAAATCTACAGCAATGAAGTGATGAAGTGATGAGCTGGACGAGGTATTCTGAGAGACATTGGTGATGATGTAAGGCAGCAGATAATAAATAGCACACAGGAAGTCAGCATCCAGCAGGACTTGGTCACCATGATTTCAGCCAAGCATCTGAGACAGCCAGAGAGAGGAGCTTGGTGGGGGTGTGGAGCTGATTTCCTGAGACAGGAGAGAGGAGCAGGAAGTTGGTGGGGGTGTGGAAGTACACATTAATCAGCAAGAAAGATTAAAAATGTGACAAAAATCAGCTGCTGTAAACATGTTCAAATGTCAAACAAGCAGGCTGTAATGATGAGAGAACAAAGTATGGAAACACAGAACAATATATCAGAGTGAGTGAGATTCCTGTGACTGCCTGAAGTGTGAGATGGAGATGATGACGAGCAGGTTGAGAGCGGAGGTGAGCACAGACAAGAGGTACAGCAGACTGTAGAGGAACACAGTCTCAGGGCCAGGAGCATCCGGCTTCCTGCACGAGGCATTGAGGAGCTGTGGAAAGCAGAGTTCGACTCCCTCCAGCGCCATCACAAGAGAAAGAGGAGGGAAGAGGAGCTTCTCCACCAAACCTCTGGACCACTGAGGTTTTTATCTCCTTCTGTTTCTTTGTTTTCCTCGGAGTCTCCCTCCCTGTCTGTCACACCTTCGTCAACATTTTGCAAAATATGCAATGTCATTTACACATTTACAACATTTACACGTCATCTTCTGACAAAGTTAAGAAAACAATATTTTTATGCAGCAAGAAATGTGCAGATCAAGTTTTTTGGGTCCGACCCTCATCAGTGTCTTTTACTGCTGTCTAATTTAACAGACCAACTCTGACAAACAGGTGTCCACTCAAAGTTAAACAGAACTCAGAAGGCTTGTAAGAGGGTCAGCAACAGTGGAAAAGTTCTTACAAAACTGTCTTCAGAAACCCACATTGCCTGAAGCCCTCATCAGTTCTTTTTTTGTGGATGGAGGAGGAAAATGATCAACGGCCTGGACTTCAGCTCTCACAGGCCGGACCTGCCCCCAGCCAACCACCTGACTGAATTAAGTCACAGTGGCCCTAGAAAACTCCCACTTTGCTAGATTCACAGTTGAGTTGAGCCCAGGCCGGCCAGTCAAACAAAGCTTGTATGTGCTGTTGTGTTGCTACCACCCGATTCATTAGCCTTTGATAGGTGGTGGGTGCATTTCTCAGGCCAAAGGTCATCACGGTGTGCGGGTACAAACCACAAGATGAGGCAATCTCTTGTGCACGTTTAGACAAAGGCAACTGCCCTTGAAAAGATCAAATGTGCTAACAAGAGGCAGCTTTGTCTCTGATCGTGGTCCACACGAGGTAGTGGAAAAGTATTGAATCTGCTTGGGAAGAGCAATTAATACAATAAAGGCCTCTTCTCCTGGTACTATGAGAGCTTCTGCCCAGTGTAGGAAACGGTTCAATAGAACGAAGGACCAAACAAAAACCTGCGTCTTATAGACGCCAAACACTGGCGTTAAATAAATGTCAAAGTGAACAAAGAACACTCATCCAATATAGTGAAATCAGGTGCTGGAAAAAAATTTGCATGAGTAAATTACGCACACTTAAAGCTGGTGGAGGCGCAGGCACAAGTTCACCTCAAAACTGACACCAAGAAATCACTGCACTGGCACATCTCTACCGATAAACTCTGTTGTGTCGTTCCTCCCATTTCCACGCGGCCGGATTCACACTGACCCATGAAAATTGCAAATTGGCGCAAGCATGAAAACACCAATCCACATGGATCTGTGTAGCACTTTCGCTGTGCACGGGAAGATCTGACTATAATTACAAATGTGTATTTCATTAAATTAATGTATTCCTAGATGTATAGGTCACGTGTGTGACAGTTTTAGCTTCATCATTTTCAGAAATAAATATAAAAACAATTTAAAGCGATAAATTTGCTTACTGTCATAACACTACGACAAGTACAAATATACAGCTCTGGAAAAAATGAAGAGACCAGTCCAAATTTTTCTTAAATCAGCATCTCTACATGTATGGCAGCCATTCCATTCCAGTGTTTGTTGAATTCCAATACAGGCACACCTGATTCTACTTAATGAGGTACTGATTAGGTGATCATCTGAACCAAATCTTATTAAATGAAGAAAAGTATAACAAACAGTGCTGTGGTCATCCCTATCCTCTTTCAATAGGACCAGCTGGATGGCAGAAACAGCAGAAACCTCAAAAGTAATTGGGGGGAAAAAAGTGACTATTGACCATGCCAAAAGAGTTCAAAAGAAAAGTTTTGAGTGAGCAAAAGAAGGGTTCAATTCTAGTTGTACTGGCAGAGGGATACAGTGAGCGTCAGGTTGCTTCCATCATTCAAATTTCAAAGACGGCGGTTCATAAGAACGAGGTCAAGCAGCAGACATTAGGGACAACAAAGCCACAGACCGGCAGAGGACGAAAACGTCTCCACTCACTGGGATGACTGCCAACTCATTCGAATTTCACTCAACAACCATAGGATGATATCAAGTGACCTCCAAAATGAATGGGAAACGGCAGCTGTGAAGTGCACGGTGAGGACGGTTAGAAACAGGCTCCTAGCAAAGCTAGAAAAAAGCCCTTCATCAATGAGAAGCAAAGAAGAGCCAGGCTGAGGTTTGCAAAAGACCATAAGGATTGGACCATAGAGGACCGGAGTAAGGTCATCTTCTCTGATGAGTCCAATTTTCAGCTTTGCCCAACACCTGGTCGTCTAATGGTTAGACGGAGACCTAGAGAGGCCTACAAGCCACAGTGTCTCACACCTTCTGTGAAATTTGGTAAAGGATTGGTGAAGATCTGGGGGGGCTTCAGCAAGGCTGGAATCGGGCAGATTTGTCTTTGTGAAGGATGCATGAATCAAGCCAAGTAGAAAGTTGTCCTGGAAGAAAACTTGCTTCCTTCTTCTATGACAATGTTCCCCAACTCTGAAGAGTGTTTTTTCCAACAGGACGATGCTCCATGCCACACAACCAAGTCATTGAAGGTGTGGATGAAGGACCACCAGATCAGGACGCTGTCATGGCTAGCCCAATCTCCAGACCTGAATCCCGTTGAAAATCTTTTGGAATGTGATCATGAGGAAGGCTGTGGCTCAGTCGGTAAAGTGGGTTGAACACTAATCGGAAGGTTGGTGGTTCGATCCCCAGCTCCTCCTGTCCACATGCCTAAGTGTCCTTGAGCAAGACACTGAACCCTAAGTTGCGCCGGAATGTACTCCTGATGACAGCACCTTGCATGGTAAGCTGTCTCGTGAATGGGAAAAGCTATGTTAAAGCACTTTGAGACCAAAAGGTGATAAAGCGCTATACAAGTACAGACCATTTACAAGCCATCAAACAAAGTTGTCCTGGAAGAAAATTTTTGCGCCAGGAGTGGCATAAAGTCACCCAACAGCAATGTGAAAGACTAGTGGGGAACATGCCAAGACGCGTGAAAGCTGTGATTGTATATCAAGGTTATTCCACCAAATATTGATTTAATATTAAGTTAAAATGTTAGTATTGTGTTGTTTAAAAATGAATATGAACTTGTTTTCTTTGTATTATTCGACAATTGAAAACATTGCATCTTTTTTGTTATTTTGACCAGTTGTCATTTTCTTCAAATAAATGCTCTAAATGATGATATTTTTATTTTAAATTTGGGAGAAATGTTGTCAGTAGTTTACAAAATAAAACAACATTTTTCATTTTACTCAAACACATACCACTAAATAGTAAAACCAGAGAAACTGGTGTGCGTCCCTTGACCTGTAAGTAAGACAACATACACTGTTATGGTCACTCTCACGGTAGTAATCCTTAATCATGTTGTTTGTTGCAGCCTGTAATGCCGAGTGCTAGCGCAATGTTGCATCCATTCATTCTGCACATGTGGCTTAATTAACACTGCATGCTTTCTTCAGCACTCTGTTGAGATCTTGTGATTAACTAATCACTGATACTTCATATCATAATATGTGTTCCTGAGTCTCATTGTTTCAAGTATCCTGGCTGTGTTTTTGTTTCTTGAATTGATGTGGACATTTTGTGTTAGTTATGCCACATGGTGTCGAGTTGCCATTAACCTATTCTTTGATAAGTTATATTATTCTTACATTGTGTGTTCTTCTGTTTCAGAACCACACACACACACACACACACACACACACACACACACACACACACACACACACACACACACACACACACACACACACACACACACACACACGGATGCGAGCAAAGCATGTATGACTAAGTTTGAATAAAAGTTCTTTCACTGGAACCTCTGGACTCAGTAGTGAGTTGACCAGTCACTTCAGTTGTGGGCTGTGATTTCCAGAACCCCAGTTTATTAGAGATGCCACGGCCAGCCAATCTCTTCGTTTCAGAGGACCGTCTCACTCCTCCATAGAGGACTATGTCACTCCATAGAGCACCGTGTCACTCAACAGACACGTCTCACTCCACAATGGACCATCTCACTCCTCCAAAGAGAACCGTCTCACTCCACAGAGGGCCCTGTCACTCCACACAGTACCATGTCACTCCACAGAGGACCGTCTCAATCCGCAGAGGACCGTCTCACTCCACAGAGCACCGTCTCTCTCCACATAGGAACAGTTTCACTCCACAGAGCATCGTCTCATGGCCCAGAAGAACCATCTCACTCCTCCACACTCAAAAGACACCGTCTCACTCCACAGTGGACCGTCTCACTCCTCCAAAGAGGACCGTCTCACTCCACAGAGGATCGTTTCACTCCATAGAGGACAATGTTACTTCTCAGAGGACCGTCTCACTACACAGAGGACCCTGTTACTCCACACAGTACCATGTCACTCCGCAGAGGACTGTCTCACTCCACAGAGCACCGTGCCACTCCACAGTGGACCATTTTATTCCTCTACAGAGGGCCGTCTCACTCCACAGTGGAGTGTCTCACTCCTCCACAGAGGACAGTGTCACTCATCAGACACCATCTCACTCACAGTATACTGTTTCACCCTCCACAGAGGATTATGTCACTTCAAAGAGCACCGTGTGACTCCTCCACAGAGGACCATGCCACACCACAGAGGATCGCCTCACTCTGCAGAGGACCACCGCTTTCCACAGAGGTCCGTCTCACTCCACAAAGGACTGATCTCGTGAGCACAAATGAATTGAAACATGTGAACAAGATATGAAATTATGGCCACGATTTAGTAATTTGTGTCCAAGATTTATACATTTTTTCTCTCCATGGCCAATCCCAGGCTCCATAGCCGACCGTCACAAACAGAGCCCCAAAAATAAGTTTAAACCCTTTTAGAGAGGTACATCACAACATGTCACGCACAAGCACTGAGATGCTGTAACAGCTCTCTGTCTTCGGCCGTGCTGACAGCTATTTCTGACGCAGGAGGCCTTATGTATATTGTATACTTCTTTTTTTGTACCACAATCGTTTAAAACATTAAGCTTCACGTGTGTCAGGATGACAGTTCGATGCTTGAAGTTCACATTTGATGATCGCAATAATTAATGCAAGTCCAAGCAAACTATTTGCGAGTGCTTGCAATTTTTTTAAATTCCTGTGATGTTTCCACGAAGAAGGTTGTCAACAGCTGTGCTGAGCAGAAAAACAGGAAGCAGTCTTCACATTAAAAGGATCTAATTAAATGTTTATTATCAAAGGAAGTGATTATATAATCATAATCATTTTTGGCATACAGTAAAATATTACTGTATGCCAAAAATGATTTTCCCACACAACAGGTGCAGTCTGTGAATGTTCTGATTCACCCTCGTAGTTGAGGTGCTTTCATCCCATATTATTGTTGCTGTTATCATTGCATACTTTCATATGTTGTTATTTGGTCGTATGAGTTTCTGCATGTGCATTTTTTTCTCTCTAATATGACATTTATAGATTACTTTGTTAAAAGGCTTCACTCAGCCCAATGTGGGTTTTCTTCCTCACGTGTGTATTTTTTAAATTGTGCAAAAATGAACCAAACTAAACTTTACTGTGTGTGCGTGCGTGCGTGCACACACGTGTCATAATAACAAAATCATCACAATGTGTCTTTCCTTCACTTGCGCTTTGTTTCACACACATGCACAGATACATGCTAAACTGTGTGACCATCCAAAGCCCAAGAGACTGAATGCGTACCACGCACACTAAAAACCACACACACAGTCAATGCTGTTTTCTAATGAACCGCTCCCATCAAGGATTCACACCTTCTTGTGTTGATGCCAGAAAGCTGCAAAGCTCTCGTCTCGGTGGGATCATCCAATCACAGGTGTTAACAAAAACATGTTTCAAAGTAAACACATGGTGTGAAACATCAGCACAATACAAACTTCAGGAGAAGACAACAACACTGAACATGATGCAACCAGCAGTGTTTTTTCTATCATGAAGTTTATGCAAGTTTAAACTTTGTGGCTCTTGTGATAATGGACAGCAACCGTGAGATCTGACGTCAGTTCTTTAAGATACTTGTTCAGTGCAAGCATCATCAAAATTGGATGGTGGTGATCTTCGGGCCCTCAGGCAGCACTGCATTAAAAACACACTATTCTGGAGTGGAAATCACTGCATGGGCTCAGTAACACTTGTGAAAACCATCGTCTGTGAACACAGTTCATCGCTGCGTCTACAAATGATGTTAAAACTCTCCAAAGAAGAAACCAGATAGAAACATGATCCAGAAACACCGCCGCCTTCTCTGGACCGAGATCATTGAAGATGGACTGAGGTGAAGTGGAAAACTGTCCTGAGGTCTGATCACATTTCCAATTCCGAATCTCCAACCATTACACATTCCACACTTCAAACATTACAATAAATCACCGCTATGGCCTACAGAGTTGAATTTTTTTCAGGACATCCTTTGCATTGTGACATTGTGTACTGCTTGCAGTTTTACTGGTACCGCTTGCATCTATATTTATTATTATTATTATTATTGATATCAAACGGTTGATCATTAATACAGGTAAATAAACAAACAAATACTTTTTTCTATTTATTATCTTGTCTTATTGTACTGATATTTTCTATTCAAAATTTGATAGTGATTTTTTTTTTTAATTATATGTAATTTGTGTTGCCTTTTATGCATTACTGAATATTTAGTTTTTAATGAAATGTTGTTACACTTTGGTCTACATCAGTCTTTGATTCATTCTGTATACGATATAATGTATATGATACATATGTATATGAGCAAATATGATAAAACTCACTGCCCAGTTTTAACAGTGTTGATTGTTATTTCAGATATGAATCATGATATAATACATCTGGAAAAGATATCTTGTTCTTGTGTTTAAGACTCAAATAATTAGAACAGCCATCCATACCATTTTTATCTTTGATTATATTGATTTTTGTAAATAATTTATACTTGCATAATAATTTTGCATAATTTATACATTTTTAAGTTGTTCGGAAATAACTAATTGTAAAATGCCGTTGTCTGTTTTATACTTTGTACATGGACTTTATGGCTTTGTTTGATATGGTAAACATTTTAAAATAAAATTTGGATTTCAATACTCACTATTACTCCATGTTACTTTTTACACATCTTAACGATTAAGTTTTCTAATTTACAACCTCATAGTTTGAGAGTAATTGTGCTACAATCTGCCTGCTTGTCTCACAGAATTTTACCGATCAAGAAATTAGAGTTAGAAATGTTTCAGAGTAACTGTTGTGTCAATATTAGTCAACAGTTAAAGAGAAGTGTAAATGTTCTGCAGGCTGGTGTCCAAGATTCATGTTTAAGTCAAAATCTCTATATCTTACTTTTATAAAAAAATTAAAAAAAATACTATTACATACAAATAACTATCTCCCCATTTCACATACACACGCACATTTCCTAGCAACAAACCTTTGTTATATGTGTTTGAAACCGCACTAGGCTAGCTTCAGTGGTTTTAGCTACATTTTCTCTCATATTTCCTCTTCAGCTGTCTATCAAAATATTTTCTCACACAGTCCAAAGAAATGCGTCCAATGTTAATGGTGATTCTAAATGGGATATTAATGCTCGTCTGTGTGTGTTCCGGGTTCAGCATGCACCCCACCTTCACCCAAAGTCAGCTGTCAATAAAGATAATGGATGGATGGACCTTTCATCTTGTGTGTCTAAAGCTACTTCACAATAAGTCCCCAAACCCTTCGATCTGAAACTTGTAAACTGTGTTAAACCACATGATGAAGAGCGTCATGCTTCAAATTTCATCTTCAGATGAGAAGTGGCTGCTACAGTACTCAGAGCGAGGTGAGCAGAGTCGGTGGAGGAGACCTCAGAACAGAATGGCTGCTGCTCTTCTTCTTGCTGTTTCTCATCTACAACGTTCAAGCAGAAGAACATCCGCTCGTGAGAGCGACAAGGGGCTCTTTTACCTTAACATCACCAGACGTGGACCACTACTGCTTGCTCTCCAAATTTGTCGGTGAAGATAAGGTCATCCTGTGGAATAACTCGGGCCCCTCGTCCGAGAACTCCACAGTACCTGAAGACTTGAAACGACGGCTGTCAGTTTTCAGCACAGGCAACGATTTCTCTTACGATATTGACAACCTGACCCACTCAGACTCCGGCCTTTACCAAGAGGAGTGTTGGACTGAGGGCGAAGTGACACATGAGAGAAACACCACCATTATTGTGTGTAGTGCCATTAATGAGATCATTTCTGTTGGTGTGAGTTTTGAAGGAACAGCGGAGCTACCACGTGAGGGAGCATCTGAAAATCTGACGGTCCCGTGGATCCAGACAGATATGAGAAAGATGCACAGCTAATCTTAGAGATGGTACAGAGCCCACATGGTTATTGAGTTCAAAGCAAACAGAAGGAAAGATCTTCTTCATTAATGTGATGAATAATCTGAAAAGCAGATTTAACATTTCTTACCCAACCTGGTGATCTCTAATGTCTCAGTAGAAGACACAGGGGAGTATTGGTGCGGGATTTTCAACCTAGACCGATACCTTCAGTGTCTCTCAGCATCCAAAACTCTTGTAAAGCAGCGAGAGCCCGTTGTGGTTTCCTCCATTGTCCATGTAATGAAGTTCAGTGTCCTGCTGGTGTTGCTTTGTGTTGCTGCGTTCGCTGTGATCCTGAAGACCAGGAGAGGAGAGCAGCCTCCAGCTGAGACACAGAGTTCATATGTAAACATTCATACTTACTAATCATCTTAATGCTTTTATACAGTGTGGACATATATAAATACATCTCAAAACAAAACATAAAAAGCCACACGAACTGTTGTGATATGATAATAATTAAGTGAAAAATATTATTTTACTATCACAATCATTATTCTATTTTGGTTCAGTATCTTTTTCCTTCATGTGTCTTAAAAATGTCTGAGATTTTATGTGAAGTGTTTTTATTATTTAAAGTTGATCCATCATATTATTCAGAATTCTTTCTGTTTTTTGATCCAGTGTCACAATCTTACTCAGGAAAGTCTTATCATTTATATCAATTAACATGAATTTGAAAAATAAAAGTAGTGACATTAGAAGATGGATAATTAATCAATATGAATAAACAAATTAATAAAGGTTTATATAAGTTATGCAACAGTTGTTATGAAGAAGATTTTCTACAAATTAAACTTTTTGATATTGTGTTCACTTAAGTTTTTTTTTAATCTTTTGACTTCGGTCTCGTTTTATTGTACATGTTAATTTGAATTAAAATGTAATTATGAGATTTTGTGAAGGAATTTTATTGTTTAATGTATCAGTGTTATTAGTATTTAATCTATAAATGTTTTAACACCTTGGTCATGAACGTACAGGACTTTAACTTCCTGCATTTAACTCATCCATGAGCGTGCACACACACACACACAACTAGAATGCCCTGACAGAAGAAACGTGCAGCACATGTGGAAAACATGTAATCACTTGTAATCTGTAGCAAATACTGCAAATTTTCTCCGACACATTTTCAACAAGTGCAGTAACATTGACAAAAACAAAGGTTCAGCAGAAAAGACAGGGCTATATGACGAAGGAAAAGTGCCAGAATTATTTGCCCACTTAACATTATTTTTCGGTCATTTTGATTCCTATTACACACAGTTTTGTCAATGTCTTTGCAATGCGTATTTGAAAATAAAAACTGGATTTATTACATCTTAAATTACATATTTGTTTAATCTTATTTTGTCACACTCTGATTGTTTTCACAAATAAACACATGGACTTCACGTGGAAATGTACATGGGTTTCATATATGGTTTTATATGGAAATGTACATGACTTTTACATTGTTTACATATAATCCTATGGGTTTGTTGCATCTGCCCCTGGAACATCATGTGACCTGCATCAACCTCAGCCTCCCTCACGCTGACATATCAATTAATGTTTGGGTGATTATGGCAAGGAGCCACTATCCAAATTAGGTACGTTCATGTTCACTGCTTCACTGCTGATGAAGTGGGACGCGTCAGAAGGTGTATTCTTTACTAAACTTGATCAAATATGATGTATTATCAATAATTCTTCAGTTGCTCTGCAGACTAACTCAGGTCTTTGTTGCAATAATAAAGGTCTTGTCTTTCTGAAGTCTTACCCGACCTAGTAGATTGACTTGCATTCACATACAGTACAGCTCAGCCAGTGTGAAGTCAATGCTATCCTGGACCGTCACTTCAGTGTGACCCGGTAGACTTTGTAGGGTTGTTTTTATAACAGTAAACACTGAAATTAATGTTTTTGAAACCCTGGCCCAGGAGAATGTCTCCTTATAAGACCTGCATAGAACAAACAGTGAACGACACACCAGCTTTCTAAAATTTGAGCTGAACAAAAACATAAAAACCTTGCACAAAACTGTGAATGATATTTTCATCTTTAAAGCCAGAGGCAGACAAAATCTGCCAATAACATGAATAAAGGAGAAAACTTGAATGCCTTTACAAGAATAAAACAAGTGTAAAACCATACAACTCAACAAATTAGTAGAACCAAAGTTTGTTTTTAGAGAAAGTGTCACTAGACACTAGAAATAAAATTGGACTCAAATCTAGCAGGATTGTAACTGTGGAAACTATAATAGCTGCATTAGAAATAATATTTTGGAAAAGTGCAAAAAGTCAAATAAATTAATGGGGACATAATTCTGCATTAAATAAGCAGAAACCGGCATATAAACTTGCCATTTATTCAGATTAAACAAAGCACTAATACTAATCAATAAAAGAGAAGAAAAAAAAGTATAATCACAGTAGATTGTTTATACAAATTTATGATATGCATTTATGATGTGCGGTGAGACAAACTACAATAAGCAGGAAAATAGATTTAAACACCCAAATACCCCCCCCAAAAAAAACATTTAAAAAATGGATGTGCCATACTAAAGGTTCTGCCCCACAGTGGCCTGCACATGGCACATTTGACATTTGTTTATGTAAAGAAATGGCCACCTAGATAAAAACATTTATTACAAATTTAAAAACAAAAGGGTAAAACGAGATAGGAATAAAGGGCAGGAGAGCAAAAAGTAATAATTATGTTTTTGGCAAAGGGACAGGAATGAGCAAGTACAAGGAGAAGGTGCAGAGATGTTGAAAAAAGATGAAGAAAAAACAAAAGCCCCTCCCCCTCCATATAGAGCACAAATGCCTATGTTTAAGTATACTGTGGCTGGGGACTATGAAAAGCGAGAAGAGGGGGAGGAGTGTGATCTGTTGCAGCCTCAACCACTGCCAAAGCCTGCATCAGAAGTCAGGCAGACTGTACCCCAAACAATGGCTCAGAAAACCTAAAGGTGGATTCAGTAAAGAGACAAAAGGAAAGATTCTGGAGGCTGAGGAAAAGTCCCAACTTGATGCTCTTCTCTCTCGCTTTCAGGCTCTGGACTTACATATGAGCACCCAACGAAGGTCAACACAGTAGCACCTCCTGAGACGGAAAAAGGAAGCGTGTTGGGAACATTTACATTTATCCCAGAAACCCCGAGAAGTGCTAGATTGGCAATGGCACCTATTAATAAATGAATAAAGCCCCAAACTCTGTCCCCTGTGTTGGTGAAAGTAGATCAAATGCAATTCATACCATTGACTGCCATGGACATGGAAGATTTCCAAAATAAATTGCCAGACATTCATCATAGTGCGCATAAATGGCTACATGCATTTGAGGAGGAAACAGTGGGCCAGCTGCTCGCTGTAGGTGATCTAAAAACTCTTTTGGGGCCAATGTTAGGTTTAGGAACTATGGGGAAAATGTCACTCTAAACCCGCATGAGCACCACAGTAAAAATGTGTTCAATCAATATCGGAGTTCTCTGTGGCATCAGTTGAGAATCCGATACCCGGCACGCAGAAGGCCGGGCCTGCTGGAAGCAGATCCCCCTGGGAAACCGAGAACCCAGAAGCTTATATCCACAGATTGCAGAAAGAGTGGACAATAGAGCTTGGAGAGGAAGTTGATCTCAAACGAACGCTCTTGTGATAAAATAGGGCTGCCAGGGCCTGTAAAAAAAAAAAGCTGGATGATGGGGTGCGCCCTTTAGCTATGTACTATACTCTTTTTTGTGATCAGTTGAACGACACAACGAATGCTGTAGAATGACACAGAACCCAAGGGCAGAGAGTAAAAGAGAATGACCACAGTGTGATGAAAAACGTCACCCAATAGCAAGGGAGAGGCCCCTCCAATCCATGGGGAAGCCCAAACCAAGGATCATAGGGGTGCCCAGATGGTCTTAGAGCATCAGCTGTCCATGATCTCTAGCAAAGCTGATAAGGAATCGATGCTGCAGGTTCAACTTGAAGGCAAAATGACACCAATGATGGCTGACACAGAGGCTGTGACACCTTTGTCACCAAAACATGCCTCTCATCTCCCTAGGTCTGCACTCTCGGGAACCCTGCAGCAGATCCCCACCCCAGAGCCAGCCTCTTTAAAAATAAACACAAGAACAATCAAATTGCCTGTCTTGATTTCAGAAAGCACCCCAATCAATTTACTAGGGCGAGATGCAACTTGGGTGCAAAATTCTGTGTACTCCAGAGGGAATTTGCACAGAGGAAGACATTTACCAAATGATGTTGCTTTCCCCACCAAATGAATCCAGTTTTTTGGCTGGGACAAGTGAAGGAATAGGTTCAAAAAGTCAACAATGGGATCCATTCATCACAAAGTATGGTGGAAAGAGTGAACTGAAGGCAAAAATAAATCATTATAAAATCAGTGAACATACTAAACTAAATTGGGTGGATGCATTGCCTTTAGCACTCATGGCTTATAGAAGTAGTACGAATGACAAAACTATGCTAAACCTGCATGAAATACTTACGGGTGCCTGCACCTGCTTACAGACATTTGCAAAAAGATCCAACATTGGACACTTTAGAAAAATATATGAAACCTTTTGTGAAACAGATTACTAAAATACATGAAGCTATCTGTTTACAGGAAAAGGAGAAGGAGAAGGAGCTGGAGGACAGTGGCCTTTCACCCATCCAACCAGGAGACCAATGCTGTGTTCCAGATGTTGTACTTGTGTACTAACACTCACTACTTTGAGTGCATCAGTGTGTTCACACTGCCAATTACAAAAACATGCAGTGCACTACAAGTACCAGGATGATGCACTCAAATCACCCCAAAAGAGAAGTGTGAAAATCTGGACACTTTTCACCCTAAACGGTTGCCATCTTGGCTCCATAGAGGAAGGGGAAGGGCTCTTCACTACTGCTGATGGACAGACAAATTTATTAAGGGTGTTCAACAGAGGGCATGAAAATATGTTAATTTCTGAGTAAAATAATTCAAGCTGCAGATATTTTGGAGGGTGATGTGTTCACATGATGAGGTCATTTACTGTTAGTGCAGAACTGCAGTGTGCGGATTGAAACAGCACTAATCTGTCAAAATTCCTGCACTACACAAGTAGGAAAAGGAACTGCATTAGACTGTTTCAAATCGTACTCATCAGATGGATTCCAGTTTGTCCATGTCAACAATGAGTCTTCCAGACAGACAAGAGTTAGTTATGGAGTTCCACAAGGCTCAGTGTTAGGCCCAATACTTTTTACTTTGTACATGCTTCCATTAGGAGATGTCATCAGGAAGCATTACAGTGCGTCAGTTTAAACTAAGTGTTTACGAACAAATTTCTTCATCAGTACTATTGCAAATGGGATAAACTACATGGCCAAAGTGGTTTCACGTCACTCTGAGTGGACAATTTCACAGGAAACATAATGTTTCAAAAACAACCTTCTCTCAGCGAGAGAAGCTCATTAAACTGAGAAGCAGCATAAAACTGCATTACTGTGCCACGGCTTAAACTATGTTTTTACAAAGAAGTTTCCTACTCAGAACTATGGGAAATGGGATATACTACATGGCCAAAGTGGTTTCAAGTGACTTTGTGTGTGCAATTTCACAGAAAACAGCATTTCAAGTCTCACTTTCTCTGCCTAATGTAAAACTGCATCACAGCGCCACGGCTTAAACTCAGTGTTTACAAAGAAGTTTCCTCGTCTGAACTTTGGTAAATTGGATAGAATACATGGGCCAAAGTGGTTTCAAGTCACTTTGTGTGGACAATTTCACAGGAAACACAATGTTTCAAAAACAGCCTTATCTCAGCGAGAGAAGTTCAAATACAGCATAAAAATGCATTACAGTGCGTCAGTTTAAACTAAGTGCTTCTGAACAAATTTCTTCATCAGTCCTATTGCAAATGGGATAAACTACATGGCCAACGTGGTTTCACGTCACTCTGAGTGGATAATTTCACAGGAAAGATAATGTTTCAAAAACAACCTTCTCTCAGCGAGAGAAGCTCATAAAACTGAGAAGCAGCATAAAACTGCATTACTGTGCCACGGCTTAAACTATGTTTTTACAAAGAAGTTTCCTACTCAGAACTTTGGCAAATGGGATAGAATACATGGCCAAAATGGTTTCAAGTCACTTTGTGTGGACAATTTCACAGAAAACAGCATTTCAAGTCTCACTTTCTCTGCCTAATGTAAAACTGCATCACAGCGCCACGGCTTAAACTAAGTGTTTACTAACAAGTTTCCTCGTCTGAACTTTGGTAAATTGGATACACTACATGGGCAACGTGGTTTCAAGTCACTTTGTGTGGACAATTTCACAGGAAACAATGTTTCAAAAACAGCCTTATCTCAGCGAGAGAAGTTCAAATACAGCATAAAACTGCATTACAGTGCGTCAGTTTAAACTAAGTGCTTACGAACAAATTTCTTCATCAGTCCTATTGCAAATGGGATAAACTACATGGCCAAAGTGGTTTCACGTCACTCTGAGTGGATAATTTCACAGGAAACACAATGTTTCAAAAACAGCCTTATCTCAGCGAGAGAAGCTCAAAAACAGCATAAAACTGCATTACAGTGCCACGGCTTAAACCACGTGTTTAGAAACAAGTTTCATACTCAGAACTATGGGAAATGGGATACACTACATGGGCAAAGTGGTTTCAAGTCACTTTGTGTCTGCAATTTCACAGAAAACAACATTTCAAGTCTCACTTTCTCAGCCTAATGTAAAACTGCATTACAGCACCACGGCTTAAACTAAGTGTTTACTAACAAGTTTCATACTCAGAACTTTGGCAAATGGGATACACTACATGGCCAAAGTGGTTTCAAGTCACTTTGTGTTTGCAATTTCACAAGAAACACAATGTTTCAAAAACAGCCTTTTCTATACGAGACAAGCTCAAATACAGCGTAAAACTGCATCACAGCGCCACGGCTTAAACTATGTTTTAACAAAGAAGTTTCCTGCTCAGAACTTTGGCAAATGGGATAGAATACATGGACAAAGTGGTTTCAAGTCACTTTGTGTGGACAATCTCACAGAAAACACAATGTTTCAAAAACAGCCTTATCTCAGCGAGAGAAGCTCAAACACAGCATAAAACTGCATTACAGCACCACGGCTTAAACTAAGTGTTTACGTAGTTTAAGCCGTGTCACTGTAATTCAGTTTTGTAAAAACAAAGAAGTTTTCTACTCAGTACTATGGCAAATGGGATACACTACATGGCCAAAGTGGTTTCAAGTCACTTTGTGTCTGCAATTTAACAGAAAACAAGTATTTCAAATCTCACTTTCTCTGCCTAATGTAAAACTGCATGACAGCTTAAACTAAGTGTTTAAAAACAAGTTTCATACTCAGAACTTTGGCAAATGGGATACACTACATGGGCAAAGTGGTTTCAAGTCACTTAGTGTGGACAATTTCACAGGAAACACAATGTTTCAAAAACAGCCTTTTCTCAGCGAGAGAAGCTCAAAAACAGCATAAAACTGCATTACAGTGCGTCAGTTTAAACTAAGTGTTTCCGAATACATTTCTTCATCAGTCCTATTGCAAATGGGATAAACTACATGGCAAAAGTTGTTTCAAGTCCCTTTGTGTCCGCAATTTCACCAGTAAAAGTTGTCTGTTAAATGAGCAGGTATGAAGGGTGTGGCTGTACCTCTTCCTTAGGCCGGTCTGTTAGCGGAGGACTGTGTCTAGTAGAATTATTCCTATTAGAACTAGTAGAACTATTAGTATTAGAACTAGTAGAACTATTAGTCTAGTAGAAGTCTCGATCTCGTTCTCTGTCTCTTTCTCATTCTCTCTCTCGTTCTCTCGCTCTCTTTCTCGCTCTCTTTTTCTCTCTTTCTCTCTCTCTCGTTCTCTCTCTTGCACTCTCTCACTCTGGTTCTCTCGCTCTCTCATTCTCTCTCTCTCACTCTCTCTGGCATGCTTGTTCTCTCTCTCCATATCTCTCTCTCTCACTCTCTCTCTCTCGTTTTCTCTCTCTCTCTCTCTCTCTCTCTCTCTCACCAGCATGGAGGAAGCTGGGAACCAGATTGAACTTCATTCTGCTTCAGCTCCACATCACTCCAAATTGAAAGTAAAAAAAAAAGAAAATGAATTCTCAAATCCCATCACAATATCCTTAGAACGAATTGCATCACGCTACTATTTTGTCATTGTTACAATGTTAGTATTTGTTAGCATCATATTTTCATAGGTTTATGCTAACAGTCAACCTCACGGCCAAAGTCACCAGTGCGGCTTCATATGCAGCGTGTACAGAGTCTCATGTTCTGCTCAAAATATTTAAGGCTCCATTGACGGTTACTTATAACAGATGCATCCACAGGTTTGGACTCCTCTACCCAGGAAGCTTCAGCCCTTTGGGAGGTAGTCCCTAATTCCTGGACCCAGCCTGCACAGGGTTAACCTGTTCAGATCACAGTTTCAAGAAACAGTCCAATTAGGGTGCAAAGCTTTTCTACTTAACATAATTCACCCCTTCATGCTGTCCTGGTTATAGGTTTTCAAATTCTATGGACATCAAGGTCCAATACTCAATCCCATGAAATGATAAGTGGTTGCATATACTGTGTATATATATATATATATATATATATATATATAGCTACCACCTTAGCTGTTTCAAAGCGCTTTACAGTTTGCTGTTCACCCATTCACACAGTAATGTGCAGAGGACTGCTGCACCCACGGTGCAGGAAAGAGCACCATTGCAAACTGATTGTTCTGACAGCAGTTCGAGTGTTCAACAGCAGGATGTCACAATATTTAATATCATGCATAACATTTTATTCATTTTATATCGATACTGTATGTACAATCTCGTCTTTTAAACTTTTAGGAACAGTCTGTCCATGCATTTCATTCCATTACTCTATCCATCTGTTATCTATACCTTTCCTGGACTGGGCTGGAGTCTATTCCACCTTACTTTGGAGGCCCATCACAGGGGCAACACAAAAGCTGACATTTATCTGACACGGGCATTTTAAAATCCTCAATTAACCTAACATACATGTTTTTGGATAGTGGAAGGAGGCCGGAGAACCCAGAGAGAACCCACACAAGCACAGAGACTATGCAAACTCCACACAGAAAGGTCGCCATCTCAGTGAGGTTAAAACCCCAGAACCTTGTTGTGTGTGTTGGTCACTGGAGCACCATGCCGCCCATGTTTCCTTTAGTTACACAGCAAATCTTCCAAATCACTTCCATACAATATTCAACCCCTTCTATCTTCTTCCTACTTCCACTGTATCTGCACCCTGTGTTTCTTATATCTATCTTTTCCTACTTCCACTTCTGACCTACAAAGCACAAAAGGTCTTTCCACACTTAACTATAGTAAAGAACCCAAATAACAGATTGCAATGAACCAATCCTTGAATCCTTGAAGCTGCGTTAAATCATCAGTGAAATCACTCATGAATCAATGTTTAGATTTGACACAGATTTTTCATCCAGTCCACAAATACCAGCAACAATCAGAATAGATGGAATGATCACAAAATGACCGACAATCTAAACTCAACTTCATTCTTTCCATAAACTCTAGTAATTGAATGATTTATCAATTTTTAGGCAATCCCAATCTTTTATTTTATTTTGGAAATTTCTAAGCAGTTTGCCAGCAACCAATCTGGTAATCTAAAATTGTACTGCAGGCACTGCAACTGAGCAATCAATCTTAGTGTTGATTAATACCATCAGTCCAGCATTAAAAGGCAAAGAATTATTACCAGTGGGTCAATATTAATTAGCTTTAACTAATTAGTTCAAACAACATGGAAATATATGATTCTGTTCTGCCAATGCAGACAATTTGGTTCCCCAATCTGTTGTGCCGCACATTGCTTTACTAAATGGTATTATATGATGTTTTTATCTATAATTTTACCTAAAATGATGAATACTTCACATACATGAATTAGGGTTATGCTGTCAACTCAGTAATAATTCCTTCACAATCTATTTATTATGTGGAATTCCAAATCATAAACTTGTAGGTTAAGTTCCAATAATTCTGTTACTACATTCAACCGACACATTGACCACGTCAACCTGTTAAAGATGAAAGGACTCATGTCTTTCAAAAAATTTGACAACTTGTCACTGTGTTTATCTGAATCAAACGTATCTATTATGACGCCGCGTTCACCAGTCTCACCAACCATAGCAACAGACAGACAGCCACAGCCATTTTGAAATCATCCTTCTCGAGTCTTCACTGACACCAAAATGACTTAAGCTATGCTACATCTCAGACTTCTACACTGGCTTCCAACCTGATCAAACTAAATTCAAAATGCTGCTGTAATTTATAAACACATTGCACAGTGCAGGAACAAAAGACCATTTTAACCTACTACTATGTTACAAACCATCCAAACTCCTCATCTATGACAGCTCTTTGCCTTGAGGCAACTAAACATGGAGCAACAGCATTCAGCTGAAACAACGGGTCCTATCTAACAGTCCATGGTCCCGAGACCACCTGACATTCAGGAAGCAACATGTACAGTACTCACATTGTCTGCTAACGCTGTCTCATGATTGACACACAGTCCAGCTATTCTCAGTTTATACACTTTGTACTCTCATATCACACAAATCAGTATTCCTATTAAATAAGCATTCAAATTTAAGATTCAATCAACAACTTGGGTGGTGAGTCCAAAAAAAATCTACCACACAATAAATTCATTATTTCACTTTGAAGAGAGTATTGCTTAAAAGAATCAACTGAAATGTCAATGTTTGTTACAGAGCCTCCATTTTAAAGTTGATATTCACTGTTGGAATCACAGACTGCCGCTGTCAGTGGATCTTACGTGGATATAATGGATAATTAGTGAAACACTTGGACTTCCACTAGGAGCAGCAAAAAAGTCAATTCATACATTTAAAACGCAGAATATTCTGCTTTTCAGCTCTGTGAGAAACTGAGAAGCAGATTCAGCTACATTATCCAAAAATAGAGATATATAGTACGAGTTAGGTTTTATGTCTAACACTCATACATAGCACTCATACTCATAGCATTCCCCTGTTTTTATTTGTTTATTTTATTCATTTATTTATTTATTTGTTTGTTTTCTATTCCATTTGCTCGTTTTGGTTATTTGTTTGGTTTTCTTGTATTCATTACCTTCATGGTTTGGTCTTTTTTTGCCTCCTCTTTTCTTAAATGTTTACCGGTATTGACGTTATGTTTGACTGTGCTTTGCGTCTCTGTAGAGCACTTTGTAAACTCTGTTTTTAAAGGTGCTATATAAATAGTTATTATTATTATTATTTGGAAGTATGTATTGTAACTGATGGAGGATTCAGAAAATTCTGATATTTGACAGAAATGCAACTTTATTTATCCAAATAAAATCACAATCTGTTCCTATCGCAAGGTTATGATTGTGTCCACCTGTTTCCCTCAACGTCACCCGTTGGTTTGTGATCGTTATGAATCCTCCAGTTCAGATTCTGTCCGTCACCATCTTGCTAGTTCGGAGTGGTTTGGAGCAGGAAGTGACCATATTTGGACGAACTGGGGGAGGAGCCAGCGGTGGATCTGACTGATCTGATTGGAAACCTGACGATACTACGTCCTGCCCACCGATAGCTGTAACCTGACTGCACCACAGGCCTGTCAATCAAACAGACACGCCCCCAAAACAGGTGTTCTTGAATCTTCTTTTCTAATGAATGAGGGATTATTTTCAGATGGACCTCCAGAAAACTAAGAAGAAGGAGTGACTTTAGCTAACAACACCGAGATAACTGATGGACACATTTTATTCACTTTGGATTTGATGAGAGAAGTTGAATGGGAGTCTATGGAGCCGGAGGCTTTTTGGAGCCGACCTCTAGTGGCACTCGCTGGTATTGCAGCTGAAGACACTTCTGGATCAGAACAATTTTACAGACATGAAGCTACGAACTCTTTTATATCCAGTCTGTTATAATCTCCCTGATTTTTTTCAGTAAAAGACTTTGTTTTACTTTTTGTGTCTGAAAGTGCACTCAGTTCCTGACACATTGTTGAAAATACATATTCACAAAAGATTCTCATGATAATTGGGGCTAGAAAAAGGCTTTAATGTGTAAAGGTCTGTGAAAATATACTTGAAATGAGCACAAACTACACTCATTTTCCATGAAATAATCCTGGGAACAAAAGAACACTGCAACACAATTGAACCTTGTTTATTTAACTGATTTATAAACACTTATTAATTACAGTAGATGAGGTAATCAATGTAAATACAGCAACAGTCAGTGTTTTAAACCATTTGTCAGTCAAAGTAGTGGGTCAGATTTTGTGAGTACAGAGATGCATTGAAGGCCGTATATTCTAACTGGAAGCCTCCAGCTGTAACTGAAGCATCAGAGAGGAACTTCAGTGTCATCACATTTCCTGCAAGAGACAAATCTTTTTTCATTCTGGTAGTTCAGAGATTCACATGTTTCCTCATGCTTCTACTTCTAAATGAAAGGGAATTTACCTGTGCTGAGTATGTCATCTGGGAAATAATCACCACAGAACCTGGACACAGATCAAGAAGAGAAAAAGCAAAGTGAACTTCTAATTTAATGTTAGCGAGTTTCTCAACCTTTTTTCTCATCATCAAAAAAAACTGAGAAATGATAATATGTTAAATTACATTCATACATCCCTCCAGCTGTGAGAGTTTAAACTCGTGTGTTAGCGAATGCCTCAACAAGAAATCCCCCATACAGTGGGATCTAATTTTCCATTAGTGCTCCTCACCTTCCTGCAAAGCCTGACACGTCATCATAGCTGTCATACACCTCCAGGTAGTCGGCTAGACACGCCGTGTCGTCCTCCACATCAAACTCCAGGAAGTGGAGGCGGATCCTCTGGCCCAGACGAACACGGATGTGCCAGTAGCAAATCTGTTCGTCCTGATACTCGTCAGGGAAACCAGGAGACTGAATGATCTTCTCCTGATTGGTCAGCACTCCACCACACTCCTTGGCTGGAAGACACATCAGTGACAGGTGGGGATTAGACCTCTCAAATACAGCACGTTTTAATGTACAAGTATTTAAAATTACACATAGGGATATCTCTGTAGCGTACAGGGAGCTTCCTCACAGCACAACACAAAATCAAAGGAATAAAATAATAAATTCACATGACAATAGTGGTGGAAAGTAGTTTTAGTAACGTGCTGCACTTCTGTACACATCTGAGCTATTCGTACTTTCTGCCACTATTCCTTTACATTTAACATGGTGTAATATTACACTTTTTACTCCACTATGATTATTTAGCTTCTACTGTAAAAAAAACAAAAAAAGGGGGAAAAAATGCAGCAAATGTTTCATTTGAAAATTTTTAACTTTTATCTATTTTGTGGATAAAGGAAGATATATCTTCAGTCTGGAAGCATATCTTCCCTTTTTTGGGGGATTTTTAACCCGATCAACATAATGAAAATAATGATTAGATGCAGCCCTTCATTAAATAGTTAAAACATAGCTCCACTTTAACAATCTAAAACAGTAAAATCTGAATTTTACAGGTTTCAGTGACAGGTGTCATTTAAATAATCAAATACAATTCCCTGGTTATACAAACAAACTTTAATTTAAGTAACATTTCTAATGCAGAATTTGTATTTGCATTGTAGTTTTTTACGATACGATATCAACATTTTTACTAAAGTAAATTTGAATACTTTCAATGACAGCCTTCCTCTAAGCTTCCTGAAATAGAAGCATTGTTTAAAGTTTGTGGCTTCCCATCCAAAGTGTAGTCGCTGCAGTATTTATCTTTCTACAACGCAGCTGACACCAGAAAAGTTGCCCATGAAACAAGTAAGAAAGAATTTAGGAGGTGAAAGTGGAAATATATATGTTGCTCCACAGAACACTGGAACAGCGGCATACTATGAAAGCAGTTTTAACACAATTTAATTACTTCAGTTAAGAAACATGCTATAAATGGATAAAAATGTAGATGCTTTATTTTAATATTAAACTATAAAAAAGCAATGTGTTGTAGATCCCTGTTCAGGGCTACAGACCGTGTTACAAGATGTTAATGACAGTCGTAGAGTTAAACCTTAAAATCACATTGTCTTCAGCTGAGACAGGAAAATGGGAAAAAAAAAATCCAAGTTATCTTTGGATACTACGTGTGACGGCAAAGTATAAACGCTGTCTTTCACTTTGAAATTGTTCTAAAAGTAATAATTTGGTATTTTTATGGAATTGTTTCATTAAAAGAATCCAAATGTTTGGAAGGTCCACAGTTCAAAATACCAGCTAACTGAATGTGAACACGAGAGTCGGCCACATGTGCCCAATTTATCACATCCTGTACATGTGAGCAGTGGGATGTGACCTGTGAGGACTGCAGTGGTGTGAACCAAGTTGTTTTTCCCTGGAGAAACCTTTTTTAAAAAACAGCCTATTTACAAAGTAATGGTGTCCATCCGGAGGTAAACAGCAGGAGCTCGGTGCAGTAGATTAGTACATGGTGGCTCATCAAACTAAAAGTAAACCAGGCAGCATCTTTACTTTTTAAACTAGTGGGGTTCACGATTATAGAACAAGTTACCAACTAAATAAAACATGTAATCTAAATGTTTTCATATTGTGGAGCAACTCACTCTCGAAATATAAAACTTGTTCGTAGTGTGAGCTCTGTTTCCATGCCAACACTAACAACTGGAATACAATCAGTAGACTTTTATGTAACGTATGTAATGTTTCCTACTCCAGGAAGTAGTCGGACCCTTAGCAACCACCTAGCAACAGAGAGGATTTCTAGTTCAAACTGAATAAATACAGAACATAGAAACACTAAACTGCTCAGCTAGCTCAGTCTGGTTGGAACAAAGATATCTGATGAACAAAGATATCTGATGAACAAAGATATGTGATGAACAAAGATATCTGATGAACAAAGATATCTGATGATGAACAAAGATATCTGATGAACAAAGATATCTGATGAACAAAGATATCTGATGAACAAAGATATCCATGGACTCCTGTGTTTTTAACATTTTAGCACCGTGTCATGTGTTCAAACCAAACCGGTCCAGCTAGCCTCCGCTAGGATTGTAAGTGCGTGACTATCCGTGGTGTTACGGTACGGGTGCTCGGAGTGACCAAAAAGGACCAAAAGAGACCCGACTTCACCAAATGGGTCATTTAATAGACCTATAACAAGTAGAAACTACATTATATTACATATTATATGAAACTCTATTCTAATTCTATTTTCCCATTGAGGAGGTGGAGGGCGAGATATTTGTAGTGATGAGCAGGGTGTGATGTCATGATGATTTGACCAATCAGATTTCTGGGTCGGAAGCACTGGTTGTATAATAAAATATGGGGCACATTATACTCTGAGCCAGAAGTAAAACACATTACATGCATATACAGGATACAGTACATAAATCTACAAGACTCATCATCATTGAATATGAAAAAGAAGTTATTTGATTTAGTTTGATATAATCAACTGAGGACATGTGCTCTCAGGCTGATGAAACTTCCCACAGTGTATTCTTTTCATCAGATTGCGGGATTGTGCTTCTGCATGTGAAGCATTTTGGTTGAAGGGTCTGTCTGTTGCATGTGAGCCCTGAATGAATTCAGAACATGAGTGAGGGAAATCAAACACACATGTTGAGACGGGTGACAAAGGCATCAAAAGCTTTTCTCCTGGACGTCCTGCAGGGTTATGAAAATTCATGTCTAACATCATTTCTCATTGGTAGATGATTAAAACAGAAAGCTCACATCCATCACAGGGGAACAGTTCAGACAAAATGTCTGATGTGAATCTACTGAGATGGTTTCAGCACTGAAATGCAGAACATTTATATTGATGTATCGATGGCCATGTTAACAGGTTACAGCAGCCACACGACATCTTACGTGCTTTCGTAGGGAAAAATCATATACCTGCTTTTCTGTTACAATGACTAACAGGTCGGACCCAATCATCATCAGTGATGTCATCAACCATCAGTGATGTCATCGTTGGTTTGTGAACATTATGAATCCTCCAGTTCAGATTCTGTCCGTCACCATCTTGCTAGTTCAGAGCGGTTTGGAGCAGGAAGTGACCATATTTGGATGCGCTGGGGGAGGAGCCAGCGGTGGATCTGACCGATCTGATTGGAAACCTGACAATACTACGTCCCGCCCACCGATAGCTGTAACCTGACTGCACCACAGGCCTGTCAATCAAACAGACACGCCCCCAAAACAGGTCTTCTTGAATCTTCTTTTCTAATGAATGAGGGATTATTTTCAGATGGACCTCCAGAAAACTAAGAAGAAGGAGTGACTTTAGCTAACAACACCGAGATAACTGATGGACACATTTTATTCACTTTGGATTTGATGAGAGAAGTTGAATGGGAGTCTATGGAGCCGGAGGCTTTTTGGAGCCGACCTCTAGTGGCACTCGCTGGTATTGCATTACCATTTTTCTGAACCGGAACCTATGTCCAACTGTAGTTACAGTCTGTCATTGGTCTTCAAACATTCATGACCATTACTAAAGAGAAAACTGATTCAACAATAGGACAGGCAGTAGCAGCGCCACAGCAGACACAGTGCAGACACAGCTGTGTGTAGAGGTAACACAGAGTCCAGGGCTAAATCTTTACCTTCAACGGTGTCTGGCACTTTGGAAAATGGATTCTTGGTTTAAACTGTACTGGCTAGATGGCAGTCATCAAGGAATATCAGAGAATATCAGGGAATATCAGGGAATATGAGAATATCAGAGAATATTAGAGAATATTGGAATATCAGGGAATATCAGAGAATATCAGAAAATATCAGGGAATATCAGAGAATATCAAGGAATATGAGAATATCTGGGAATATCAAGGAATATCATAGAATATCAGGGAATATCAGAAAATATCAGAATATCAGAGAATATCAGAGAATACTATGGAATATCAGAATATCAGGGAATATCAGAGAATATCAGGGAATATCAGAGAATATCATGGAATATCGGAACAGAGAATATCAGGGAAAATTGGAAAAAATCAGGGAATATCAGGGAATATCGGAATATAGAGAATATCAGGGAATATCGGAGAATATCAGGGAATATCGGAATATCAGGGAATATCAGGGAATATCAGAAAATATCAGGGAATATTAGAGAATATCAGAGAATATTGGAATATAGAGAATATTAGGGAATATTGGAGAATATCAGGGAATATCAGGAAATATCAGGGAATATCGGAATATCAGAGAATATCAAGGAATATCAGAGAATATGAGAATATCTGGGAATATCAGAGAATATCAAGGAATATCAGGGAATATCAGATAATATCAGGGAATATCAGGGAATATCAGGGAATATCAGGGACTATCAGGGAATATCAGAGAATATCTGGGAATATTAGGGAATATCAGAGAATATCAGAGAATATCAGAGAATATCAAAGAATATCAGGGAATATCAGAGAATATCATGGAATATCGGAATATAGAGAATATCAGGGAATATCGGAGAATATCAGGGAATATCAGAGAATATCAGGGAACATCGGAATATAGAGAATATCGGAATATCGGAGAATATAAGGGAATATCAGAGAATATCAGGGAATATCAGGATATCAGAATATCAGGGAATATCAGAATATCAGAGAATATCAGGGAATATCGGAGAATATTAAGGAATATCAGGGAATAATCAGAGAATATCAGAGAATATCAGGGAATATCAGGGAATATTAAAACATCTTTTCCAGACAGGGAAAGTCAGGTAATTTGATCTTTTTTTTTTTTTTGCACGTTTGAACTTTAGTTGCCTGGTTAGCTGGTTATTGTCAGTGTGTATGTTTGGTAGCTTTAATATTCACTGACACAAATTAAAAATGTAATTTATTAGGTTGTGAGATCATTACTGTTATTGTTAGTTAATTATTTGACTCTGCAGCCAGTATTTATACATGGATTTATTTTATTTTAATATCAACCAGGGGGCATGTGTCAGCCTGTTTTTAACAGATGTGACAACGGCAGCATGTTTTTCTGTTACAGGTCGTGGAGGTTCAGCTTCTTCGTCGATGAAAGTCGGAGTTTGAACTTTGATTTAAAGTGGGAACTCTGTGTTAAAGACTGGTGGAGAATTATTGAAAATGCCTACCAGAAGTTATTTCTGCTGAAGGAGGCGTATTAGCCTCTGAACGCTGTTTTTAGTGTTGTTTTTTTTCGCAGATGTAGAAATAAATGATTAAATGGTTAAAAAAAAAAGCGAATTTCCATTGTAGTGTTGTTAAAGAATAACACTATAATCTGTAAGCACCATTTCAAACAGGATCAAATGTTTGCTTGTCTAAATATGTTACAAAAGTACATTCCCATGGGCTGTACATATTTTTTCACGTGACTTAAAATGTCATAAGAGGAATTAAACATGAGTAAAGTCTGGAGAGTTGTTCAGGTGTGGTCTTTGCATGGCGTGTGTCTTTGTTAACACTTATTCAGTTACACCACTGACGTCTTATCCAGACTTATGTTTCCTCATTTCCTCCAGATTTATTCTCAGTCTGACCGTGATAACTCACAGGGTGGTGCAGAGATTGTGGTTTTGAGTCAAGACCACTGCGGTCTTTCCTGGTTTAGTTCTCTGTATCAACTGTTTGACTCAGAGTGAGTCTGAGGAGCCTCAGACGTACTCCGGCCTCCCGCTGGGAAGCAGACATTTAATCACTGCCACACATTTGATCGGTTTGACCTCTGTGTTGTGGACCTTTTACTGACTGAATTTTCAGTTTTCAGTTTTTTCATACAGAAATTTCAAAACTAGCTCAGGGCTTAGTTGTTCATCTGCAGCTGTCAAGTAAAGAGGAATACATGAGTAAAGTTTTAAAAAAACAGCTAAAGTACAGCAGTGTTTTGTCACTTTATGGCAGCAAAAGTATATGTAAACACCACAGTGAATGAATTTCCCCTCATAAAGTCCACATAATTGGTTGTTTAGACACTCCGTGGACAGAAACATGAACTCAACATTAGCCTCTCAGGGTGCTTTTCAAACGCAACTCATCATTAACGAGGTCTGTCTGCTAACTGCTGATGGGAAACTGCAGAGGTTGATCTTTGTGGGTTTGTCACATGACATTTAAATTAGTAGAATTATGAAAATATTGATGAGAGCCATAAACTGGTAAATTAAACGGCGTACTCACAGTTTGGGTTGTAGCAGTACACGTCCCATGTCTCGCTTTTGTTCAGCCTGTATCCGTAGTCAATGATGCCGACTTTCCCAAAACCACAGTTGGCCCCAGCTTTGACAATGGGGTAGCCCACACGTCCTCTGTCGAACCATCCAGCAGCACACACATGGAAACCTGAAAAAAAGAAGAAACGCTGAGTTCATTTCTGCCCCATAGAGCCACTGATGTTGGAACAAATAAACTATTGTGTGCTGCCGGCCCCCCGTAAGACGAAGGCTTGACAAAAGCCTGCTGGTGAACACTTCGTTGTGTTGTTCTAGTTATTTGTGGAGACACAGCGACGTTAGCAGAGAGATGTAATCAGCAGACCCGAGCCAGAACAGCCCAGATAAAACCGGGACCTTCTGTGTGGAAACTCAGAGAGGCAGATTGTGACGCCAGAGCGAGTCCCTGGTTTCAATCTGCGTGCTGTGGGAACGCTGGTATTAACCACCCAGGGAGGTGTTAACAGGCTTTAACAATACCAATCAGAGTTTGGCACGGAGTCCTACAGCAGCCAAGAACTCATAGAAGGTTTCACTCACTGCTTCACAGTGACCTTTAAACTATGAACACATGAATCTCTGCTCCATATTGTGAACATTTAAACTTTCCTTTGTTATTTCCATAGTAATGGTGGTATGCGGCGAGGTAAACACTGTGAAAATGTCAAAACGATGAGTAGAATCATTGATGCACTCAGTCCTAATCCAGAATCTGTGGCCTCTCAGTGCGTCGTTTGTACATAACGTGACGGCCTGCTCAGCTTGTTCCAGCGCTGACTGCTCGGCCATATTCCAGAGGGATGAGGGACACATCGCTGATGTAACACCAGGGCCCTCAAACTCGACGTTTGGGGTGTTTCATGGGAGGAAGAAAGACTAAACGCAGCCCTTCCTGTGCACAGTTAATGAAACGGTGGCTCAAACTCATCGGACTTATTGGAATCAGTGTTGGTCTGACAAAAGATTGTGTGTTTACTGTGAGAGAGGCAATTTTGATGAATCATCGTCCAGACGTGTACTGGAGTAAATCTTCCTCTGAATGTGTGTTGCAGATGCTTTGGTGAAGGCACCGCTGCAGACCTATTTGACGAGCCGCCTCCAGTTGTTGGTAAGTGGCCACCGTCCCTCCCTCGTATTTGCAGACAGCCTTGGCCTCTTTATACGTCAGCTGGTATCTTCCTTTGCGGGATTCCCGATGGTAAACTCCAGCTGCTTGTTCTGTCAAAGAGAGAGACAACAGAAAATGCTGCTGACACCATCTGAAGCCAGGAGGGAGAGGAGTGTCTGCCGAGCGTCTGCAGCGAGCTGCCTGATAGGCCGATACATTCAAAAGAGTGATTTTAAACAAAGCTAAACATAAGACACGAACACAAAGGGTCTATTTTTCCCCATTTTGGTAGTTCATTAACATTTTGGTCACTTGCCCTCTCAGCAGGGAGTCCTCCGCTGCTTTACACATGCATGACTGCAGAGCTTGGCACAACACATTTGAGGTTTGCCAGCGGTTGAAATTTAGATCTTTTTAACCAGTTTGATGACCTCTCATGCTCAATCAACCTTTTCACCCTCACAGCTCCTCCGGTGTTCACTTGTCAAGGCTGGAGAGAGACAAAAAAGTTCAAATGAAACTTCTAACAGAGGATGGAAGTTGCATGAATTAATATTTTGAAAAGAAACTATGTTAATATAACTTCCAATAATCCCCAAAATGTCACAAATATTAATTGAACTACCATTTCTTGATTTGGAGAATTTTGAGATGAAGTCATTTCGCCATGTTGACTGGCCTCATGTTATCAGGTCATACATTAATTAATCCTTATTTTTCTCACTAACGTGTCTTTGTATGAGAACATCAGCTTTTGCAGTCAGCATTAACAAACGGTACTTTCTCACTATTCGAGGTAAAAATAGCCACGTGTGATGGATTGGAATAATTATGCAAATTATAATTGATCACGACAGAAACCATCCAGTAGAATGTGCAGATTGATGTTAGCTTGTCGATGGGATTCATCTCGATGAGAACACGAAATAAGAAGAAAAGGTTGAAGCTGCGTGCGATAAGATCTTCTTAACAAACTCCTGAATGTTCCAGCGTAACTCGCATGTTTCTGACTACAGAGACCGGAGGAAAAAAAGGTATTTACCCAGCCATATTGAGTTGTGAAATATTCCGTTTTTGAAGCCCCATGCTTTAGCTTCTTTCAGCAGGACCGCGAGTGTCCAGAGGAGAGCCAAGACGCGCATCCTGCAGCCGTCAGTGCGCAGCTGCTCCGTCCAGATGTTTCCAGAAGCTCTGCCCTCCGCTGCTGCTGCGCTTATAAAGGCGGTGAGATCCTGACTGCTGCCTCCCCAAGGAGCTGGGCAGTATCAAGTATCGCTACTGGATAATTCAATAAAACTGTAGCCCACTGGTCACTTACTGACTCTTGTACTATGTTCTGAAAAACACTTTTCACACAGAGATTAATGCTGCAGCTTCATATATTAGCCATATTAAATGTTTTTGTTTTTGGCCAAATTTAGAGAATCTTAAAATAAAACTTTTAAACTTATACAAATAAATCAAATCATTTAATTGTTGTTGTTTTTTTAAGGAAGGAAATAGGTTGCAGATTCTGAGTTTGATTATGTTGGAGGTTTCTTCTGTTGAAATAGAGTTTTTTCCTTCTGTTGGAGGTTTCTTCTGTTGAAATAGAGTTTTTTCCTTCTGTTGGAGGTTTCTTCTGTTGAAATAGAGTTTTTTTCCTTCTGTTGGAGGTTTCTTCTGTTGAAATAGAGTTTTGTTTCCTTCTGTTGGAGGTTTCTTCTGTTGAAATAGAGTTTTTTTCCTTCTGTTGGAGGTTTCTTCTGTTGAAATAGAGTTTTGTTTCCTTCTGTTGGAGGTTTCTTCTGTTAAAAGAGAGTTTTTCCTTCTGTTGGAGGTTTCTTCTGTTAAAGAGAGTTTTTCCTTCTGTTGGAGGTTTCTTCTGTTGAAATAGAGTTTTTTTCCTTCTGTTGGAGGTTTCTTCTGTTGAAATAGAGTTTTTTTCCTTCTGTTGGAGGTTTCTTCTGTTAAAGAGAGTTTTTCCTTCTGTTGGAGGTTTCTTCTGTTAAAGAGAGTTTTTCCTTCTGTTGGAGGTTTCTTCTGTTGAAATAGGAGTTTTTCTGTTGAAATAGAGTTTTTCCTTCCTTCTGTTGGAGGTTTCTTCTGTTAAAGAGAGTTTTTCCTTCTGTTGGAGGTTTCTTCTGTTAAAGAGAGTTTTTCCTTCTGTTGGAGGTTTCTTCCTGTTAAGAGGGAGTTTTTCCTTCTGTTGGAGGTTTCTTCTGTTAAAGAGAGTTTTTCCTTCTGTTGGAAGTTTCTTCCTGTTAAGAGGGAGTTTTTCCTTCTGTTGGAGGTTTCTTCCTGTTGAGAGGGAGTTTTTCCTTCCTTCTGTTGGAGGTTTCTTCCTGTTGAGAGGGAGTTTTTCCTTCCTTCTGTTGGAGGTTTCTTCCTGTTGAGAGGGAGTTTTTCCTTCCTTCTGTTGGAGGTTTCTTCCTGTTGAGAGGGAGTTTTTCCTTCCTTCTGTTGGAGGTTTCTTCTTTTAAAGAGAGTTTTTCCTTTTGTTGAAGGTTTCTTCTGTTAAAAGAGAGTTTTTCCTTCCTTCTGTTGGAGGTTTCTTCTGTTAAAGAGAGTTTTTCCTTCTGTTGGAGGTTTCTTCCTGTTAAAAGAGAGTTTTTCTTTCATTCTGTTGGAGTTTTCTTCCTGTTAAGACGGAATTTTTTCCTTCCTCCTGTCGGAGATTTGTCTCCTTATTAAGGAGTTTTTCCCTCCTAGCTTTCGTAGCAAAGCTATTAGCATTGAATTGTTGGGTTTTTCTGTATAATCCTTCACATCTCTGTTGTAAGGACTTTAATGTGGTAAGTGCCATGAAATAACCTTTGTTGTGATTTGGTGCTATATAAATAAAATAAAATAGAATTAAAATGGAATTGAATAGATATATTTTAAACTGAGCACGTGAAGTTATTGTATTTAAAGCTTGAAAATCCCTTGAACTCATTATTTAAAATGTCACCTCAACATGTTGTGCAGGTATCATGAAATGACAACTTTTCTTTAAAAGTGTACTTTTACATTAAGTCTTTGACCAGATTTTACTGCCACTACTTCTTTTCTGTTAGCCATATTAACGCCTTTTCACCACATATGGTTGAAAGACACTGAATAATATACTAAACTTTTGCCATACAGGGGGTCACACTGAAGGGGTCACTCCATCGATTCTACACATTAAGATACATTTATTTATTATCAAAGTACTATTCAGCTTGTAGAAACAGTTCAGGCTGACCAGAGGGTCGTACATGCATTCATATCATCATGTCTTCACTGTCCAAACAAGTTCAAAAAGACAATAACATGTTCTTAACTGTTGTGTCTGGTATCTCTGCTTCCCCCCCCCCCCCCAGAGCCTGGTTCTGTTGAAGGTTTTTTTCCTGTTAAAAGAACGTTTTTCCTCCCAGCCGCTCACAGGGAATTGTTGATTGTTTGGGGTTCCACAGTTGTTAAGTTGTATTTTAAGAATATTACCATGTTAAGTGCCCTGAATAACCTGTTGTGCTGTGATTTGGTGCTAAAACTCAATTGCATTTTTTCCCAAAAATAAATAAACCCTAAAAATGCCAGCAGGACTTGGGGATTATTTGCTTTGGGAGAGGACTTGGACCTTCTTTTGGGAACTTCTTGGAAACAATCACCGAGGTATTAAGCTCTATTCAATCAGGGAGTACCAAGTAGCTCTGAAGACCCTGGTGTTGCATGGCCCTGGTGATGTAACCCTGGCTGTATATTCTGTCTCATTTAAGCTCTGGCTTGGTCCAAGCAACAGAAGAGAAACAATGTAGCTGCTAGAATTTGTTTCTCAACGGTTAAGTGTTACATTTGTTGGCCTGTCATTTGGTGTGGAGAGGTTCAATGAAAGCTGGCTCGCTGAGCTGCCTCAGGGTTGATGAAAGTGGTGAGTGAAATAAACAAAAACAGTAATTGCGCCATAAAAACAAAAACAATGAGCTAAGAAAGAAAACTGTATATCTTTAAAACAGGCAGTTACTATGACCACTCCTTCACGTTACATTTAGTCATTTCATTTACAGTTGATGTGGTAACAACGATTGTTGGCATTTCTTAAGTTAAGTTTTGTGTGTGCTGTGTTTCAACAGGAGAAAATGATTGTTCCTGTGAGTTCCTCTTGCCCAGCTCCCCTGCAGATTCCTGTCAGCTCAGTTGCTCAACAACAGGCCATGTGGGGTTGGGGGGCGGGGGGTGTTGAAGGCATTGCCAAGTAAAAGGAACAGTGTGCAACACCATATGTGAGGTTTTCCAGATGTTATGTGCCTTCCAGTATTCAGTAATGATGTACACATTCTAAAGGTAAAGAAGGGAACTGTTTTCCCAGCATACCTTCACAACAACAGGAGTATAAAGCCCAAAGCAGAATCTAAGGAGGATTTGAACAACAGTTGTACAGCAATACTGAGCGCCAATCAAAATGACTTTCTTCTGTGTTACACGTGGATAAAATCCTGTGGATAATGTGACTACTTCGGTTCACTATCAACATCGTTTCAAATGAGCTTTTTCCATTTCCAGACCAACCCGTTGTACACCATTTGCTCAGCACCAAACAGCAGACAGTTAGCAACTATCTGGTGAACGTAGTGGAGCATTTAGAAGCTAAATTTAAAGACATTTCTTTCAGAGGTGCAGACCAAAACAGAGCTAAAAAGTTTATGAATACTGGTCGTTTATTTGCCAGATGGCCAGAAACATATTTCCAAGTCAGTGATGATTTAAAAAAAAATTTACATCACAATTTGTCAGTTTAGTTTTGAATGACGGTTTAAATTATGTTAAATAAAGGATGACACCAAAGAGCTGCACGGTGGTTTTGGGGCCGTTAGAGTTGCTCAGTTAGTTGAAGGTCTTCAGTTGCTCTTATTTGAGATCTTAGCTCTTATGACCCCTGAACATTCACCTGCTCTATTTGAAATGGGATTTTCCCATTCTAAATCAAATTTGACAAACTATGGATCATTTGAAGGCACTAAGCCTCACAATTCATACTGTTTAAACAATCTTAAGGTAACACACCAAAAGCCGTTGCATGGGTGTGGCAAGCAGGAGACTGAGCACATGCTACGTTGGGATTGTCATGTGTTTACTATCTAGCACACTACGTAGTGGACAAGTGGTCAATCTGAGTGGATTTTGTTCACTACATAGTACACTATGTGGACAACCCAAACACAGCAACAGAACCTGGATCGTTGGGGGGAAGCGGCACAGTGAACAAGCATGACAGTGATAAGAGTGCGTACACAGCAAGAGTAACTTTACTTGTGTAAGAAATTTTGTGACAATATGGCAGTCTCAATGAACGAAAACATATCAGCCCTCGGAAAAACATTTATACTCATAAATTCGGTGTTATTACAGGAAGTCCATAGTAAACAATGCGAATCCCCCATTTATAACATGAAATCTCTTGGAGTCAGAATTGTGAGTTAATGTAAGAGCACACACACATACACAGATACCAATGACTGCTGGGTAAAACTATCCTGAATTGGTTCCAGATCTGGGAGGAAATGATCTGCCCTGTCTTCATTTTCAGTGCACCTCTCCCATTCAAACCCACACATGGAAAGTCCGTCTCAGATGTCGTAATTGTGACATACTGTAGATTACAGCTGCATTTAAATAGGAGATTCATCATCATTTCCATGTCCTACAACTGGCGAACTGGTTACGCGAGTGAATAGTCTGCATCGTGATTAAACAACCAAAACAGTGAACAAAATTATTTATACGACTGACATCATGTCTGTCCTGAGGGTAATAAATGCAAAACGCATGTTAAATGTGGACAGAAATAGAAGGAAAGGCAGGATGCTGTAAACGGAGCTCATGATACAGATGTTCTTTCTTTAACTTAACATTGATTTGAAAGAATGCTCATTAAATAAGTTTTAAATGTAGAACTGAAAGATGTTTCTTGTTTAAATGGCCAGAATAAAAATAAATCAGAACTTATGATAGGTTTCAAATTCAGCAGTGCAGCACAGACTCCACTGTTCACTTGAGCCAGACTAACTTGTTTTATTGAAGTTGCCAACACTTAGAAAGAACAAGATGATTTCACTTGCCCTTTTTTAAGTTGGAGCAACCTCTTAAAAGTAAGTAAATGCAGATAGATTTCAAGTAAAATTAACAAGTTAATATTGAGACGAAGGCTTCTTTCAAAACTTCTTTGTCTGATTCGATTCTCTGACTTTTCAGTCCATTTGGTCTGAACCAAAATATCAGGACCAAAAGAGGTGGTCTCGGTCCAGATCAAACTAAATGGTCCAGTTTGTTTGCAGTGTGAAAACAGTTTATGAATGGTTCGGACTTTCAAACCAATTAAATTGAAGCGGGCTATCGTCACAAATTAAACAAGAGGAGAAGAATAAGAACATTTGGCTGAGCATAAAAAAAAAATGTTGCACGTAACCATTAAACGTTAAAATGAGCTGCGGTAGCAATTTGGCAGAGGAAGAGACAAAAGTATTAAACTAAAAGAATGATGTGCGGACCTGTGAGCACGAGACAACAAACTGGCACAGACAGACACACAAAGACGACATACACAAGAGGGCAGGAAAACATTTGGACACAGGTGGAAACAATCAGGGCAATCATACACGTGAGCAGCCAAAATAACAGGAAATTAAGTAAAGTAACAGAAAACATGACCTGAAGCCGGTGCAGCTTGTGAACGGAGATGTAACTGCAAACTGAACAAGATCAAAAACTATTTTAAATAACAAAACTTCAATAAAATTATGAATTTATTCAAAATGGCTTCAAAAATATTTGAAGTAAACTGTTACACAAAAGCTGCAAATGATAAAACAATGGTTTTACTACATATACCAAAACAAGAGCTGCAAAAGGCAAAAATGGACACAGTAACATCAGGCTGCACTTAACAGTCTTTTGGTCACCAGTTTATCTGCTGATTATTTTTGCAATCCCTTGAATGTGTGCTCTATGAAACATTTTAAAACAATGAAAAATATAAATCACAAATAGTCCACAACACTCAAAATATTCAACATGTTAAATACAAAAACAAGAAAAAACAAAAACAATTTGCAGGTCAGCAGTTAACGAAGCAATGAGCACTGACATACTTTGAGACTCCTCTGATTCCCTGAATGTCCCATAAAGGCCCCCCCAACCTCATGAACTAAGTGTTGATTGTGGTCCCACTGGACACAACATATCTGACTCTCTGTCTGGCAATATCAAGTCAAAGACACATTCTTATACTTATCAGAACCAATGTGTTCTTTATAACTGTGAGAGTGCAGAGAGTCAGCATGGGGAATTCAATTTGCCCAATCCACACTTAGCATGGCCTCTGCCCAATCCAACACCTTTCCCCACAACACCCCACCACATATGACATGTTTAGTAGGTCAGCAGTAGACAGCAAACCCTCCACATTTTCCCAGGCCTCCATCATATGGCTCCGGAGGTGGCACGTGATTCCCTGTAGTGACGCCCCGCCAGGAGAAGAAAGTGAAGCAGCAGAAGTAGCTGGCGAAGGACTGAACTGGTTAGCAGTTGTTTCCACACCTCTACCAATCTGTGTCACCTGACTGCCCATTGACTGCTCCAATAATCCCTGAAGAGTTGATAGTATTTACTGAGGAGGCTTCCTTCGATGGCTGCTGGGTCCGTATTGGTCAGATGCCTCTGTTACGCACTGTGGAGCGGTGGCTCGGGTGACCGGAGCGACAGGTGGGCGGAGTGACAGGTGGGGGCGGAGCGACAGGTGACCGGAGCGACAGGTGGGCGGAGCGACAGGTGGGTGGAGTGACAGGTAACCGGAGCGACAGGTGAGTGGAGGAGTGAGCAGGCAGGCTGCAGATCGGTGCAGAGCTGGAGGCTGAATCCAGGTCTGAATCAGGTAATTACTGCTCCAGACGCTAAAGACAAGATGAACAGGAGACTAAAGTTCTGCAGGCCGGAGACTGGCACACGCCGACTGTGTTGTAGTTTTAGTCACGTAGAGTTTGTCTTCATAACTTACATAACAGCCTCCGTCTGAGGAAAATGTTGATGTCCCCAACAGCCTCATCCTTTCTCTCTGTGTCTTTGTATTTCCTGCATTATGTTACCCCCCTGTTGGCTTGCTAAAGTGTTAGCCTCTGTGGCTTCTAGACGCCGTCCACATTGTAGTTTCCTAGCAACGGTGTTTTTACAACTTGACTGCTTGAACGCCAAGCACATAGTGCACACGACTTCCCATGTTGTAACCACGAACTCAAGAGTTCCATTTGAATGCAGCATCGCTGCTCAGGGTGATGAGTGTTCGGAGATCAGTCACCGGTGGAGATTGATGAGCTGCAGAATATTGGTCTTTTTTTTAAAAAAAAAAAAGATATATTTATTTTGATTTGACAACTTAACAAGACAGAACTCCAGAACTTTAAGGATACAGTACAGAAGAAAAGAAAAAGGGGAATTAAATAAAATAAACAACCACAGCAAATAATAACACATTCACACATCACCAGTCTGAGATAAGTACATCTTGGTTATAACATCATCAAGTCAGCACTGGTACCAGTGTTTTTAATCTGGCAGGGCAAAGTCCAGTCTGGAGGGGTCCACCATGTCTAAGACCGGTTTCCATATCTTGACGATTCCCTTGACATTGTCATGTAGAGTGTAGGTCAACTTTTCCAGAGGAAGAACTTCCAGAATCCCCTTATACCAATCGTCCGTAGAAGGGGTATCTTTAGAGATCCAGAATTTAAGAATAGTCTTTCATGTGATAAATAGTATTCCAATCAGTTTGGCGTTGTCGTTACTCCACTGCTCACTTTAGCTGCCAGAATACATTGAGGAGGTAAAAGCTCCAGGTCATATCCGATCAAAGAAACCACCTCGTCCTTCACTTCTCTCCAAAATGTTTGTATCTTTGCACATTTCCAAAACACGTGTATATAAGTACCAACTTCAGAGTTACAATTCCTCTGTGTAGGGGAACCGAGGCCACGCCTGCCCCTCAGCAGTGGTGTACAATGCAGTCTGTGTAATATTTTAATTTGTCGTTCTCTATCTGTGCAACAGCTCAGAATGTTAAGTGTGTTTTTCATAATTAATGTCAATGTATTTTCCTTTATCAGACTCCATGTCAACCTGCCACTGTTTGCGGATGTGATCAGTGGAGTAACTAAGATTTAGGCCAAAGGTTTTGTAGACATGAGAAATGAATCTTTTTTGGTTTGGGTTGTGTGAGCATTTCTTCCAAAAAGCACATGTTTGCAGCACGTAAGATTTTGGGTATATAATGTCTTATTTGTGGAGAGAGAGTTGGAGAGAGTATTTGCTCTTCAGGCCCTCAAACGACTCCATTGTTCCTCCTTCATAGAGTTTGACATGTTGGTCCAGACTCTTCTCCTGCCAGAGCCTGAACACAGACTCTTCACATGAGGGGGGAAACCCGGGTTTCTCTATATGGGAGCCAAAATTGAAAAATGATTCTTAAATCTAAAGTAGACCATGATCTTGTTCCAGGTGTTCAGTGTGTTCCGTACTATAAAGTTATTTTGGACCTCCAGCTTTGCCCTTTTGTAGTTTATGAAGGGAGTTCTTTAAAGTGAAGAAGCCACAATTTGTCGATTCCATGTCAATCCATGCGTTTGTAGCCCCTGGATTCACCCACTCATATACAGTATGTACCGCGTTTGTGCTGCCCAGTGGTAGAACTTTATGTTAGGGACTCCCAGTCCTCCCTGTTGCTTGCTTTTCTGTAGTTTACTTATTTTCATTCTAACCTTTTTGCCCTGCCAGATTAATTGTGTGAAAATGTTATCCAAGTCAATGAAGAAGCTGTTGGGAATTGAGTTTGGCAGCATCATGGCTGTTCCAGTCCAGTCAAACACCTCTGAGCCAATTAAAAACATAAGATCTTAATACAGTAACCTGGGCAGTATATTCATTTTGAGCACGCTTATCCTGCCCAACCAGGAAGTCGATAAGGTTCCCCACCTGTTTATTGGTCTTTTTTAAATTAAATCTTTATTTTCAATTCGAAACGCATTGTTTTTATTTTGCAGCATCTAAACTTTTTTGGAAACGAAATTATATCAAAATCTTGAAGGCTTTTAATTTGAAATGAGGGCTTTTACTTTGAAACAGATACAGGAGGTTGTGACATTCAGCCGGCCAGGGATGTAACATTATTAATCATCCCACATTGATTCAGTCAGACAGATATGTTCATGGCTGTTCCAGTCCAGTCAAACACCTCTGAGCCAATTAAAAACATAAGATCTTAATCATGCTTTATTGTAATGCAGATACCTTTTTGTTAAATCTACGAATGCAACCCTTCAAATTTGATCTAATGTCAACATTTTTGCAGATTTCCATTTAAAAAAGCCTGTTAGGTCTAAATGTATTGCGTAATAAAGTAACACAATGGTGACTGAGTCTTGGGCCCACTGATGACGAAAGCCTTTGCATTTGCAATATTACATTCTGAGTAAGTTATACGTCTGTGGGGACAGTTCGTGACGCCATTTTTAATATATAGCGGTGGTTGTTGCCAGCGAGGTTAACGCAACTTCCAACTGACTAACGTCACACAGGTGGCACCGTTTGGATCGTTGGGAAGTGAAGTTTAAAAAATACACAGCTACAATTACTGATGATATTGTATCGCCTTATAAAGTGACGAGAACATGATATTTAACCATCTAGTCCAATATTTTGACCCCATTTAGTTCTGTTTTTGTATCATTTTTCTCTTTAACTGCCAGGTGCTCCACCGTGATACCCGGTAGTTGCTATCTTTGTCTCTCTGGGTTCATCAGTAGAAACAATGAGCTACAAGGTGCAAAAACATGTAATAGAGCTGAGGAGAAATGTAAATTTGGATTACTTTTTGACAACTACCACATCACATATCATAATTGTATTAATTATTCATATAAATTGTTCATTCTGGTTCAGGTTTAAAGTTATAATTAATGATATTACAATAACAATGTATGTGAAAGTTTCTTCTTATTGGAAATAAACAGGATTATCAGCTCACAATTTGGGTTTTAGGGCTTTAATGGTTTTAAGGTACCGGTGAGATTGCTTGTTGTGCAAATAAAGTCCCAATGACCTTGAACTATTTGGAAAAGATCCGCAGAACCAGGAAATTCTGCAGAATGTCCATGTGAGTATGTGGACGGTAATTACTGCCCTGAAATTACGTGATATCCTCTCCACACATGCCCAACATGTTTCTGGAGCAGGGCTTGTTTTATTGCTCCGACTCTCTCAGAGGCTGGCTGTTACTGTGAGCTGCCTCCACATGCACAACGAATGCAGCGGCCTGGATGGTGATGGATGTAGAGAGATGAAAGGGGAGGATAATAATCTCTTTGTTCTGGGTTGTTCTCTCTCTCTTTCATTTTTATGGGCTGTACTGACCAGCTTCCATAACTTAACATCTTGGCAATGGCATGTGTCAAACTGGAGCTGTGGTGGGGTCAGTGAGGGTGTTTCCTGCTCTGGTGGTCTATGACACACATCCAATCATGCATGCACACTCGTACAAAAATGAGCTTTAAACAGCAAACCTGTCTTGTTTCTACCAGTCATTTAAAAAATCCTGAATTATCCATCAACAGGCATAAAATGTGAAAAACGGTCTTTGGTTTACTTCCACAAACCCAATTTCCAAATTAAATAAGCTATTAGCTGCTGTTTAATTCAATAAAAGGGAACTTTACAGATCGAAACCAAAGAGAAACAATAGTTCAATTCTAAAAATGTAAAATTGCATTCTATATTTTACAGGGAGCCCATGATGACAAGCTTATATCGGAGAAATATGATCTCTTCTGCTAAATTCTGTCACTACTCTTGCGTAATCATTTTGGATCAACTGGAGGCATTTCAGAAAGTTGTTACCAGATCCTAAAAATAAGGAGTTAGTGGACTAGTTTTTAAGTATCACTCTGAGATCATTTTGTTCTTAATCTTGACAACAGGTGAGAAAAGTAATTACAAAAGATTTTCAAAACATTATCGAGAGGAACCCGGCAGTTGGGAGGAAAAAAAACACTCCCTTTTATTAAGGGACAAAAACCATCGGCAGTGGAAAGGAAATACTTCCCCAAAACCTCTGACAGAACCAGAGGTGGGCCATATGTTGACCAATTGGGGGTGGGGTGGGGCAGCATAGAGATTACAGGAACCAATAATCTGATGACGGGTCAGTAACAGAAAATCCAGGGCCAGCGATATCAGAAAAAAACCCACAAAACTTTGCAAGTAAGGAGAACTGCACAGTTCCTGCCTCTCGAACCCAAACTGGGAGCTGGTTTCACCGGAGAAGCATCTGAAAGATGAAAGTTCTACCTCCTGTTCTACTTTTGGAAACTCTAGAAACCACGAGGCCAGCACTCTGAGGGAAGCGCTCTGTCAGGATGATGTGGTTTGATCTTTCAGATGCAGCTTGGCCATGAAGAGCTTTGTTAGTCAGCAGAAGAATTTAGAATTCAATTCTTCATTTTCTGCTTTTGTTAAAACCGTCAGTATTCCCTCTACAGCATTTTGGCTTTTTAAAGAGTAATTACGATGTGATGACAATAAAATTAGTAGTTGAGCCTTCAAATAAGAAATGCATGAATCAACCTTTCTACTACATCGCACTGAGGCAGGATGTTCCTGATTTTATTAATATTGTGTCAATAAAAGAAAGCAGTCCTATTGCTTAATGTGTAATTTGAAGAATTTGTTTAAGGATAACGCATAGTAGGAGGTCAGGGTAATCTAGAGTAACCTTTTGGTGTTCAGGGCCAAATACAATAACAGTTTTGTGAAAAAGTAGAAAACCAATAGGAAGCTTGTACAATGTGAAAAGTGTTAAGACCCAGCACCGAACCTTGTGCCACTCCATAAGTGACTTTTGTGTGAGCGGAAAATTTAATCGTTGATATGAACGAATTAAAATCTGATAGATATTACTTGAACCAACCGATGGCAGTTTATTTAATCCTAAACACAGGTTCCAGTCTCTGTAATAAATGTTGTGATGAATAAATACAGCACTGAGAACAAATATAGAGAGGAGTCCATTGTCTGAAGCAATTTGTAACATCAGGGTCAGAATAACACCCAATAAGATTAAGTACAAAAAAGTGCAGGCAAGGCAGCGATAGCAAGGCGGGGTGGGAAGACAAACATGAGTCGAAGCAAGGGTAGGAAATAAACTGATGGAACAAAGAACATAAACTATAAGAACAAACGGGCCCAGATAATACAGAATAGATACACATCAGACAGGTGCACAACATCAGGGCGGGACAAGCTATCCCAAACACAGAGGGAAAAAACATGAGGGAGGGAAATAAAGACATCTGAAATGAGAGGGACAGTGAGAAACCAAAATAGAAAGAGGAAATGACATATTGAAAATAAGTAAAACAAAAAACACGACCTAGCGGGTTGGCTTGTGGGGATGGGCCAATCAGATGACAGAACTAACACTTTATGAGACTAAATTGGAGCTTTTTGGTGAGTCACATCAACCCTGTGTTCACAGACAAAAAGACCAAAAAAAAGTTATCCAAGAAAAGAACACCTGCTATAAAAAAAAAAACTGGAATATGTTCACTTCTGTTTCGGGCTCAATGAAATCTCAAGTCTGTCAAGGTATGCTACAGCGAAACGTGCTGCCCAGTGTCAGAAAGTTCTGTCCTCCAACAGGATCATGACCCAAAACACAAAATTAAAATCACCCTACAAAGCCTAAAAAGTAAAACATTAGACCTTTCTATAATCTAAATCCTGTCAATCCATGAAAAGAGCTGAAAAATGGCATCTGGAGAAGGCAGCCTTCAAACCTGAGAGCGCTGGCTCAGTTTGCTCTGGAAGAGCGGACTGAAGTACTGCTGACAGGAAGTCACGACTCATCGGTTTGTAGCGGTTGACTCTGAAGGTTGTGTTGTCGTTGCGATTTTCATTTTCTTAAATATTTAAAATATCTTGTTGAATTTAAAAATCGAAAGCAAAGTAATTTTTTTTATTAAATGTGAAGGCCAATTACTTTTGTCAGTTTTAATTATTCTTTTGATAAAATTGGATCTTTCATGACTGAATTTGCGGAAACAGGACAACTTTCACTTTCTCCCAGCGCCTCCCAGTGTTTAAAAACTTTACTCAAAATACAATCTGGTCGTTGTAAATCAGGAAGATTCTCTTCTGACATATTCAGAAAAAATATCTCAGACAGCTGCTGCTCCTTTCTCGCATCTATTAAACTTGTCAGAGTTAAAGAAAGTTTTTTTTTTTAATAATTTAATAAACACTGATTTAAGATCAGTATGATAAAAAAAAATTAAAAAAAGTTTATTCTCCCACATAGACAACCTGCATGACCTGGATTATTAACAAACCAAACATGTTCTTGCATTGTTCCACACCAGAGCCTAAATCTACACTGACATCCTTCACTAGGGGGCAGCAGAGGGCAGGAAACGGGACTGTACATCTGGGAATACCGCCATGCTGTTAGTACATTTAAAAGCCAGAAGTACATAGAAACAGTAACTTGGCACACATGTTGAACAGAGCACTTGAAAACTAATGGCATTGACCTGCTGCATCCAGGATCTCCTGAAGCCTTATGACCACATTTCTGAACTGGATGCAGTAATCTGCTAAACGTGGCTGTTGGGTCAGAACATTTTAATATCATCTACTCTGTCATGTTAAAGCAGGACTTCATCCAACTCGTGGCATTAGGTTGGAAGCACACTGTAGTGTCTAAAGAAGAGCCACTCAAACTCTCCAGCTAGAGGGCTGGATAGGAAGATCACTGGGGGCTCGAAGACAGCCCACAATATTTACTCAATTACTGGCTGTAAATAACTATTTGTGGTACTATAATCTAGAGAATAGACGAGAGGTCTTGTGTGGTTCTCAGCAAACAAAGAGAAATGCTCTGTGATCACACATGTACTATATAATTATAGCAGAAACCCGATGTAGGCTGTAATTACATCTTGGCTGCTCTCTCCGTCGTTCTATTCTTCCTCTGTGGGTCTCGCGCTGAATGAAGATGAACAAAAATCACATGTCTCCCTTTTGGTTATATGTTCTCACTTGTTGGACGTCAAATGTTACTGATGACTAAAATCAAAGTAAAACTCAATGAGTCGAAGACAGGACTGGCAGTAGCAGCACAGCAGCAGACATCCTGCAGGAGTGACCTGAAACCCAGAGAACATTTGAGGAGAGACCAAGAAGTGGAGACCATCAGTGATGTCATCAACCATCAGTGATGTCATCATCCATCAGTGATGTCATCGTTGGTTTGTGAACGTTATGAATCCTCCAGTTCAGATTCTGTCCGTCACCATCTTTGCTAGTTCGGAGCGGTTTGGAGCAGGAAGTGACCATATTTGGACGAGCTGGGGGAGGAGCCAGCGGTGGATCTGACCTGACGATACTACAAATATCTAAAACAATATCTAAAACACAAAGTGTGCACAAAGTGAAGGGGTCTGAATACTTCCTGAAGCAGCTGTATTTGCATTTGCAAATGGATGTTCAAATTTGTGAAACACATCCATTTTGTTAATGCAAAAACAGATTTTTTTTTTTTTTTTAACTGAATCTGTTTCTAATTCTTAAATGTGTCCTCAGATGTGTCTGCACATTTAGAGATTTATGTAAATGTTACCAACTCTTATTTTTTTTACATATTTGTGTACACTTTCGCAAACATATGCTTCAGGATTCAAGAGTATACACATATGGATTGAGATTCAGCTTCATGATTTTTCACACAATTATTGACAATAATTGTACAGAATAGGTGCAATACTTTGAAATTACACTGCAAAATGCTGAGTTGAATTAATTAAATATGTAATTAGTTATTTTTACAAAACTCCAGAGTGGACATAAAAAAAGATGTAATTGTGCGCTCAAATTACAATATTGTGATCACGAGATAGTATTTCGTTCGCATGTTTATGATATTGAGAGCTTGTGGATTATATCGTTAGCAACAAGCTAACTTTGAGGATGCTATCGACTATAGTTGGTCATCAGTGAACTTCATACCGAGGAGAAACAGTTGTTCTGTCTCTATATAGAAATTGATCTCGTGCACACGAACGAATTAAAACATGTACATAAAATGCTATCTTGTGCCATTTAGTATCTCGTGGCCTCGCTTCGTGAATTCATGCACACGGTTAAGTTTTTTTCTCTCGATGGCCCCTCCGGGCCTCCATACATTCTGAAAATGCTTCAGCAGCATCATCGTATCTGGGAGGAGTCGAACCAATGAGGTGAAGTCGCAGCATCAGAGGACCCGTTCGGGTCCTCCTGTGTTTGAACAGCCTTCCTGTCCGTGCAACTACACATCCCACTCTGAAGGTCAGAACCACTGCTGCAACACGTTTTTATTCAACTTGGACGTGTGCATATACACACGCGTGATGTTTCAGGTTGGACCCCAGACTGATGCCACTCCTCCTTCGTATGTTACGTTTTTGGCGCCTCCGTTGCGTAGAGCTGAACCGAGCCAAACATGAGAGAGACGCTGGATTGACATAAACAGATTTATTATTGTGCTCTGTGGTGTTAGGTGAAGGTGGGCTGTTATCTCCATGTGAGGACTCTACAGGAAGAATGCCACAAAAGATTTAAGTTTGAGCTGAAAAAGTTAGTGGTCGGTGAGTTTTAGTAAACTCAACCAAGACACAGCTGAGCAAAGTCCAAACTCCACAACGGAAAATATTTTCATTTCCTTTGGCACTCTATGTACACATGTTCTCATGTAATATTATTTACACACACTCTCCTCACTCAAACACTCTCAGACACACACAAACTGCAAGTCCCTGCCGCCAAACGAGCCACAAAGCCGCCGAGACTCCGCCTCCTCCACGGGGAATAACTACGGTAGATTTATGAGCTGGTATTTCCACCCACTCCCTCTGGTGGCAGGGAGGACACGGCGTCACTAAGCAGTCACGCTACGGACTCTGCAGGGAGACGGAGATCTGTCTCCAACCATGAATGCTGGACCTTCAGCATGAGAGACTGCAGTGGTGCTGCTTATTTACTGTTTAACGAGTGGCGTTAACAGATTCACAGGCTGCTGATATTTTACTGTCAACAAATCGAACACTATTGTGGTTATAACAACACGTATTTTCTGTGTATCCAGAATCCTTCATGATGTCGGGACGTGCTTGTTTTTATCGCTCCCACATATACAGTGTAGCACTGCTGCAGATCAGGACTGAAACTCACTTATTGTCAATGTCAAAAGGTCATTTGGTCACAATTGGCTCATTCTTAAGATGACATCTTTATATTGCTTGTTTTTTCCGACCAGCAGTAAAAAAATCTTTTTTTTAATAATTTGCAACAATATAAAAAAAACACAAAATAAGTAAATCCTTGATGCTAATTTAATCAAATTATAAATGGTTTCAGTTTCAAATTATAAATCACTTACAGGCAAATAGAGAAGTTTCATATTGCTGTGTACGTCAACAGTACTTTTTTTAACCAATGAAATAGTAACATGCGTCTTGTATTTAAATGAAAGAAGGAAACGTACATCTGTGTCTCCACCTGGAAAATGTTGGCCGTCACCATCTTGCTAGTTCGGAGTGGTTTGGAGCAGGAAGTGACCATATTTGGATGAGCTGGGGGAGGAGCCAGCGGATACTACGTCCCGCCCACCGATAGCTGTAACCTGACTGCACCACAGGCCTGTCAATCAAACAGACACGCCCCCAAAAACAGGTCTTCTTGAATCTTCTTTTCTAATGAATGAGGGATTATTTTCAGATGGACCTCCAGAAAACCAAGAAGAAGGAGTGACTTTCACAAATGGCACTATAATGAGTCCTGGTAAGAATGTATTGACCTTGTATTTAATGAGAAGTTGAATGGGAATCTATGGAGCCAGAGCTGTCATGAAGTTTAAGGCACTTCTGCATCAGCCTCTTTAATCAGACCAGAACCTACATGCACTTTTATACAGTCTGTGGTTGGTACCCTGTAATTCAGATTAAGACAAGAGGGGTGCAATTGTAGCGCCACACACACACACACACACACACACACACACACACACACACACACACACACACACACACACATAGAAGAAATTAAAATCTTTACAAGACTTGACACCTAATATTCTCTGTGCAAAATGATGGGAAGAAGTCTATTGCTTAGTAAATGTCCAAAGTACCGTTGGCTTCATAGTTTATACTACAATGCATCTTTAGTGTTTATAAAAATATACAAAAATAAGCCAATGCCTTGCTGCTCTATATAAAGAATGACTGGTAGTTTGACGTGGTTAAAGTCATGGTTTCATGTTTGTTTGTCTCGTGTTGCTGCAGAAAAACTCAGCTGACTTTACTCTGATTTTTCTCTCCGTCTTAACGAGATGGAGGAGGTTGTGATTCGTTGCCATGATAGTCAGCGAAGTAGTCAGATCTTTTGTCTGTGGTGGGCTCGAATCTTCTCTGTAAAGATAAAAAGGCCACAGATTCCCCTTTTGGACACACTTGAAATCATTGTGTTATCAGTGTGTGGGTGTGCACTGTGCAGAGGGAGGAAGGTGTTCGGTCCACCGTCCACCTCCGCCCTGTCCTCCAGGGGTCTGGACGTCAGACTGGTGCTCCTGCGCCCGGTGCTGACGGATCAGTGGACCCCTCCATTGTGGGATTTCCCGTACATCAAATCCGTCTCTACAAAATGTGTGGAGACGGCTGGCTTATAGAGTGGGTTGGAGGCCTGCGAGGGAGAGAAACAAGGACAGGAAGTTACACAGCAGCACTAGCAGGGGGGCTGTCTGATACTCTGGGTTCCCACGGGTCGAGGAATTTCATGGACTATCAGGGAATTTATCGCCATTTATGAAATAATATATTTTCCATGTAGTCTTTTTAAAAAAAAAATTATCACGTTACTTCACGTGTTTCGTCTGAGGAGTTTTATCCTCTTTCAGTTCACCATCAAGTGGCAACACTTGATTTCTGATTTGATTTGATTTATTTGGCACAAATTTAAAAACACAAGATTTTGCAAGATAAAAAAAAATTCTGTGCAGGAAGAGGTAAAAAAAACACAGGGGGCTCATCTGAAGCCTGCACCTGGATAATGTTAAAAGTTCACAGTCAAAGTTTACATGCAGAAATAATATTGCTACATAAAAATAATGGAAACAAATTACAACAAAATGTATGACAACCACAGCAAAAATAATGAAGTTAATATAAAAGCACAAAGATATGAGTGTGTGTGTGTGTGTGTGTGTGTGTGTGTGTGTGTGTGTGTGTGTGTGTGTGTGTGTGTGTGTGTGTGTGTGTGTGTGTGTGTGTGTGTGTGTGTGTGTGTGTGTGTGTGTGTGTGTGTGTGTGTGTGCATGTTGGAGTTACAAAACAGCAGTTAATGTGTTTTTTAAGCACCTTTTAAAGCATTTTATAGAGAAACAGCTTTCTGTCAGATGGGAGAAAACATCCCATAATTTGGCACCAATATATCTTATTGAAAATTTACCTCTGCAGGTGAGAAGTTTAGGAGGATGAAGATTAGAGTAAGAATGAACCTGTGACTTTAGTTTAAAGTAACTCTTAAACTGTTCAGGAATATGTCCTTCTTTTGAGTCTCTCATAAATAAAAAGACATATTTGAAAAATATGAATATAATAAATAGTAAGAGTCTGGCGCTTGTGAAATAGAGGGGGATGAACTGTGTGAATGTGTTCAGTACTTGTTACTGCGAACATGCAGGAAAATGTAATTTCAGAAGCTTTGGCTCCAAAATGAAGACTTCAAACACGAAGCTGAATGTAAAGTTTGTAAAACGACTGTAGATCTGTTATATATGGGAGAAGGAGCCTTTCGCTGCCATGGCAACAGTAGCGCTGCTACGAACACACGACGGGCTCATCCTTACCATTTCGTATCGGGCGCGTGAGCGTGCGTTCTGGAAGCGAGTGAACTCCCGCCTGTCGTGGATGGTGATGACCAGCTTCCACACAGCGAGCAACACCACTCCCACCAGCAGAATGCTGCCCACCACCGCCAGCAGCACCATGAAGGCATCCGGCCCACCGCTGCACTCTGAGGTTAAACACAGCACACCATTTATTTAGACTGTTTCCTAGTGAAGCCTCGTAGCTCCCAGCTGTCAACAATAATCACTCAGCAGAAAAATCAAATGACTAAAAACAGTGGCGGTCAAAACGATCCGCACTTGGTAGGCTGCATTTCTAGAATGCTGAGTCATCATAATTTGCCAAAGGTTTGATTAAAAAAGCAGCCAAAGACAGAGTCCCGGGTTTGATTGCATCAGGTGTATCCTCTGCAGTCTTAAAGCACCAACAGTCCAACACACACGTACCGAGGCAGGACCTTTTTACTGGCCAACATCTTGAACATGAGGAGTCCATAACAAGCAGAAGGATTATCTTCTCCGCTGTGTGTTTCTGAATGCGAGGTTTCGACTGAGAAGCAGCCGATGTGACGGCAGCAGCAGAAAAGCTACGTGAGGTTTGTTATTTGAAGCACTGACCTGGCTCCTTCAGAGCGGTGAGCACCGACTGACCGCTGGCGTGCTCCGAGTACGTGAACTTCATCACACAGTCGCTGTCGGTCTTGTAGAGACACAACACGGCGGCCGAGTCCTCCGTGTCTGCAACAGAAACACACAAACACACTTTTCATTTCAGGAATCTTACTAAACTCAAACAAATTGATTCATTCATTATCAGTTTTATTAGCTGCCTCATTTCCACATTATTAATATCAGCACTTTTAAAGGTTTGGTTTTCAATTCAAGAACAAAGAGAGAAAAAGGAAAAGAAGAGATGAAACCTGAGGGGAACTTCACGCTGAGTTGGTGTTTGTTACATAACTTGAATTTTTCATTCATACATGATGTTAAAATCATATTCTTTACATCTGTATCTGTAAAAAGGTCCAATCATGAAACAAATAATTAAAAAACACATGTTGGAACCACCAAAGAAAAACTGTGACGCTGATCTGAGGTCAGCGCTGAGAAGTCTTGATTGACACGCTGATATTCTGGGTGTTGTCATGCAAACTCTTTTAAATCCTCACGAGGGAGGGTGAGGTACCCCTCCTCCCCCTGACCCCCATCAGCCCCTCCTTCTCATGCGCAGAGTATCAGGAATGTACATGTGGAGGTCATTACGGCCGGTCAGACAGTTAAACTAGCGCAGAATGAAACACTTCAGATCTGAGCCGAGATAGACCGGTCCGATAACCGCCTCAATACCTGCACACAGAACCGTCATCATACAACAAGTAGTTCTGATCCAGAGATGTGATTGGTCAAATCATCATGACATCACACCCTGCTCATCACTATAAATATCCCTCCACCTCCTCAATGGGAAAATAGAATTAGAATAGAGTTTCATATAATATGTAATATAATGTAGTTTCTACTTGTTATAGTTCTATTAAATGACCCATTTGGTGAAGTCGGGTCTCTTTTGGTCCTTTTTGGTCGCTCTGAGCACCCGTACCGTAACACCACGGATAGTCACACACTTACAATCCTAGAGGAGGCTAGCTGGACCGGTTTGGTTTGAACACACGACACGGTGGTAAAATGTTAAAAACACATGAGAACATGGATATCTTTGTTCATCAGATATCTTTGTTCATCAGATCTCTTAGTTCCTCAGATATCTTTGTTCATCAGATATCTTTGTTCCTCAGATATCTTAGTTCCTCAGATATCTTTGTTCCTCAGATATCTTTGTTCCTCAGAAATCTTTGTTCATCAGATATCTTAGTTCATCAGATATCTTTGTTCCTCAGATATCTTTGTTCATCAGATATCTTTGTTCATCAGATATCTTTGTTCCTTAGATATCTTTGTTCAGTTGAAGACTATAAATCCTCTGTTGCTAGGTGGTTGCTAAGGGTCTGACGACTTCCTGGAGTAGTGAACATTACATACGTTATATAAGAGTCTACTGACGGGACTGATTGTTTTGCAGTTATTAGTCATACCCCATGTGTTGCCATGGAAACAGAGATCACACTAACAAAAAGTTTTATATTTAGAGAGTGAATTGCTCCACAATATGAACAGATGTTTTATTTAGTTGGTAACTTGTTGTATAATCTCAGTATTACACTGGAGGCTGTTTTAACCTCATTATTGCTACAAATCACTGTGGATTTATAACACACTGAAATATCTCCTGACTGAACGGCACTCATGATTTATAGATTAAGGTCTGTGGGGGATTTATTCTTCGCTAGCAGTTCTGCTAAGAATTAACTGACAATAACAGTAATGATCTCACAACCTAATAAGCTACATGTTTAATTTGTGTCAGTGAACATTAATGCCACCAAACATACACATTGACAATAACCAGCTGACTAACATTATAGATACAGATGTGGAAAATATAACATTTTAATAAATGGAAACTCAAATTTCAACATGGAAACAAAACTCCCTGATATTCATGGACTTGGAACAGAAAATTATGAAATTCTCTTTCTGGAAAAGAGTTTTAAAATTTCCCTGAAACTGTTGCAGATGCTACAGATGTCATTACTTTTATCTGCCAGTCAGATGTGTGTGTGTGTGTGTGTGTGTGTGTGTGTGTGTGTGTGTGTGTGTGTGTGTGTGTGTGTGTGTGTGTGTGTGTGTGTGTGTGTGTGTGTGTGTGTGTGTGTGTGTGTGTGTGTGTGTGTGTGTGTGTGAACTCACTGAGGATCTCCACAGTGATGATTTCATCCTTGCAGAGCCGCTGGCAGGTCTGGTTGTCTGCGAGTCTCCCCGAGTTGAACAGCCGGCACTCGATACACTCTCTGAAGAGGACGAGAACACGTGAGTGGAAAAGTCACGTAAATCTTATATTTAATAATTTTTCTTTATTTATACTCATGAGCCAATTTAAGACAGCAAAAGAAAACACACAACAATATAACTTTGTTAGATAGAGAGAGACGGTGGAGAGAAAAAATAATCCACAAACTCTCAATATCATTATTGTCTTTTACTGACAGTTTTTTATAATTGTGCTGGACATGCCGTTCAATATCGATCACATCCATATCTGTCATCGATTAGTCAGACTGGCTGTGGTGGCTACGCTAACAAAAAGGCTAACAACCACTCTGTTAACTAAGAACAGCTGTAATGAAGGGATGTAAAGGATTATTGTTATTTTTGAGTTTGTGGATTAAATCGTTAGCAACATGCTAACTTTGAGGATGCTATCAACTTTATCGTTGGTCACTGACAGTTGAAGCAGATGAACTTCATACTGAGAGGAGAAAGACTGTTTGCTGTGATGTCTGGGTTCTTGTTTTCACTCAAGTAACTGTGAGTCAAAGAGAACAAGTTTAGAGTTAAACTGATGGTCTTTATTTCCAATTCTACGAAGGCCTAAGTTGTATTTGACTTTCTACCAGTTTGAGGTAAAAAGACTCTCCAAAAGAAGTAGGGACAAAATCTAGAGACTGTGAAAGTTTTCTTTGTTTAGTAATCAGTGGTGAGTTTCTATTCCCAGGAGGTCTAACGAGCAGGAGGTGTGGTCTAACGAGCAGGAGGTGTGGTCTGACCAGCTGTAGCCAACCCTGTTATAAAACCAGGAAGTGTTTGGGGTTCAGGTCTACTCATCTCCCCCAAATGGAGGTTTTCTCTTTACCCACGTCCACTTCCTACCTCACTGTCTCTTGAGTTTCATGCTGTGACAGTTACTCATCCGGCACAATTAAACATTGTTGTCCTCTACCGTCCTCCAGATCCTTTGGGAGATTTAATGGACGAATTAGACGTCCTCCTGTTAAATGTCCCTGAAAATGGTCCTCCACTTGTCCTTCTTTAACATCCAGACTGAGAAGTCATCTGACCTTGTGCTCTTCCTGTCTTCCTTTGCTGTCTCCCTCAGTCCTTCTCCTCCTCCTCACAAAGGTTGGAACCACCTGGACTATATTTCACCACAAACTGCTCCTCATCTAACCTCACTGTAACTCCACTTCATGTCTCCGACCACTTCTTTATCTCTGACTCTCTCTAACTGACAACCTGACCACATCAACAGACTCTGGACCTGTCCGTCACAACATTCACTCCCTCTCTCCCGCCTCTCGTCCTCCTCTCTCCCTCTCTCCCTCCTCCTCTCCCTCCTCTCTCCCCTCCTCCTCTCTCCCTCCTCTGTTTTATCTGCCCTCCCTTCAACTGACTCTTCCTCCCTCATGCATCCTAACTCAGCCACAGACACTCTCCTTTCTACTCTGTCTTCCTCTCTTGATTGTCTCTGTCCTCCTCTTTGTCCTCCTGTCGTCCTCCTGTCCTCCTCCATGTCCTCCCCAGCTCTGTGGTTGTCTGATTCGGTGCTCCCAGAGAGCCACTATGAGAGCATCAGAAAGGAAATGTAGAAAATCTAACCACTCTGACGACCTGCTCACTTATCAATCTCTCCCTCCTCTCTCCCTCCTCCTCCTCTCTGTCCTCCTCCTCTCTCCTCTCCTCTATCTCTGCAGCCAAAAGCTTTTTCTACCAAACCAGAATTCAATCCTCATTTTCCAATCCCAAAAAGCTCTTCTCCATCTTCTCCATCCTCTCCATCCTCTCCAACCTCCTTGACCCCCCTCCTCCTTCCACCAAGCCACTTTGTCAACTACTTTACTAAAAAGATAGATGACATACGCTCCTCATTTTATAATCCAGCTTCTATAACTACATGTCCGTCATCTTCATCTTCATCCCCTTCGCTTTCCTTTTTCACCCCCGTCTCCCAATCAAGTTGTTACCTTGGTAACCTCCACCTCCCCAACCACCTGCCCCCTTGACCCCATCCCATCTCACATTCTCCAGTCTATTGCTTCTGACCTTCTTCCTTTTCTCACCCATCTCATCAACACTTCTCTGTCAACGGTCTGTTTCCTGAACTCTGTGAAGGAGAGTGAACCCTCTCCTGAAGAAATCCACCCTCAACCCGTCTGAAGTAAACAACTACAGACCGTCTCTCTTCTTCCCTTTCTTTCCAAAACTCTGGAGCGAGCTATCTTTAACCAACTCTCCTCCTATCTCCACCATAATAACCTTCTTGACCACCAGTCTGGTTTCAACAGACCACTCAACAGAGACGGTCCTCCTTCTGTCTCTGAGCAGCTTCACACTGCTAGAGCAGCCTCTCTGTCCTCTGTCCTGATCCTTCTAGAACAGGGGTGTCAAACTCATTTTAGTTAAGGGGCCACATACTGCCCACTTTGATCTCAAGTGGGCCAGACCAGTAAAATCATAGCATAATAATGCATACATAACGACAATATTTATCTTTGTTTAAATCATTGGTGAAGGTTTTTGGATGATAAACCCTATCTTAAGGTCTTTCTACAATAAACTAGAAACATAAAGACCAAAAACTCAGACATCAGCCCATTTGCGCTGTTTTTGAAGCAATTACTGGATCGATTAAAAAAAAAAAAAATAACAAAACGTTTGTACTCATAAACCTCCATTTTCTCATAGAAATGCAATTTATGTCTTTCTGTAATTTTCACACTTAGCAAAGTCATCCGGCGGGCCGAGCTGGACCCCCTGGCGGGCCAGATCCGGCCCATGGGCCGTATGTTTGACACCCCTGTTCTAGACCTTCTGCTGCATTTGACACATTGAACCACCAGATCCTTATTTCCTCCCTTCAGGACCTCGGTGTCTCAGGTGTTCTCATCCTACCTCAACGACCTCACCTACCGGGGAACTTGGAGAGGATCTGTGTCTGAACCTTGTCCTCTCACTACTGGTGTCCCTCAAGGCTCCGTCCCGGGTCCTCTCCTCTTCTCTCTGTACACCGACTCTCTCGGCTCTGTCGTTCACTCGCATGTCTTTTCCTACCACAGCTATGCTGATGACACCCAACTGATCCTCTCTTTCCCCGATCTGAAACACAGGTAGCAGCATGAATCTCTGCCTGTCTGACTGACATCTCTCAGTGGATGTCCTCACACCACCTGGAAATCAACCTCCACAAGACCGAACTGCTCTTCCTTCCAGAGAAAGACTCTCCCACCCTCGACCTGACTACTACTTTCAACAACTCTGGTATCCCGACCCTGACTGATAAGAACCTCGGAGACACTCCACAGTCAACTCTCTCTTACTGCCAACATCGCTGCAACAACACGTTCCTGTAGATACATGCTGCACAACATCAGGAGAATACATCCTCTTCTCACTCAGAAGGAGGTGCAGGTTCTGGTCCAGGTTCTGGTCATCTCACATCTGGACTACTGTAACTCCCTCCTGGCAGGTCTACCTGTTAGTGCCATCCGACCTCTGCAGCTCATCCAGAATGCAGCAGCTCAACTGGTCTTTAACCTCCCGAAATACACTCACACTACTCCGCTCCTCTTCCTCCCTCCTCCTTCTCCTCTCCCTTCACTGGTTACCAGTAGCCGCCTGTATCCGTTTCAAAACATTGGTACTTGCGTACGGTGCTGCGAACAGATCAGGTCCAGTGTACATCCAGGTCATGGTCCAACCCTACATCCCAGCCCGCTCCCTCCGCTCTGCTTCCACCAATCAGCTTGTTGCTCCTCACTGAGCTAAACACTCTACAAAATCACGACTGTTTGCTGTCCTGGCTCCTAAATGGTAGAATGAGCTCCCCACCAACATCAGGACAGCAGAAACTCTGAACATCTTCCGCCGCAAACTAAAAACACACCTCTTCCTCCTTCACCTTGAACAGTAGAACTTTAGTAGTGCTTAAAATGGAACTTACTGATAGAACTTTGTAGTTTGGCTTTCTTGAAGAAATTGTATTTTCTTGATTCTTGTTGTTCTGGTTTTGTACCCTCATGGTTGAAATGCACTTATTGTAAGTCGCTTTGGATAAAAGAGTCAGGTAAGTGAAATGTAATGTCTCTCTTTATATCTTTACATAAGTTTATCTCGTGCACACGAATGAATTAAAACGTGGGAACGAATGAATTAAAATGTGGGAACGAATGAATTAAAACAAGGGAACGAATGAATTAAAACGTGCGAACGAATGAGTTAAAACGTGGGAACTAATTAATTAAAATGAGGGAACGAATGAATTAAAATGTGCGAAATTAAAACGTGCATGAAATGCTATCTCGTACACACAATTTAGTATCTCGGCCTCGATTTAGTGATTCGTGCGCACGATTTGCATTTAGTTTGTGTTTGTGCAAACGTTTATCAACTTCACAGCAAGTGAAGCGTGCAGCACACAACACACACTTCCATTCCAGATGTTTCCGTGTGCGTTGGTTAGCAGTGCTGCTACAGCTGCTTTAGATTTCAATACTTTTCAAATGAATAAAGTTCATTAAAATCTCCATTTGATATTTATTATTATGCTTATGCAAGAAATAAAGGACCAACTTCTGTCCAAAGCCTTTGGCCACCAAAGATGTAACGAGATGTTTCTTTCTTGTTGGACTTTATAACTGATCCTTCAGAACATACAGCTGCATAAAGAATGCAAAACGCCCCCCCCTCAAAAATGATATTTTTTTTCTAAGCCAATGGCCACAATTTCCATCAGATGTTGTTTTTTCAATATCTTGCTTTCCGTACATACTAAACAAGCTTTACACAAATAAACATTAAAAAAACGTTTCCACAGAAGCATAAAAAACTGTAACACTGAATAATCTCAGCTGATGAAGCAGTAAACATGCTTATAAAATCAAGTCTGGTCAGGGGTCAAAGGTCGTCCCGTGAAGACCATTGCCTTGGAAAACCAGAGACGTGAGAGGAGGACACGGCGGTTGGTGTTCCTCGTCTCTACGAGACGTCGGGTTGGCGTTAACCTCGACTTCAGTCTCACGTTGAGGCGTTTCATCTCGCGGTGATTTTAAACAGCGCTTTGAGTTATTAGTTATTAGAGAGCATCTCTCTTCTGACTGTCATCAACGCCGAGGTGAATCTGTGAGGTTTTGTTTGATCATGTGACCTTTCCCTGGTTTGCTGAGGACGAACTCTCCATCCCAACGTGACGCGTGTTCTTTACCTTTTAGTGCCGCAGGCGTCGGGGCAGGTGGGACATTTCTCACAGGTGTCTCCGAACGCTCCCGGCTCGGTGCACTGACAGTGGCCGCACACGCAGTGGCCCCGCCCACTGCACATCTGCCCGGCGTCCGAAACGCAGGATGCCGTCTCCGTGGAGCAGTTACAGTTGTCGCCGACATATCCAGCGTGGCATTTGCACTCCCCGCAGTGACACTCTCCGTGACCTGGTGGGAGGAGCAGAGCGGGTCAGAACCACGAACACACGGAGAAACTTGAAAACACAAACCACAAACACATCGTCTGTTTACACTGGTTGAGTCGTGATTCGACAGGGACCCACGACAACCCACATCTTATCAGTTCATTCTGAATTATTTGTGCCAAACTTGAAGACATTCTCTCGATGCATTCTTCAGATTAAACTCAACGAGAACACGACGGACGGACGGTCTGGAAACACAACGTCTCGGTCTGCAGCTGTCTTTGGCGCCGAGCCGTAACACGTGGAAGCAGGTGGCGAGATGCTTTCCATAATTTGGTGAATGACAAAATTCCACAACAGCAACAAATGCAGCGATAAGAAATGTTGGAAGTATGTTGATATTTGTAATCAGAAACAATGTTACTGTCCTCCGTCTTCCACACAAACACACACACATAAACACACACAAACACACACAAACACACACACACACACACACACAAACACAAACACACACAAACACACACAAGGAACCCTTTGACTCTCCCTTATCTCAGTCAGAAGTCCCGGCAGCTCTCCAGCACCGACCTCCTCCACTTCTACTACCAACTCCTCCACCTGTTATCTGTAGCGGTGGAATAACTCCAGCCTGACGGGAGGCCGCCGGGTCCCAGCGCCTCTGATCTGTCTCGGCCCCCGATCATCATGCTCCCTCCAACACGAGAGGACTCCTCAATGGAGGAAGCATCACTGACAAGTTTATTCAGCACTAGTTGTTCCGAGACCACTTTAACGCACAATCACAGAGGGATGCAGTGTGGAGAGGAAGGAGACCAACTTCAGCCTGACATTCCTGCTCTGTATCACAGGAAGACATATCAGCACTGTAACGCTTTAAAGGGTGGCGGAGCTCCAAAAGATGAAGGTGACGATCCTGAAGCTGCAAACTTCTGTTACAGTTTACAACTGGATCTGAGCTGGTAAAAGAAGCAGCTTCATTATGCAGCTTCAGTCCCTCCTAACAAAAACACTGAAACTCAACACCAACAAGTTGCCGATTAATCAACTATTTTATATCATTTATCAAGAAAAAGTCTCAACATTTGCTGGTTTCAGCCTTTAAATGTGACATGTTGATGATATCTTTCAACTTATATGATAGTGAATGAATTCCTTTAGGTTTTTGAGACTGTTGGTTGGACATGTTTACCGTAAAAAAAACTGACGAGGGGCATTGTACGCTATCCTCTAATATTAATAGAACAAATAACTACTGAAGAAAATACATCAGTTTAGTTAATAATGGAAATATTATATTATGGAAACAAGTCAGTGATTTGTTTCAGTAACTGGCTGAAAGGGAAATTATTTGTTGCTTATATTGTTTTCTTAATAATACACGTTTGAATGAGCAATTCAATTAAACCCGTTTTTCCAATAACTGATATATTTTGTAATATTCTGGTCTCTGTTGCTGTGCAGTTGCTCTTGTATGGAGGATGTAAACTGATTGGTCAATCCTACAGATCACCTACGGTATATGAGTTAACCACAGACTGGGTATAAAAGAGTTCGTAGCTTCAGGTCTATAAAATGGTTCCGATCCAGAAGTGTCTTCAGCTGCAATACCAGCGAGTGCCACTAGAGGTCAGCTCCAAAAAGCCTCCGGCTCCATAGACTCCCATTCAACTTGTCTCATCAAATCCAAAGTGAATAAAATGTGTCCATCAGTTATCTCGGTGTTGTTAGCTAAAGTCACTCCTTCTTATTAGTTTTCTGGAGGTCCATCTGAAAATAATCCCTCATTCATTAGAAAAGAAGATTCAAGAAGACCTGTTTTTGGGGGCGTGTCTGTTTGATTGACAGGTCTGTGGTGCAGTCAGGTTACAGCTATTGGTGGGCAGGACGTAGTATTGTCAGGTTTCCAATCAGATCAGTCAGATCCACCGCTGGCTCCTCCCCCAGCTCGTCCAAATATGGTCACTTCCTGCTCCAAACCGCTCCAAACTAGCAAGATGGTGACGGACAGAATCTGAAATGGAGGCTTCATAACGTTCACAAACCAACGATGACATCATTGCTTGATGATGGTTGATGACATCACTGATGGTTCCTGGTTGCTACCATTACATTTCCATTTCAAAGGATGTTAGTAGGAAACAGTGAAGACAGAAGCCAGAGTTGTAAAGAATGAGGGAAAATTAGGTCACAAGTAAATTCAATCAGCGTTTAGGAGTGGCGACTCCTTCTGTCCAACATTCAATGGGAACAAACATATTACATTCAACCTCAGACACAGTAAGGAGGAGAAGGAGCCTCTGATCAGACCTCAAAGACTTCAGAGTCTTCTCAAAGTTAACAGGAAACATTTTGCCAAGTCATCAAGCAGTCAGGGTTGTGCAACAGAGTCTGGAATCTCAGACATGCGGTAAATTCCTTCTGTTTTTGTAAAAGCACTTCCTTAATTATTCTGTATTTTTCAACATGGAAAACCTGAGACTGAACAAATTAATTGGGTTTGGAGCACCACTCCCAAACCCCGGTCAGATGAGGCTGCCCTGATGACTGGCATGTGGCTGACTCACAGTAAAAACTCTGGAAATGACATCTCTGCTGTCTGGCCATTCAGAAGGCAACGAGTGTTTACTGTCCCAAAGAGTGTGGAGGATAAAAGAAGTGAAAGTGCAGCTGTTTTCACGCTTCTTCCAGTTGCTACCAGGCCTGCAAACCGACTTCATTATAAAGGTTATTATATCACACAGGCTACGCTGTAATCCTACAACACCAATTCCAAAAAAGTTGGGAAGCTGTGTAAAATGTAAATAAAAACAGAATGCAATGATTTGAAAATCACATAAAAATGTTTTTATTGCAGATATACCAAAGACTTTCCAAATATTGGAACTCAGAAATGTTATTGTTTCATTTAAAATATGTGCTTATTTTGAATTTGATGCCAACAACACGTCTCAAAAAAGTCAGGACAGGATCATGTTTACCACCGTGATGCATCACTTCTTCTTTTAACAACACTCTGTAAACGTTTAGGAACTGAGGAGACCAGTTTCTGGAGTTTTGAAAGTGAAAAGTTGTCCTATTATAACCTAAGATATCATTTTAGCTGCTCAACATTTTGGGACAACTTGTCATATTTTTAATTTTAATAATGCTCCAAATGTTTTCAATGGTTGACAGGTCTGGACTGCAGGAGGTCAGTTTATCAGCCGGACTACCCATGCCATGTGCACTAATGCATCCTGTACCATCACAGATGCTGGCTTTAGAACCAAGTTGATAACAAGCTGGATGGTCCCTCTCCTCTTTAACCTGGAGGATGCAGCGTCCATGATTTCCAAACAGAATCTCAGATTGTGATCCATCAGACCTCAGGACAGTTTTCCACTTCACCTCAGTCCATCTTCAATGATCTCGGTCCAGAGAAGGCGGTGGTGTTTCTGGATCATGTTTCTATGTGGTTTCTTCTTTGGGGAGTTTTAACATCATTTGTGGACGCAGCGATGAACTGTGTTCACAGACGATGGTTTTCACAAGTGTTCCTGAGCCCATGCAGTGATTTCCACTCCAGAATAGTGTGTTTTTAATGCAGTGCTGCCTGAAGGCCCGAAGATCACCACCATCCAATATTGGTTTCCAGCCTTGTCCCTTGTGTTCAGAGATTTCTCCAGATTCTCTGAATCTTTTAATGATATTATGAACCGTAGACGATGAAATCCACTAATTCTTTGTAGTTTTAATTTGAGGAACATTATTCTTAGATTGTTGAACTATTTTCCAAAACAGTCTTTCACAGAGTGGTGAACCTCTCCCCATCTTCACTGCTGAGAGACTCTGCCTCTCTGAAATCATCTTTTATACCCAATCATGTTCCTGATCTGTTGCCATGGTAACCTGATTAGTTGAGACGTTCCACCAGGTGTTTTCTTTAATCTTTACACAACGTTTCTAGTCTTTTGTTGAACCCGTCACAACGTTTTTGTGACGTGTTGCTACCATCAAATTCAAAATAAGCACATATTTTTCATAAAACAATAACATTTCTCCATTTCAAAATTGGATATGATATATCAGTGATATATGATATGATAAAAGATATATCTTTGGTCTTTTTGCAATTAAATTTGAAAGTCATTGCATTGTGTTTTTATTTACATTTCACACAGCGTTCGAACCTTTTCGGAAACGGGGTTGTACAAATCAATCAGGTGCTGCCTCTTGGTCTTCATACTGCCCCGCTTGTGATGAACTGATGTCCAACACTACACCAACCATCATACCTTAACAGAGATGTTTGGATCAGGCTCTTTATCCCGTCTTTCCTTCTTGTTATTAAGAGGTAAGTGGTTTCATTTCTTCTGGCCGACTGTCGGGACGTTTTAATTCGCTGCTGCAGTGACATTAAATAGCGCTCATGATAAACACAGCTGCAGCATAGGAGGAGACATGGAAAGAGTTCACATTCCTCAGAGCTTCCTCTTTCTCATGACGCTCCTCCAGACGTTCTGTCAGCCTGGACGAGCAGTCAGAACCGGGCTGAGTGCCACAGAGAACCGAGCTGATCCTGACACGTCTAACCGAGAAAGATGTTCTTCATTTCAGAACAGCTGTGCCCATTAAAGTCCAGCTGAGAGTTCTGTTATCTCTGTTAGCTGTTAACACAGGGAGGTCACCGGGCCTGATGCAGCCCGGTCTCTCTGGCGCCGCTCGCTTCTTCTGCTGAGCAAAAATATAGATTTGAATCTTGGAAAAAAGGAATACATGGAGAATTCAGTTCTTCATGGTACACCACTGACAATGAAGACCACATGAATGAATGACACAAATTACAGACTCAGTAGAGAAGAAGATGAAGAGCTGCAAATGACGGCGGGCTGTGGAAGAGCTACTGAATGAACCCTGTGGTGAAACTTCTGTCATCATCAAAGTCAAAAATGAACTTAGAAACATGTTTGCCAACATGGATGAAACGTCCTTAAAGTACCTCACAAAAGGAATTTGAACATTTGAGTTTCCATGAGACCGTTAAACTCCATCTGCTTAGGGAAGACGAGAACAATAAATTAACTGACTGTTAATATAGATCATCCATCAGTGATGTCATCGTTGGTTTCAGTTTCAAATTATAAATCACTTACAGGCAAATAGAGAAGTTTCATATTGCTGTGTACGTCAATAGTACTTTTTTTTAACCAATGAAATAGTAATATGCGTCTTGTATTTAAATAAAAGAAGGAAACGTACATCTGCGTATCCACTTGGAAAATGTCGGCCCTCCTGATGACGTCTGATAAAGAAGTGGACTACAGCTGTGAATCCTTCCCAGAGCCGCGGGGAATTAACCACATCACGCATCACCGGTTACGTCAACCTGGATATCTCACAGCTGAGCTTGTTGAGGCTTCATCCTCACTGGGGGACAGAAATACAGCCCATTGAACTGGATTTGTGTCGATGTGGTTTTCTCAACCATCAGTGATGTCATCATCCATCAGTGATGTCATCATCCATCAGTGATGTCATCAACCATATGTGATGTCATCATCCATCGACTATCAGTGATGTCATCATCCATCAGTGATGTCATCGTTGGTTTGTGAACGTTATGAATCCTCCAGTTCAGATTCTGTCCGTCACCATCTTTGCTAGTTCGGAGCAGTTTGGAGCAGGAAGTGACCATATTTGGATGAGCTGGGGGAGGAGCCAGCGGTGGATCTGACTGATCTGATTGGAAACCTAACGATACTACGTCCCGCCCACCGATAGCTGTAACCTGACTGCACCACAGACCTGTCAATCAAACAGACACGCCCCCAAAAACAGGTCTTCTTGAATCTTCTTTTCTAATGAATGAGGGATTATTTTCAGATGGACCTCCAGAAAACTAAGAAGAAGGAGTGACTTTAGCTAACAACACCGAGATAACTGATGGACACATTTTATTCACTTTGGATTTGATGAGACAAGTTGAATGGGAGTCTATGGAGCCGGAGGCTTTTTGGAGCCGACCTCTAGTGGCACTCGCTGGTATTGCAGCTGAAGACACTTCTGGATCGGAACCGTTTTACAGACCTGCAAGCTACGAACTCTTTTATATCCAGTCTGTGATTTAGATTGTCAATATTTCATTCATTCTTTAAAAACACAAAAAGAAGCAACACAAACAAAATGGAAGTATACATTATACAATAAACTCCCACATTTGCATGTTAGATTATTGATTCTCACACCTGAGTTGCAGCCTGTCTATTCTCTCAGAAAGGCTGAATTTAAAGAAACAATTCTGGGATCCAGAATATATTTTCATACTGAACCTACAGCCTGTGAAATCACTGGATTCTAACAGCATGTTTAAACAGGCTAAAGTAAATATCTGGGGCTTATGTAAGAGGAAATGAGCTGTCGGATTATTTTTAGAGGGATATTTGATGCACCATATCGTGGAGACCAGATTTAAAAATAGACAGGAGCTTCACTAATGCCTCTCCGTCAATAAAAGCACAGAAGATAAACAAAATGTGAACAGAGTAAATTATATCTGACATCTGGAAGACTACCATGCATATCCAAGTCTTGACAGAGTGCAGAGAGAAGCATGTTTTGTGGGGGAAAACAGGAAAGGGCGAGGAGATGGATATGACACGTCTAATCCATCAGCTGCTTGCAAACCTCGTTCCAGTTCTCTTCGAGCAGAGGAGCATCGTAGCAGAACTAGGGAGTCAAAACTATTCAGCTCTCTACATTTAGATTTAAACCTACATTTTTAAAGCTATAATCTCTGGCCACATGAACAAAATGCCCGATGGTGACCGAAATGGCCTCCGTCCCACAGGTTGTGGTATGTTTGTGTGTGTACGGAAATTAAACACGGTCTGTAACCCTCAACACCTCCAGCTGCAGCCTGAATCCTGGTTTTTCCTCTTGTGAAAAGCTTCACTGACTATTTGAAATGCTCGTTGTGCATCAGAGTTCGCCTGTGGCACATGAAACATTTGTAAATAAAATTTTAAAAAAAAAAGGCATTTCCTGTTGCTGTGGGAGACACTGCAGTTCGTAACTGGAAACTGGAATTTAACCTGTGTAAAATATTTAAAATAGGGTTGATACAAAGAACGTGTAGTTAATGATGGTGAATATTAAACTAAAGCAGCAAACCTACACTTTGAAACCAAAGGCAACAACGTTCAGTGTCCACAGAATGTTGTTCACAGTGTAGAGTCACACATACAGAACGTATGAACTGAAATTTACCTAAAGTGTTACTCTGATACTTCTCAGTTAGTTGGAGCAGCAACCAGCAGTGATGTCACTAACAGGTTTGTGAACGGCCGTTATGAGGCTTTGAGTTTGGATATAGGTCGTCACCATCTTTACTAGTTCGGAGCGGTTTGGAGCAGGACGTGACCATATTTGGATGAGCTGGGGGAGGAGCCAGCGGTGGATCTGACCGATCTGATTGGAAACCTGACGATACTACGTCCCGCCCACCGATAGCTGTAACCTGACTGAACCACAGGCCTGTCAATCAAACAGACACGCCCCCAAAAACAGGTCTTTTTAGGGCCCGAGCACCGAAAATTGGTGCGAAAGCCCTACTGTTTTTCGTAAAAATGTTCTTGGACGTTCGACGTTCTTATTCTTACGTAAAGTGATTTGCCTTTTTGGAGGCTTTATCATATTCAAAAACTCATGAAAGTGGATACACATTTGTCTCCCGGCGAAAAATTTTGTATTCTAGTGGAGTCGTGAGTGGGCGTGGCCAAACGGCTCGAGAGCGCCCCCTAAAGAGATGCCCCGGCGGCCACATTTACCTAAATTCACGAAATCCGGTGGACACGTGTATCACACCTAGATGCACAAAAAAGTTACATTGCACCGTTACGTCAACTCGACAGGAAGTCCACCATTTTGAATTTAGTCACCATTTTGGGCGATTCTGACACGTTGTACTTTGTCGAACTCCTCCGAGGGATTTTGTCGCACCGACTTGAATTTAGGTTCTATGGATAGAAAACATGTTTGGGATTAAATCTTCTTAAAATAATTTGTTTTTGTCGATGCGTGTGCCCGTGAGAGGCGGCCATTTTGAGCGTCTCGCCATGAAACTACGAGTTGCTTTAAATCTTATGTACATGGACCGACCTTCTCCAAACATCACAGGTATGATAACAGCCCCGCCCTGAAGACTCCTGTGGGGAAATATTCGCTCATAGTCATAGCGCCCCCTGTTGGCCACTGGAAATGACACTTTTCATACTTTCACATTCTACGTCGAGCTGGTTGATCCCATGAACCTAAAGTCGGGTCACAATAACCTAAACATGTAGTTGATGATATATTGAGACATTCGTTTGACTTTGTCAATGGGCGTTGCCTTGACGATGCGGCAAAGTTGGATGTCTCGCCGTGACACAGGAAGTTGATGTTTAAGGTCAAAGAATGCTTGAAACCTCACGAAACGTGTCACATACGTCCGGCGTGGTGAGATGATACATGTAATATGTGTTTTGCTAGTGGGCGTGGCCAAACGGCTCTCTCGCCGTGACACAGGAAGTTGATGTTTAAGGTCAAAGGATGCTTGAAACCTCACGAAACGTGTCACATACGTCCAGCGTAGTGAGACGATACATCTAATATGTGTTTTGCGAGTGGGAGTGGCCAAACGGCTCGCCAGCGCCCCCTGCTGGAGACAGGAAACGAGACAAAAATAGAAACTGTAAGCGGGGATACGCGGTCCCACGTGCACTGCACGTCAGGGAGACGACGCGCGGGAGTGCGAGGGCCTGTACATCACTGCTTGCAGTTTTAATTGAATCTTCTTTTTTTACACAACAATAACACCGTTGTCTGTTTTTCTTGTTTGTTTAAATATACAAAAAAAACCTTTGCACTATTGTTTAGTTAGTTTTAATTTAATTATTCTATTTTATTTTATTCTATTTGTTGTATATACTGTGCATTTTTATATTCAATATTTTTTACTGTTATTTTATTGCTTTCCTGTATCTATAAATGCTGCTGTAGCGAAAAAATTTCCCCTTGGGGATTAATAAAGTAACTATCTATCTATCTATCTATCTATCTAATGAATGAGGGATTATTTTCAGATGGAACTCCAGAAAACTAATAAGAAGGAGTGACTTTAGCTAACAACACCGAGATAACTGATGGACACATTTTATTCACTTTGGATTTGATGAGAGAAGTTGAATGGGAGTCTATGGAGCCGGAGGCTTTTTGCAGCCGACCTCTAGTGGCACTCGGTGGTATTGCAGTTTAAGACTCTTCTGCAGCGGCCTCATTTTTTAGACCTGGAACTACTTTTATATCCAGTCTATGATTGGAGTGGGCTGGATCAAATCCAAAGATTACCCTTAAAGGTATCCGTTCCAGGCAGAAACCACTTCTCTCTTTATCTGCTTTGTAATGTGTGTTTAGAGACAACAAACTCGTTCTCAGGGGAAAATCTGTCAGTGACAAATCGCTGCCTCTCGCTCAGCACAACTCCAGAAAGAAAGAAACTTGGTTCCAGAGCCAGTAATGTCCTCAAAGTAGGATTCATTTGTATGTGTAGTTGTTGTCACTCAGTGCTCCTTCTCCACCACCAGGGAGGTGAGCCGGTCCAAACGGCCTGGTTCTGTTGGAAGGTGTCAGTTCATGAAGGCTGAATGACCAGCAGTGGATGGGTCACAGAGGAGTAAACAATAAAGCAGTTTAACGTGTTCATCATTCTTTCAGAGCTCAAGGCCACATATTTCGATTGTTGTTGTTTTTACTGATGTAGAAAGCTAAAAAAAAAATGCAAATACTCACATTTTAGGGAGAATTTTAGGTCTTTTGAGGGAATTTGTGTCAATCAGCAAATCAATTAATCCTTTCAACACTGAACATTGTGATTCTTATTAGTGAGAGACAAATAGACAGTTTGTGTGGTGTTACCTCTTTTCTGAGCTGATTTAAAAAGCAACACCGCTTTGTGTGCTTTGAGCTTTGATCTCAGAGGGTTTAGAGCAAATAAATCTCCAGCAGCCCTGCCCTTTCTCTGGGAAGGAATGTAGAATATGACTGTATGACTTTAAATGAGAGCTCTGACTGCAGAACAATATCGCCATAAACCACTCAACTTAATTACACAGTAGGCTGTGGGATAAGGTTACTGACTGGCCTGGGACTGCACTGGATCTCTTATTTTATGCGTTCAAACGAAAAGCACATAGAAAAATGTAAAAGAAGCGGCTGCCATTGAGGCTCCCAGGTTGCAGCATGCAAAAATGTAAACCACTTCCTCTTTAAAATGGAATTTTGAAATATGTAAAAGTGTCCAATACAGGCATTCAGGCACAAACACATTTGTATATTCAGGGGAACAGACTGGTAGAATTATGGTCGGGTTTCATTTCAATCTCCAGAAATCGCTTCAACAACACATCAAGAAACTGCAAAAATAGTGACAGAAGAGGAGTGATGATTTCATAACAGTAAGAAAAAACATTAAAAAAAACAAGAAGAGGAGAAACCCACAAAGTCTGAAGTGACGTAATCTCTAAAAAAAAGTCAGTAGACAATCAAACTGCTGATGAGGCAGAATTTCCTCCACAGAAAAAATGAGGAAATAAAACCACACAAGACTATAAATCGCCAAAAAGAGAAATAGTATGAAGTAGGGATGTATTTCAAATATTCAAATAGTCATTATAATCTACAAAACCTATTAGTATATGTGACTATCGTTGTTCCTGATTTCCCCTGCTTTTACTGGTGCCTGGTTGTAATGCGTTACTCCCGTCAGAAGGTGGCGGTTATGCTCCTAAAAGCTGACTGCCAGCTGCCATTAAACAACATGGGAAGAAGAAGAACACGCTGCTTTCAGGGGTCCGGAGGTTTGCAGGTAAAACTATCCCAGTATTAGATGTCCCGGTGCGAACATGAGGAAACATGCAAAGACGTCGAGAGCCGTCAGAAAGTTCTGTGGAACTCCTTCAAAACATAAATAAAGACGAGTGATGAAAACTGTGCACGCAAAGCTGGCAAACAAACTTCCCTCGCTAAGCTCACTCATTAGAGTGGAGCACCGAGCAAGCGGCCGATCTCTGTATATTCATGAGTGTGTACACGGTCGGGCCGTGGAGGGGCAAATATTCGGTTAAAAATCAAATAGTTCCGAGCAAATTTGAAACAGTAGTTTTGCTTGAGATGCTGATCCCTAGTATGAAGCGTCCTGTCCTGTCCATGTCCTGCTTTAGGTTCAACCACAGACTGGATATAAAAGTGTTCGTAGCTTCAGGTCTGAAAAATGGTTCTGATGCAGAAATGTCTTAAGCTGCAATACCAGCGAGTGCCACTAGAGGGCGCTGATACTGCCTGTCCTATCGTTGAATCAGTTTTCTCTTTAGTAATGGTCATGAATGTTTGAAGACCAATGACAGACTGTAACTACAGTTGGACGTAGGTCTATTCATACACACACACACAAAGAGAGACAAAGTCATGCCATGAACTCAGGCTCAACAAATGCCATAGAATCTTGAACTCTCTCCTTGGACGGAGCTGCTGAGAAGCATGTCTTTATTTGTGTTTGCTCTGCACATCGAATGTCAAACTTACTTTGTAATGACTTTTAGAAAATTCTAAAACCATGACTTTTCTTAAAAAATAAATAAATTACCAAGTATAATATCTTTTCTAAATGGGTTTTCTCCACTTTTAGAACTTGTGTGAAAATCTGACGGCATTTTAAGTAATTAATGCAGAACTCCAGAATATTCTCAAAGTTTTTCAACCTTTCCAGCAACTCTGGATAAGAAATATTTGCACTCCGTGGATCGGCTTTCGGTAATTAATCAATTATGTTAAAGTGTTATCTTGAGGAAGATAAAAGCAAACGGCACAGCGAGCTCGAGGATTTGAGTACTTATAAACGGTATGTATAAAGAGTATTTATGAATGAATAAATAACCCTTAAAACACATTCTGTCTCTCAGAGACAACGCACGATGAACATTATTTCTAATGTCTAAAACAGTTCGAGTCACTAAATGAGCTTTGCAAATTTTAAAGGCCACAAATGTGACGAGCACGCACACGCACACAAAAATGTGGGCTGTTAAACTGTGGAGGCCGAGACAAGCCCTCCGTTGTATACTGAGTTCATCAACAGAAGTGAACAGACAGTTAATATCTGGTGTGTATGAGATGTGAGGTAAAGTGTTTGCGTTTATACATTTAACCGTTCTTATACATCTAATTTCTTTTCTATATTTTTAAAAGTTCCTTTATGTGTTTTTATATGAAACACTGCATGTAATTATCTCGCTGTGAAGCACTTTGAGCTGCATTTCTTGTATGGAAGGTGCAATACAAATAAAGTTTATTATTATTATTATTATTATTATTAAAGATTTGAAAGAGACAACTTCCTTCTTGTTAAGATTGTTTTTGTGTGTCGGTAAAAGAAGAATAAATCCAGCTGTGAGATATCCGACCTGCAGAGATGACTAAAACTAACAGAGCGTGCAGTGAGATCAGCTGATCTTTATGTGAATAACAGCACAAGCTTGAAGACCACAGTCATTACTTCTCTCTTGTTTACTTGTAGATTCTCCGGTCATCCAATCATAGGCCGCCTCACCGTCCACCGACGTTACTCAGTAAGCAGCGTTTTATAACTCCGGAGGAACCGGCTGTTTGTGAAATGCTGAAACTGTCTGCATTAGCATTTGACACGGCAAAAAGAATTATAATCATCACTTTATTTTTTCAAAAATTCGACATTGTTGGGCTTCATTTCTCTTGCTTCAAGTTGCAGTGCAGAATTTTTTTCAAGTTCAATAATATCTGCGTTTACTAATTTTTACTGATTATTTACTCGAATTTACAGTTTTGCAGGGCAGACATAAAATGTTGAAGAAAAAAATTATAAAAAATGAAAAGAAGGAAGGTTATTGAATTTTAAAATTCTTCTTAAAGTTGTTTATTTTGGTCTTGGAGCTGTTTGTAACTGAATTATCTTTTCTGTAAGGACATTATTGAAAATATGGTGGTTATAAGCGGTTAACTACATTGGAATTAATTTAGATTTCCAATAAATACAAGTCCAACATTAACTTCCTTTAACCCTGTTTTGGTCTCCACCAACAGCTGAAGGGAAATATCTGACTTGTAAGCTGCAAAATGTTGCACCATTGCTGCCAGTTCAAGTCATGTCAACTAAAACACTACTGAACCACAGCCAGCGAATCAAATGCACTTTACAGACCGTGTTGAAGGAACAATCAGCTGACACACCACAAAGCTTGACTGACATGCAGTATTTAAGATATGCTTCTTTTTAGTAAAGCATTTAATTATCACTGCTACATTTAAAAACAAATAGTGAAAACTAATCTTAAATCCAAATACAATGTTTCACACCTGAAAGGTCAGATCAGAAAAATGGTTCTGATCCAGAAGTGCCTTCAGCTGCAATACCAGCGAGTGCCACTAGAGGTCGGCTCCAAAAAGCCTCCGGCTCCATAGACTCCCATTCAACTTCTCTCATCAAATCCAAAGTGAATAAAATGTGTCCATCAGTTATCTCGGTGTTGTTAGCTAAAGTCACTCCTTCTTATTAGTTTTCTGGAGGTCCATCTGAAAATAATCCTGAAACTACACTGCTCAAAAAAATAAAGGGAACACTTAAACAACACATCCTAGATCTCAATGAATGAAATATTCCAGTTGAAAATGTTTATTCATGACATAGTGGAATGTGTTGAGAACAAAATAACATCAGAATGATCAATGGAAATCAGAATCATTATCCATGGAGGTCTGGATTCAGAATCATACTCCAAATAAAAGTGTAAAAATCAGATCACAGGCTGATCCAACTTCTGTGGAGATTCCTGAAGACAAGTCCAAATGAGTCTCAGTAGTGTGTGTGTCCTCCACGTGCCTGTATCACTCCCTACAACGCCTGGGCATGCTCCTGATGAGACCACGGATGTTCTCCTGAGGGATCTCCTCCCAGACCCGGATCAAAGCATCGGTCCACTCCCGGACAGTCTGTGGTGCGACGTGGCGTCGGCGGACGGGGGGGGGGGGGGGGGGGGGGGGGGGGGGGGGGGGGGGGGGGGGGGGGAACGAGACGCGATGTCCCGGATGTGCTGGATTGGATTCAGGTCTGGGGAACGGGCGGGCCGGTCCGGAGCATCGATGCCTTCATCGTGCAGGAACCGCTGACACACTCCAGCCATATGAGGCCGAGCATTGTCCCGCATCAGAAGAACCCAGGACCCGCTGCACCAGCAGATGGTCTTCAACGGGTCTGAGGATCTCATCCCGGGACCTAATGGCAGTCAGGGTACCTCTGGCTAGCACACGGAGGGCTGCGCGGCCCTCCGAAGAAACGCCTCCCCAGACCGTCGCTGACCCGCCGCCGAACCGGTCCCGCTGGAGGATGTTGCAGGCAGCAGAACGTTCTCCACGGCGTCTCCAGACTCCGTCACGTCTGTCACATGTGCTCAGTGTGAACCTGCTCTCAACCGTGAAGACCGCAGGGCGCCGACGGAGAAGCTGCCGATCTCGGTGTTCTCCGGTAAAGTCCGGTCGCCCCGTACGGTGTCGGGCTGTGAGCACAGACCCCACTTGTGGACGTCGGGCCCTCGTACCGCCCTCATGGAGTCTGTTTCTGACAGTTTGATCAGAAACATGCACATTAGTGGCCTGCTGGAGGTCATTTTGTAGGGCTCTGGCAGCGCTCCTCCTGTTCCTCCTTGCACAAAGGAGCAGATAGCGGTCCCGCTGCTGGGTTGTTGTCCTCCTACGTCCCCCTCCACGTCTCCTGGTGGACCGGCCCGTCTCCCGGTATGTCCTCCGTCCTCTTGACACTGTGCTGACAGACACAGCAAACCTTCTTGCCACAGCGTGCATTGATGTGCCATCCTGGATGAGCTGCACTACCTGAACAACTTCTGTGGGTTGGAGACACCTCATGCTCCCTCTAGTGGTGAGGACACTGGCAAAATGCAAAAGGGACCAACAATCATCCAGAAAGGACGAGGACAGAGAAACGGTCTGTGGCCACCACCTGCAGAACCGTTCCTTTATAGGGTTGTCTTGATGATTGCCTCATTTCCACCTGTTTGTTCCATTTGTACAACAGCAGGTGAAACTGATCCTCAATCAGTGTTGATCCGAACTGGACAGCTTGATTTCACAGAAGTGGGATTGACTTGGAGTTACATCGTGTTGTTTAAGTGTTCCCTTTATTTTTTGGAGCAGTGTACATATCATTTCTAAATGTGTATATGACCTTCAGGATTATCTGTGCTTCAACATGTCTGTGCTGCAGCTACAATGACAACAATCTCGTTTTTATTTGCAGTTCTGTTATAAACATAAAGTAAAGTTTCTTTCTTGACTTTTACCAAGCAAAAACTGAAGGGAGCTGTTTTCCTCAGTGAAGCACAGTTCCAGTAATGCTTGGCACGAACATGAATAAACACATATGGTCCTTATTTACTCTACGTGGAGGCACACACACACCGTACATGCACATACACACACAGTTGCAGTTTTATTTATGGAGTAAAAGAGGGTTTGTGTAAGTCTGGAAAACAGAGCCGGGCTATTTCTGGCAACTAAAGACTGGTGAGTGCTGAGATCATCATTCAGAGATGTGGGTCAGGGGGGCAGGAGAACCAGGAAGTCAAGACTGAAGTAGAGGCAGAGCAAAACTGGAGTTTTGAAGCACAAGTCAATACACCAGCAGAAAAACACATCTGATAAGGACATAACCCACGACCCCTTAAATCTGGTCGTGAAAAAATGTATCCTGAGAAAGATATTTAACAATTGAACAATGAACCTAAATCTTCATTACTTTTAAAATGGGTAATTTAGGTTAAAGGAAAGAGCACCTTTTCTAAAAACTTTTTTTTTTCACTTTTTTCACAGCAGAACTTGACTTGACCCAATTCCATTAAATGTCCCAAAATTGATATAATTACTATAATTTTCTTTCCATAATTTCACACCAACCATCATCCATCAGTGATGTCATCAACCAGCAGTGATGTCATCGTTGGTTTGTGAACGTTATGAATCCTCCAGTTCAGATTCTGTCCGTCACCATCTTGCTAGTTCGGAGCAGTTTGGAGCAGGAAGTGACCATATTTGGACGAGCTGGGGGAGGAGCCAGCGGTGGATCTGACTGATCTGATTGGAAACCTGACGATACTACGTCCCGCCCACCGATAGCTGTAACCTGACTGGACCACAGGCCTGTCAATCAAACAGACACGCCCCCAAAACAGGTCTTCTTGAATCTTCTTTTCTAAAGAATGAGGGATTATTTTCAGATGGACCTCCAGAAAACTAAGAAGAAGGAGTGACTTTAGCTAACAACACCGAGATAACTGATGGACACATTTTATTCACTTTGGATTTGATGAGACAAGTTGAATGGGAGTCTATGGAGCCGGAGGCTTTTTGGAGACGACCTCTCGGTGGTATTGCAGCTTAAGAAACTTCTGGATCGGAACCATTTTACAGAGCTGGAAGCTACGAACACTTTTATATCCAGTCTGTGGTTAACTCATATACTGTAGCTGATCTGTAGGATTGACTAATCAATTTACATATTCCATACAAGAGCAACTGCACAGCAACAGAGACCAGAATATTACAAAATATATCAGAGGTTGACATCTGATACTGAACTGGATCTGTCAGTTTGACCTAAACTCTCCAAAAAACCTGCTCGGGAGGCTGATAGCAGCGACCAGGTGAGCTCCATGGAAACAACACTGTCACACAATAAAGGAAACAAAGAGGGATTCAGACAGAAATGAAGCACCTTTAGGCGGCTCATGAGTCAGAACACTTCAGATGTAATCAGAGTAAAATGAGCAGCTCCTCGTGGACCAGCACCGATCCAGGAGGAACACAGTTATTTCTGCTAGCTGAGGGAGTGAAAGCCTTGATAGCACGTCCCGGGGGCACAGAGTCATTTCTGAAGCAGGACTTCCACAGAGCACTCGGCGTTAATTAACTGACAGACTGGGAATAGTGAGGGGAGGAAAGTGTGGAGGAGGCGTAACGTTTGGATTCATTAGGAACTCATTCTGGTTCCACAGAGGGACAACCTAAGGTGGTGGACATTTATGGATGATTAGCACAAACAAACAGCCATTCTGCATCTGTGCGTTCAGCCTTGTTGCTGACTCAGTGAAAGGCTTCTGTTTCTACTTGGTATAGATAAATACAGGCAGGCATTGTGATCGCGCCAAAACCGGCCCCACCGTCACAAAGCACTCTCTGTGGTTTCACAGGAACAGCCGTTGGCGTGGGGATGAGCCAGCGGGCCGCTCCCGCCAGGAGGTCCCAAACTGGAACGCTGAGTTTTGGACTCAAAGCTGTGGGAACAAACGGGCCTCAGCTTGTCCGGTACAGTGGAGCAGCCACACTGTGCCACAGCTTGCTTTTCTTAGCGAGTGTCAGTGCTTTCTGGGCACCAGAGTAAAGCCAGGGCAGCCAATGAGAGAGCAAGGATTTCAAGTTGGCATCAGGACAGAAATTGCTGATTAAATAAGTAAATGTATGTTTCAGGATGGAAATGTGAAGATAATTAAAGACCACATTACACCAATCACTGTATGGTTCGATGAGTTGTTGGTTCCAAATCTGTCCATTGAATATTTACTTGGATTTCTATTATGGAAAACAAGTGATTGTTAAAACTGCAAGCAGTGATAAGTGGGCTCGAGCACCTGCGCCCGTTAGGGAGCCGGCGGGTCGGGGGTTGATGCGGCCGTGGAGTTTACCATGCTTCACGCATGTTCCACGCTTTGTAACGTTTGGAGCCTCCCTTGACCTTAAACTAACTTCCTGTGTCGTGGTGAAACCTCAAATTTTGACGCATCACCGTGGAGACGCCCTTTGACAAATACACACAGTCTTCTCAATATATCATCAGCAACAACTTCAGGCTTTTCTGACCCGATTTGACATTGATGTCATCAACCAGCACGAAGAAGCATGTGACAGTATGAAAAATATAATTTCCTGTTGCCAGTAGGTGGTGCTATGACAAGGACTGACTATGACCATGCAGATGTGTTCAGAGTGGGACTTTTATCAAATATGTAAAGTTTGAGGAAGATCGGACGATGAACATAAAAATTACAGCAACTTTAATGTCATGGCGAAACGCTCCAAATGGCCGCCACGTCACGGACACACCGTTCAACAAAAACAAATTATTTTAATACATTTTCATCCCAAAGGTCTAAAGGCTGAACAGATCAAATTTCAAGTCGGTCCAATAAAATCTGTAGGAGGAGCCTGTTAAAGTACAACAGGTACAAATCGCCAAAATGGCACCTACATTCAAAATGTCGGACTTCCTGTTGAGTTTAAGTCGTGGTGCCAAGAGACTTTTTTGTAGATGTACGTATGATACACATGTCCACCAAATTTCATTCATGTATGTGAAAGCAGCCTTGAGATCTCATTTTAGGGGGCGCTAGTGAGCCATTTTGTGACGTCCATGGCCAGAACATATAAAATACTTCCATTTACATGGGAGCTGAATTTTTGTGCAAAGTTTCATGAGTTTCTGAGCATCTTAAAACCAAAAAGGATATTCATTTTTCAGAAGGGCAATAATAAGTCCTTGCTTTACAACAGGGCTTTCGCTCCACTCGGCGTGTTGTGTTACAACACGCCCTCTGAGGCCAACACAAAACTAAACTAAATATTTAACAACTACTTTCACAGCTGAGCAAAGCCAGCAGGACACTCTTTCAAGCTGGGTACGTGTAGTCAGAGGACACACCCAGAGCAGGTATGTGACATGACTCAGCATCATGAATAAGCATTATTGTCAAGGAGAACAATCAGCAAGCACAGCAGATCTACAGCGTCTGATGTCCACTTGGAATCTCATTTAGCTCAACGGTCGTTCCAACCGAGAAGCTGAACCTCCTCGACCTCTAACAGAAAAACATGCTGCCGTTGTGCTGAGCAGACAAGAAACAGACACATCTGTTAAAAACAGGCTGACACATGCCCCCTGGTTGATATTCAAATAACTTCAGTCCATCTATAAATACTGGCTGCAGAGTCAAAGAATGAACTAACAACATCGGTAATTAGCTCGCAACCTAATAAGAAGCTAGATTTTCAGTTTCTGTCAGTTAGTATTAAAGCTACCAAACATGCACACTGACAATAACCAGCTAACTAACGCTACAGACACATACTAAGGATGGGGCACGAATTTCAAATATTAAAATAGTCGTCATACTCTACAAAATCAATTAGTGAATGCGACTTTTATTCTTCCTGATTTCCCGTTTCTAAAGGCGCCTGGTTGTCATGTGTTACTCTCATCAGAAGGTGGCAGTAAAGTGCCTGCCAGCCATCATGAAATAGAAATGAAGTTTTTTCTATTTAAAATCAAATAGTTCAGAGCCAATTTCGAATAGTAGTTTTGCTTGAAACACCCATCCCTACTACGTACATGGAAAACATTAAATTTTGATACATGGCAACTCAAATTTTAACAAGGACTTGTCCCAAAAAACTATCAAATTCCCTGACGTTCCCCGTCTGGAAGTTTTTAAAACTCCCTGGTATTCCCTGCCCTCATGAGTTCAGCCGCTCGATGGAATTAAAAACAAGTCTTCCTGAAAGCAGAATTAAAGCCAACACGACCGACCGGCATCTGCGGAAGATGTTCCTACCTGAGCAGAGGACGCCTTTGTGTCGGGCGCAGGAGAAGTCGTCACACTCGCAGAAGCTGCCGTAAATCTTGCCGAACTCAGACTCGTAGCACAGACACTGGTTGCAGCTGCACTCCCCTCGTCCGCTACAGATCTGCTTGCCGTCGGCTTCCCTGCAGGCGCTGAGGTACATGCTGCTGGCCTCGCCATCCTGGCACTCACAGCGGGCGCCCAGGTAGCCCGGCTCACAGCGGCACGTTCCACAGTTATAAGTACCTGGAAGCCCAACACGTCGTTCATTCTGCTAATTATGAATCCAGGTTCATGGCATTTAAAATATCTCTATAAATTCAAAAATATGATCAGCAGGCGCTGGTTGAGGCGCTGTTAAACATCAAACAAAGGTAAAAAGCCTAAAAAACAAATATATATTAAAAAAAAAAAAGCAATAAAGACTATAACTTTGATTTTTTTTTTAATTTTTAAAAAAATTTTTTACTGACATTACCTCAATAACAACCGCAAGGGAGTCTCTCCATAATTACACCAAAGAGAGCAGTAAATTAAGGAAAATACTCAGTTAGTAAAAGTAACCCACCAAGTGTGACATTATTGGTGTTAAACTGTACGTTTATCAAAAACAGGAAGTCCTGTAGCTGTATTTTTCTGCCTCTAAAAGCTTTTGTTTCCTGCTGAAAGGACATGTTGATCTGTTCAGTTCAGCTTACAGTAAATAAAACTGTCATCAAACTTTACAATTATAGAAAGAGGCAGGAAAAAATTGTTGCTGATGAAGAATCAGAGTCCTTGTTTCAGTTTTTAAATATTAAAAATTTTACTTTTAGATCCAGATAAAATTGGTTTGGTTTCAAAATATGTTGGCCTGATCTTATTGAGCTTTTACTGTTCTAATATTACATTCATTCTAGATTTATTAAGTTAAAGTATCGACTAAATCAGTCCCTCAAGAAAATCCTGTGATCGCAATAATTAACGCAAATTCAAGCAAACTCAGCAATATTTGCAGGAGCTTGAAATGTTTGAAAATTCGCCCAATTTTTTTGCAAAAAAAATAATCAGCAGAATTTATGCTGAAAGTATTAAGAGCATAAAGTAAGTCTTTAAAAAAAAAAAAAAAAACCCTCTATATTAAAACAAATAACTCCTCATTTCCAATCAGAAGGTCTCTGCTCCTGTTTCATCAACAGATAAAACTTTGGAAACTGGAACAAGCGGAAAAAAAGGAAGTGACCGGATTTGCGCAAAATATGGCCTTCACAATAAAAGTTGTGAATGAATGTTTGTGATCAAAAGAAGTGATTCCATATTACTGGATGTTAAATGAGTTTTCTCCACACGTCCAGTTGTCAGAGACGTCTCTTTGTTGGTTTCATCCAGCAGGTCTATGTGTTGAATGAACATGAATTAAACAGCATCTAAAGCTCTTATTTTGACAGCTGATGTAGTCCTTGTTTCTATATTCCAGTCACAGAAGGTCTATTCTGGAAACATACATGGCTTTTAGGACCTTTTAGGACCGTTTAGGAGCTTTTAGGTGCTTTTAGAAACGTTTAGGACCTTTTAGGACCTTTTATCGCCACGGTTCTCTAAATTCAATAAATACATAAAAAAGATTAGAACTAAAATATTTCTGGGACGTGCAGCAGGATTATTATCACAGGAAGTGATTACACATTTATTCCTTTATCAGGTATTGCTTTAAAAAAAAAAAATCATATTTTGCCCTTTTTTTTAAATTCCTGCAATTTCACGGAAAAAAAGTTCTTAAAACTCAACAAATTACATCGACATTTTTGAGAAAATCCACTGCAAAATCAAACATTTTTGATCACAACAATCACAAAAAAACTGATAAATGGAAGAAAGTCATGCCGGTTGCACTACCTATGGAGCTGCAGATGCTGCTGTTGGTTTGGGCGGTCCGGCTGCAGCCACAGTCACACTGATAATCCACCGCCACCTCCAGCCGGTCTTTGAAGCCCACCGGCCTGATCGTGAAGCTCCGGTCGGCGCCGCGGGAGGGACAGCTCCTCGCCTCCACGCTCACGTTGAAAGATACCTGGAGGAAAAGGAAAAGCAGCGTGGTGTGAATAGAGAGAAAAGGTCTGAATTGTAGCACTGTGACTTTTTATTTGTCCAGTGAGCAATGTTTACATCAGGTCCAGATGATCCGAGAGATTACGTATCGTTTCTAAGGGACCTGAACCCTCTTGTGTCGAACACAACCAGCTGACAGCGAGCTGATGGATGTGAACTACAAATGAACCAAAGTTATGTTTACATCATGAGATTATTTCACCCACAGAGGAATTTGCAGTCAGAAGCTGATGTGATTCGGCCTGCACAGAAACTGGGACACAAGTGCTCCACCCATCTGATTACTCAGAGGAAGGAAGTCTGGTTAATGCTCCGATAGGTTCTACAGCTGTGTACTTAATCCCAGTAATCACCTTGAATCACATTTACAGTAGACTTCAGAGTATTTTCCTTTTGATGCTGACTAACTGAAATCGTGCTTCTGATGTTGAAACATATCGTGTTTTAAAAATGTTGAGGGAAAGTAGGACAGAGTCCGAAAGAAAGAGGAACAAAGTGGACCTGGACATGTTTTTGACTGGTTTGGTCTCACTGGAGGAAAAATGTATCTACGTTATGAAGTTAAAGAGACATATTTTCACTATATTTTGACAGGGTTTACATTAATTGTTATTAGTTTTCTGGAGTTCCATCTGAAAATAATCCCTCATTCATTAGAAAAAAAGATTCAAGAAGACCTGTTTTTGGGGGCGTGTCAGTTTGATTGACAGGTGCAGTCAGGTTACAGCTATCGGTGGGCGGGACGTAGTATCGTCAGGTTTCCAATCAGATCAGTCAGATCCACCACTGGCTCCTCCCCCAGCTCGTCCAAATATGGTCACTTCCTGCTCCAAACTAGCAAAGATGGTGACGGACTGAATCTGAACTGGAGGCTTCATAGGATTCAACTGCGTGTTTCACCAAGAATACACAGCAACACTAATAAGTAAGTAGGAATCAACATATTTTAGCTCAGTGTCAGGGGGAAGGGCCCTTTGGGACAATTGGTTGTCACCTCAATCCAGTATAGAAGACAAGCGAAGAAACCCCCCGGGTCTGGTGCAGAAAGCTAAACGAGTTAACGAGGGACACAATTAAATTTACTCTAAATGCAAGTCGCGAGGAGTCCAGTTCACCCAGTTATGAGGATCACAAGGACAACTATGAGGCTGTGGAGACATAGAGGGGGCAACTAGCTGAGAGGAAGTCATAGTAGTGGAGCCTCGGAGGGACGGCAGAGGAAAGAGATGGTACATTGAGAAAAAGCCTCTCAATGTTGTTGAGTGTGTAATCTAATTCAGGGAGACGCAGGGTAGCAAATGAGGGAAATGACAGCGTGTTGGATGAGACTATCGTAAAATGAAAGAGGCGGGAAAGCTAAAGCACAAAATAACATATATAGACTGGTGGACACTTTTAAGCGAATATTTACAACTGTATCCGACTTTCATAAGGAATTTCCACGTGACGGAAAAAACAATCAGTGTTAACAAATACATCTTTTAGGATGTTAGAATTCTTGTGACTGTTGGAAATTCAATTAACTGGGATTAAAAACAATTCATGAGGTCAAACAAAAAAACAATCAAATTCAAATGATTCTGGTTTGTTTGGATTAAAAAATCTTCTAAATAAAAAAATATCCATGGTGCATATTTTATATCAATGAATTCATTTGTATGAGCCCTTTCAGTCATCATACTGTTCTGTTAGTGCAACGATGAAAATCATTCTGGCTACGACACTGAACACCCGACATACAACTGCCTTTTCAAAAAGGTTGGCCGGTGTGTAACATGTAAATAAAACCACAATGTGGCGATTTGCAAATCCGGTAAACCCATATTTAATCAAAAATAGACCAAAGACAACATATAAATTGTTGAAACAGAACTTTTTTTAATTTCTGAAAAACTTGCTTATTTTGAATTTGATGGCAACAACACGTCTCAAAAAAGTTGTGACCGGTTCAACAAAAGACTAAAAGTTGTGTAACGCTAAAACAAAACCTGGTGGAACATCTGACAACTAATCAGGTTACCATGGCAACAGATCAGGAACATGATTGGTTATAAAAGATGGTTTCAGAGAGGCAGAGTCTCTCAGCAGTGAAGATGGGGAGAGGTTCACCACTCTGTGAAAGACTGTGTTGGAAAATAGTTCAACAATCTAAGAATAATGTTCCTCAACGTAAAAAATTACAAAGAATTAGTGGATTTCATCATCTACGGTTATAACAGGACAACTTTTCACTTTCAAAACTCCAGAAACTGGTCTCCTCAGTTCCCAAATATTTACAGCGTGTTGTTCCAGGATCATGTTCACCGCTGAGCTGCATCACTTCTTCTTTTAACAACTTTTTTTTTTTAAACCTGTTGCTAACATTAAATTCAAAATGAGCACATATTTTTCATAAAACAATTAAATCTCTCACTTTCAACATTTATTATGTTGTTTTTGATCTATTTTCAATTAAATATGGGTTTAAATAATTTGCAAATCATTGCATTCTGTTTTTATTTACATTTTACACAGCATCCCAACTTCTTTGTAAACAGGGTTGTACATGGAGTTAGCATTCTCCTCCTGCTAGTTGATTTCTTTTCTGGCCTCCTCCAGCCTACTTTTGTTTGAGGTCATTGAGATGCAGCATCAGCCTCGATGGCGAGCTCACACAGACCCCTGCTCTCCTGTGACTGACGACGGGGATGTATCCTCCATGAACACTAGGAAAGTTGGCACCCAGCAGACTTTGCTGCTCCCCACCATCTCCTTACACTGCCGAGGATAAAAGACATGAGCGAGGCCCATCACCCCAGAGCTCGCTTTCCTTCACTGGTGTTATTGTGCTCCTATCACCCTCAACTCCTCCTCCACCCATCACCGCCCCCAAACTGTCTGAAAATAAAGCAGTCAAGAAGAGAGCGGGGGTCTTTGAGAGAACAATCCTACCACGCTGAAGCCTTACCGTGTGACAGCACGGAAGAAACCGTCTCCTGCTGCCATTTCCACTGGATCCAAATCTCATTTGAAGCCTGAATAGAATATAAAGTGACCACCAAACAAAGGCCGGTGTCAAATTCAAGCAATCCAGATGTAGCATCATTCTCGGTCACCTGACCTCTTGCTTTAGTTTAGAGAGACGACAACAGAGAGTACTGCAGCTACTGTAGTTCAAATAGAGGCTAGCAGCCATGGAGGTATTCAGACCTTCAATATGCATTACTGCTGCGCACAACACACGCTCTTCTTTGTGTCATTAATTACAGCAAACAGCTGATATGCCTTTGCAGAGCTGGTGAAGTTGAAGGCGTGTATTAATCAGCCACTCCAGGAAATCACAGTCTTGCGATTGCAATAATTAACACAAATTCAAACAAGCGCCGCAATATTTGCGGGAACTTGCAATTTTTTAAAATTCCCGGGATTTTTCCACAAAACATGTCGTCATCAGAATCTGTGCTGAACGTATTAACATCATAAAGTAAATATTTTTAAACAAAACTCTCTTCATTAACAACAATAACTCCTCATTTCCAATCAGCGAGTCTGCTCCCGTTTTCATCTCCAAATAAAACTCTGTTCACAGAAAAACAGGAACAAGAGGAGAAACAGGAAGTGAAATGTGGTCTTCACATTAAAATGATGTGATTAAATGTTTGTGATCAAAGGAAGTGATTCCATATTACTGGATGTTAAATGAGTTTTCTCCACACGTCCAGTTGTCAGAGACGTCTCTTTGTTTGTTTCATCCAGCAGGTCTATGTGTTGAATGAACATGAATTAAACAGCATCTAAAGCTCTTATTTTGACAGCTGATGTAGTCCTTGTTTCTATATTCCAGTCACAGACGCTCTGTTCTGGAAACATACACGGCTTTTAGGACCTTTTAGGAGCTTTTAGAAACGTTTAGGACCTTTTAGCAGCTTTTATCTCCACGGTTCTCCAAGTTCAATAAATACATAAATAAAAAGATTAGAACTAAAATATTTCTGATGTGCAGCAGGATTATTATCACAGGAAGTGATTACACATGTATTCCTTCATCAGGTAAATACTATTTTTCTTTCTCGAATTGCAATTTTTGATAATTTCCCACAATTTTACACAAAAAAGAACTTTAAACACCACAAATTACATCATCTTTGAGAAAACCCACTGCAAAAATCGAACATTTTTGATTGCAATAATCACAAAAAAACTCCAGAAATCCTGGAGGGACTGAATAAGCTAGCGTCACTAAACCCAATATTGGTGATTATGAGTGTCACAAAGCCCCCCGTCAACTGGCTGGTTAACTCTGGGTTTCCCACTTCAGGTCAGAGAACAGTCAAATGAAAAAAACAGAAAAAAAAAAAAGAAAGAAATAACTACTGTTAAAAAAAAAAAATTAAAAAACTGTAGAGAGACAGAGAGATAGAAAAATATATAACAAGATAGATTAGAAAGATAGATGAAATGTAAAATCAGATTTATTTAAAAAGGCATCCTGAGGAAGACAAACAATATGTTTTCTCTAAGATGTTAAACCCTCTGATAAAATTCCCCAAAATGATAAACTGTGTCGGTGCACAGAGCCCGGTTGCTGGAGTCCTGCAGGATTTTCAGGATGCAATCAAGATTGATGAGCAGAGGCAGAGGCAGGTGTGGACAGGAACTCACCGTGTCTCCTATCTTCAAGTCAGCACACTTCCTGAGACCTGGCAGCGGCCTGCCGTCCTGGCAGGTGGCCGTGAAGGAGAGGCTGATGTCCTCCGGGTGGTCCCACACCGTCAGCTCCACTTTAGAACGGATGTTCTGAGGAGAACAGCAGCAGGACAGCAGAGTAAATTCACACATGCTCAGAAATCAGGGTTCCTTTCTCACATGGTAAAATAAAACCTTAATGCAACCGCATTTCTAACAGTTGCTGTTGTGCTCAGAAGCCTTTTCCAATGTCCGGAGACTAAAGCCACATTAATGTCACACCTCCATCACATGAATCTATATTAAATATGCTGTAAAGCAAATTCCATGATTTACGTCACAACTACCTATCTACCTCACAACAACCTATCTACGTCACAACTACCTATCTACCTCACAACAACCTATCTACCTCACAACAACCTATCTACCTCACAACAACCTATCTACGTCACAACTACCTATCTACCTCACAACAACCTATCTACCTCACAACAACCTATCTACGCCACAACTACCTATCTACGTCACAACAACCTATCTACCTCACAAAAACCTATCTACGCCACAACTACCTATCTACGCCACAAATGCCTATCTACGCCACAACAACCTATCTACCTCACAACAACTTATCTACGCCACAACTACCTATCTACGCCACAACTACCTATCTACGCCACAAATGCCTATCTACGCCACAACAACCTATCTACCTCACAACAACTTATCTACGCCACAACTACCTATCTACGTCACAACAACCTATCTACCTCACAACAACCTATCTACCTCACAACAACCTATCTACCTCACAACAACCTATCTACCTCACAACTACCTATCTACGTCACAACAACCTATCTACCTCACAACAACCTATCTACGTCACAACAACCTATCTACCTCACAACTACCTATCTACCTCACAACTACCTATCTACGTCACAACAACCTATCTACGTCACAACTACCTATCTACCTCACAACTACCTATCTACGTCACAACTACCTATCTACGCCACAACAACCTATCTACCTCACAAAAACTTATCTACGCCACAACTACCTATCTACGCCACAACTACCTATCTACGCCACAACTACCTATCTACGCCACAACTACCTATCTACCTCACAACAACCTATCTACCTCACATCAACCTATCTACCTCACAACTACCTATCTACCTCACAACTGCCTATCTATGTCACAACAACCTATCTACCTCACAACAACCTATCTACCTCACAACAACCTATCTACCTCACAACTACCTATCTACGTCACAACTACCTATCTACCTCACAACTACCTATCTACGTCACAACAACCTATCTACCTCACAACTACCTATCTACCTCACAACTACCTATCTACGTCACAACAACCTATCTACCTCACAACTACCTATCTACCTCACAACTACCTATCTACGTCACAACAACCTATCTACGTCACAACTACCTATCTACCTCACAACTACCTATCTATGTCACAACTACCTATCTACCTCACAACTACCTATCTACCTCACAAAAACCTATCTACGCCACAACTACCTATCTACGCCACAAATGCCCATCTACGCCACAACAACCTATCTAACTCACAAAAACGTATCTACGCCACAACTACCTATCTACGCCACAACTACCTATCTACCTCACAACTACCTATCTATGTCACAACAACCTATCTACCTCACAACAACCTATCTACCTCACAACTACCTATCTACCTCACAACTACCTATCTATGTCACAACTACCTCTCTACCTCACAACTACCTATCTACGTCACAACAACCTATCTACCTCACAACTACCTATCTACCTCACAACTACCTACCTACGTCACAACAACCTATCTACCTCAAAACTACCTATCTACCTCACAACTACCTATCTATGTCACAACTACCTATCTACGTCACAACAACCTATCTACCTCACAACTACCTATCTACCTCACAACTACCTATCTACGTCACAACAACCTATCTACGTCACAACTACCTATCTACCTCACAACTACCTATCTATGTCACAACTACCTATCTACCTCACAACTACCTATCTACGTCACAACAACCTATCTACCTCACAACAACCCATCTACCTCACAACCCGTCTACGTCACAACTACCTATCTACGTCACAACTACCTATCTACCTCACAACTACCTATCTACCTCACAACTGCCTATCTATGTCACAACAACCTATCTACCTCACAACAACCTATCTACCTCACAACTACCTATCTACGTCACAACAACCTATCTACCTCACAACTACCTATCTACCTCACAACTACCTATCTACGTCACAACAACCTATCTACGTCACAACTACCTATCTACCTCACAACTACCTATCTATGTCACAACTACCTATCTACCTCACAACTACCTATCTACCTCACAAAAACCTATCTACGCCACAACTACCTATCTACGCCACAAATGCCCATCTACGCCACAACAACCTATCTAACTCACAAAAACGTATCTACGCCACAACTACCTATCTACGCCACAACTACCTATCTACCTCACAACTACCTATCTATGTCACAACAACCTATCTACCTCACAACAACCTATCTACCTCACAACTACCTATCTACCTCACAACTACCTATCTATGTCACAACAACCTATCTACCTCACAACAACCTATCTACCTCACAACTACCTATCTATGTCACAACTACCTCTCTACCTCACAACTACCTATCTACGTCACAACAACCTATCTACCTCACAACTACCTATCTACCTCACAACTACCTACCTACGTCACAACAACCTATCTACCTCAAAACTACCTATCTACCTCACAACTACCTATCTATGTCACAACTACCTATCTACGTCACAACAACCTATCTACCTCACAACTACCTATCTACCTCACAACTACCTATCTACGTCACAACAACCTATCTACGTCACAACTACCTATCTACCTCACAACTACCTATCTACGTCACAACTACCTATCTACGTCACAACTACCTATCTACGTCACAACAACCTATCTACCTCACAACAACCCATCTACCTCACAACAACCCGTCTACGTCACAACTACCTATCTACGTCACAACTACCTATCTACCTCACAACTACCTATCTACCTCACAACTACCTATCTACCTCACAACAACCCATCTACGTCACAACAACCCATCTACGTCACAACAACCCATCTACGTCACAACTACCTATCTACGTCACAACTACCTATCTACCGCACAACTACCTATCTACGTCACAAATACCTATCTACCTCACAACAACCTATCTTCCTCACAACTACCTATCTACCTCACAACAACCTATCTACCTCACAACTACCTATCTACGTCACAACAACCTATCTACCTCACAAAAACCTATCTACGCCACAACTACCTATCTACGCCACAAATGCCTATCTACGCCACAACAACCTATCTACCTCACAAAAACTTATCTACGCCACAACTACCTATCTACGCCACAACTACCTATCTACGTCACAACAACCTATCTACCTCACAACAACCTATCTACCTCACAACTACCTATCTACCTCACAACAACCTATCTACCTCACAACAACCTATCTACCTCACAACTACCTATCTACGTCACAACTACCTATCTACCTCACAACTACCTATCTACGTCACAACAACCTATCTACCTCACAACTACCTATCTACCTCACAACTACCTATCTACGTCACAACAACCTATCTACGTCACAACTACCTATCTACCTCACAACTACCTATATATGTCACAACTACCTATCTACCTCACAACTACCTATCTACCTCACAACAACCTATCTACTTCACAACTACTTATCTACCTCACAAAAACCTATCTACGCCACAACTACCTATCTACCTCACAACTACCTATCTATGTCACAACAACCTATCTACCTCACAACAACCTATCTACGTCACAACTACCTATCTACCTCACAACAACCTATCTACCTCACAACAACCTATCTACCTCACAACTACCTATCTACGTCACAACAACCTATCTACCTCACAAAAACCTATCTACGCCACAACTACCTATCTACGCCACAAATGCCTATCTACGCCACAACAACCTATCTACCTCACAAAAACTTATCTACGCCATAACTACCTATCTACGCCACAACTACCTATCTACCTCACAACTACCTATCTATGTCACAACTACCTATCTATGTCACAACAACCTATCTACCTCACAACAACCTATCTACCTCACAACTACCTATCTACGTCACAACAACCTATCTACCTCACAACTACCTATCTACCTCACAACAACCTATCTACCTCACAACTACCTATCTACCTCACAACTGCCTATCTACGTCACAAATGCCTATCTACGCCACAACAACCTATCTACCTCACAAAAACTTATCTACGCCACAACTACCTATCTATGTCACAACTACCTATCTACCTCACAACTACCTATCTACGTCACAACAACCTATCTACCTCACAACAACCCATCTACCTCACAACCCGTCTACGTCACAACTACCTATCTACGTCACAACTACCTATCTACCTCACAACTACCTATCTACCTCACAACTACCTATCTACCTCACAACTGCCTATCTATGTCACAACAACCTATCTACCTCACAACAACCTATCTACCTCACAACAACCTATCTACCTCACAACTACCTATCTACGTCACAACTACCTATCTACCTCACAACTACCTATCTACGTCACAACAACCTATCTACCTCACAACTACCTATCTACCTCACAACTACCTATCTACGTCACAACAACCTATCTACCTCACAACTACCTATCTACCTCACAACTACCTATCTACGTCACAACAACCTATCTACGTCACAACTACCTATCTACCTCACAACTACCTATCTATGTCACAACTACCTATCTACCTCACAACTACCTATCTACCTCACAAAAACCTATCTACGCCACAACTACCTATCTACGCCACAAATGCCCATCTACGCCACAACAACCTATCTAACTCACAAAAACGTATCTACGCCACAACTACCTATCTACGCCACAACTACCTATCTACCTCACAACTACCTATCTATGTCACAACAACCTATCTACCTCACAACAACCTATCTACCTCACAACTACCTATCTACCTCACAACTACCTATCTATGTCACAACAACCTATCTACCTCACAACAACCTATCTACCTCACAACTACCTATCTATGTCACAACTACCTCTCTACCTCACAACTACCTATCTACGTCACAACAACCTATCTACCTCACAACTACCTATCTACCTCACAACTACCTACCTACGTCACAACAACCTATCTACCTCAAAACTACCTATCTACCTCACAACTACCTATCTATGTCACAACTACCTATCTACGTCACAACAACCTATCTACCTCACAACTACCTATCTACCTCACAACTACCTATCTACGTCACAACAACCTATCTACGTCACAACTACCTATCTACCTCACAACTACCTATCTACGTCACAACTACCTATCTACGTCACAACTACCTATCTACGTCACAACAACCTATCTACCTCACAACAACCCATCTACCTCACAACAACCCGTCTACGTCACAACTACCTATCTACGTCACAACTACCTATCTACCTCACAACTACCTATCTACCTCACAACTACCTATCTACCTCACAACAACCCATCTACGTCACAACAACCCATCTACGTCACAACAACCCATCTACGTCACAACTACCTATCTACGTCACAACTACCTATCTACCGCACAACTACCTATCTACGTCACAAATACCTATCTACCTCACAACAACCTATCTACGTCACAACTACCTATCTACCTCACAACAACCTATCTTCCTCACAACTACCTATCTACCTCACAACAACCTATCTACCTCACAACTACCTATCTACGTCACAACAACCTATCTACCTCACAAAAACCTATCTACGCCACAACTACCTATCTACGCCACAAATGCCTATCTACGCCACAACAACCTATCTACCTCACAAAAACTTATCTACGCCACAACTACCTATCTACGCCACAACTACCTATCTACGTCACAACAACCTATCTACCTCACAACAACCTATCTACCTCACAACTACCTATCTACCTCACAACAACCTATCTACCTCACAACAACCTATCTACCTCACAACTACCTATCTACGTCACAACTACCTATCTACCTCACAACTACCTATCTACGTCACAACAACCTATCTACCTCACAACTACCTATCTACCTCACAACTACCTATCTACGTCACAACAACCTATCTACGTCACAACTACCTATCTACCTCACAACTACCTATATATGTCACAACTACCTATCTACCTCACAACTACCTATCTACCTCACAACAACCTATCTACTTCACAACTACTTATCTACCTCACAAAAACCTATCTACGCCACAACTACCTATCTACGCCACAAATGCCCATCTACGCCACAACAACCTATCTACCTCACAAAAACTTATCTACGCCACAACTACCTATCTACGCCACAACTACCTATCTACCTCACAACTACCTATCTATGTCACAACAACCTATCTACCTCACAACAACCTATCTACGTCACAACTACCTATCTACCTCACAACAACCTATCTACCTCACAACAACCTATCTACCTCACAACTACCTATCTACGTCACAACAACCTATCTACCTCACAAAAACCTATCTACGCCACAACTACCTATCTACGCCACAAATGCCTATCTACGCCACAACAACCTATCTACCTCACAAAAACTTATCTACGCCATAACTACCTATCTACGCCACAACTACCTATCTACCTCACAACTACCTATCTATGTCACAACTACCTATCTATGTCACAACAACCTATCTACCTCACAACAACCTATCTACCTCACAACTACCTATCTACGTCACAACAACCTATCTACCTCACAACTACCTATCTACCTCACAACAACCTATCTACCTCACAACTACCTATCTACCTCACAACTACCTATCTACGTCACAACAACCTATCTACGTCACAACAACCTATCTACCTCACAACTACCTATCTACGTCACAACAACCTATCTACCTCACAACTACCTATCTACCTCACAACTACCTATCTACGTCACAACAACCTATCTACGTCACAACAACCTATCTACCTCACAACTACCTATCTACGTCACAACAACCTATCTACCTCACAACTACCTATCTATGTCACAACTACCTATCTATGTCACAACAACCTATCTACCTCACAACAACCTATCTACCTCATAACTACCTATCTACGCCACAACTACCTATCTACCTCACAACTACCTATCTATGTCACAACTACCTATCTATGTCACAACAACCTATCTACCTCACAACAACCTATCTACCTCACAACTACCTATCTACGTCACAACAACCTATCTACCTCACAACTACCTATCTACCTCACAACAACCTATCTACCTCACAACTACCTATCTACCTCACAACTACCTATCTACGTCACAACAACCTATCTACGTCACAACAACCTATCTACCTCACAACTACCTATCTACGTCACAACAACCTATCTACCTCACAACTACCTATCTACGCCACAACTACCTATCTACGCCACAAATGCCTATCTACGCCACAACAACCTATCTACCTCACAAAAACTTATCTACGCCATAACTACCTATCTACGCCACAACTACCTATCTACCTCACAACTACCTATCTATGTCACAACTACCTATCTATGTCACAACAACCTATCTACCTCACAACAACCTATCTACCTCACAACTACCTATCTACGTCACAACAACCTATCTACCTCACAACTACCTATCTACCTCACAACAACCTATCTACCTCACAACTACCTATCTACCTCACAACTACCTATCTACGTCACAACAACCTATCTACGTCACAACAACCTATCTACCTCACAACTACCTATCTACGTCACAACAACCTATCTACCTCACAACTACCTATCTACCTCACAACTACCTATCTACGTCACAACAACCTATCTACGTCACAACAACCTATCTACCTCACAACTACCTATCTACGTCACAACAACCTATCTACCTCACAACTACCTATCTATGTCACAACTACCTATCTATGTCACAACAACCTATCTACCTCACAACAACCTATCTACCTCATAACTACCTATCTACGCCACAACTACCTATCTACCTCACAACTACCTATCTATGTCACAACTACCTATCTATGTCACAACAACCTATCTACCTCACAACAACCTATCTACCTCACAACTACCTATCTACGTCACAACAACCTATCTACCTCACAACTACCTATCTACCTCACAACAACCTATCTACCTCACAACTACCTATCTACCTCACAACTACCTATCTACGTCACAACAACCTATCTACGTCACAACAACCTATCTACCTCACAACTACCTATCTACGTCACAACAACCTATCTACCTCACAACTACCTATCTACCTCACAACTACCTATCTACGTCACAACAACCTATCTACGTCACAACAACCTATCTACCTCACAACTACCTATCTACGTCACAACAACCTATCTACCTCACAACTACCTATCTACCTCACAACTACCTATCTACGTCACAACAACCTATCTACGTCACAACAACCTATCTATGTCACAACAACCTATCTACGTCAGATCACAGACGGTTTATATAACGTTCTACATGGCTCCTCCTCTCACGGTGAAACGCCATAAAAGCCTGCAGCTCATTTGCATAAGAGGTCAACCCACTGGACTTCAGTTCTACTCCTGCCGTAGTCAGATTGTTATTGTACATCAGCTGCTACAGGATGTCTCCCTCCACCTGCTACAGGATGTCTCCCTCCACCTGCTACAGGATGTCTCCCTCCACCTGCAAGGCATCTTTCCTGGAAGCAAGAACCTCCAAAGCAGCGCTGCATCGCTGTTTAAATGTCCTACTGATGAAGGAAAAAGAGGTGGATTGATTTCATGAAGAGCTAAAGGAGACTTTAGGATTAACACCAACAGCCTCCTCTGCTGGGACCATTTCACAGTGGATTGTTTCACCAACTTCCACCGGAGACGGACGGAGTTCACGCACACACCGCTCCTCCTGCAGCACAGAACCGAACCGAGCTTCACCCTCATGGCCGTTCATCTCCCGGTCGCACCAGCACCGTCCGCCGCCGCCAGTTCACCACTCAGCGTAAGTTCTGTGTGCTTGTTATAATTATACTAGATAACTTTTCCACAGTAACTCTGCTATATTTAGTCCGCGGTGAAAACCGCTAACGTGATTTTATTCGGTGTAGAATAACTTTATTTTCATGAAATGGGAGCTAACGTGCTAATTAGCTTCTATTGAGCTCACAGCAGAGTTCAGAGGAAAATGCTCCGATAACCACAGATTGTTTTATGCGTCTCAATAAAGCTCCGATAAGGAACTATAATATATGTAACTCTGTATTTTACATGTCGGGGTGATGGTGAACATGGACCAGAGGAGATCTAGTCCTCCTGATTAATGAGGCTTGTTGTTTTTGTACTCCGGTGTAACGTTACAATCAGCGACCCTCTCGGTTACATGTACCGGTACCGGTCCGGATAAACGAGCCCGACTACACGTGGAGGAGGCTGCAGAGAGCAGGTGGAGATGGAGGAGGAGGTGGAGGAGGAGGAGGGACATCAGTGGAAGAGAAAGACTGTCGGCTCGACCTGAGCAGGTACAAAGTTTGAATTGATGTGATGTAATGAATTGACATGTGATGTAATGAGTTGATGTGATGTAATGAGTTGATGTGATGTAATGAGTTGATGTGATGTAATGCAGCGTTGTTCATGTTGTTACAGAACTAAATCAACTCCTCCTCTCTTATTATCTCCACTATTGTAATGCAAGTCGTTAGAAGTAGTTGGAGACTCACTGTCTGCTGTCTCTGGTGTCCAGTTTGACTTAAAAAAATGTCCCCTCGGGGATTAATAAAGTATATACCTACCTACCTCCTGTGTTACAGCTCAGGGGGACAAGCTGGATTTGATTACATCTGTATGTTTCACTCATTGGACAAATAAATTCTGATTCTGTTCTGTTTTCATAAAGCAGGCTGCTCCGTCCACCAGAGAGACAGAGGACCAGTGGGACATCATGTATAAAGTCACCGAGAGGTTGGATGTCAGACGAACCGCTTAGTGTGGAAAAGAACTGCAGCCACAGGACTGTCATACTGAACACCTTCCAGCGAGGGGGCGGAGCTTCAGCTCCTTCAGGACACGCCCCCCCCAGTCTCAGAGCAGAGAAGACTAATTTAACATGTGCTTTTTTTATTCAAATTTGGATGGGTAGTTAACAACCTATACTTCTGTGGTTTGATGGACTTAAAACGTATTTTCATTTGTACTTTACAGCATCTTTAAAACCGACTCAGTGTTTCTCCATTGCCTGGAACTCTAGTTGTGTAACAGACTGGAAAAGAGTGAAACACCAGGAATGCATTTCTCTTGCTCGGCACACATTTTTTTATAGACCTCAAGTTCTGGGTATGGATGCAGGTCGCATGGGTGCAGCATGGGTGCAGGTCGGATGCAGGTTGCATAGATGCAGCATGGATGCAGCAAGGATGCAGGTCGCATGGGTGCAGCATGGATGCAGGTCGCATGGGTGCAGCATGGGTGCAGCACGGATGCAGGTCGCATGGGTGCAGCACGGATGCAAATCGCATGGATGCAGGTCGCATGGGTGCAGCATGGGTGCAGCACGGATGCAGGTCGCATGGGTGCAGCACGGATGCAAATCGCATGGATGCAGGTCGCATGGGTGCAGCATGGATGCAGCATTGATGCAAATCGCATGGATGCAGCACGGATGCAAATCGCATGGATGCAGGTCACATGGGTGCAGCATGGATGCAGCATTGATGCAAATCGCATGGATGCGCTGCCGGCCCAGTGCAACATGTGTGGACTCCGTCTGCATTCATTCGTGAACTTTTACTGCGTAACTTCTGCTGCCCTCGTTCACTCTCTCCCAAACACACTTGCACTTCTCTGACCTTTAACACAATCACAGCCAGCAGCAGCTTTGTGCTGCAGTTAAACTTGAGAAAAGCCCTCAGTGTGTTTGTCAGCCTGGTGAACCAGCCCAGACTGGTGGATGTAATGTGGCAGCTGGAATGTTCATACGGCCGTGAGTCAAAGCACTTCGCTCTCCATCCCTCCCACACACTCAGCACGTCCAGCATTTAACACAACTTTCTACCACTGAAAGGTGCTGCTGTGGGGCCAAAACAAGACGTTCCTCCTGACTGAGGTCGTGGAAACGCTGCACACCCACACAGGAAGACGTGTCAGGGAAGGTCAACTACATGTGGAACATTTCTGGAGTCTGGCTGTTTAATAAGAGCCAATCAGGGTTTAGTCCAGGGCTCAGACACAGAGAGATATGCAATACTTAATGTGATAGGTCAGTTTAAAAGAATGCAAGTTTGCAGTTGTGGATGAATTCATTGAAAAAATGCTTCATCCCTCCATTAAAAGACATTATGTGGTGGAGACCTGCAGCCTTCGGTCTGTCAGAGAGTAACGAAAAGAAAGGTTGAAAAAAGAGCAATTATTGCTTCTTCTCCATTTATTATTCCAGAATGACCTTGAGCAGATTTTTTTTTTTTTTTTTACCCCCAGCGAAAAAATTTGAAGTAATTGGGTTCAAGTGAGTTTTCAAAGTAACCGTTTTCTTTAATTAGGATCACATGTGTTCAGTGTTGTAATCAGCCTGTTTAAATGGAGACAAGTGGTTACTGTGCTGTTTGGTATCGTCGTGTGCACATCTGAGGAGATTAGACAGAAAACTATAGAGCAAACTATAGACACAAGCTGCCTCGAATCTCAACACTATCAAGGCCTCCTGGTCCATGTGAGCTGGAGGCTGATTAACTGTCACATCAGTAGGAAGGATTTGCGTCTGCACTGTGTTTCTCGTTCTTACTTGACTTTCTGTCTCTAGCGCACATAAACAGGAAATCAAACACTCACGAATACGTTCTTCACTCACGTTGTAGGCTGCAATAATCAGCTGGATGACGTTCTTGGAGTCCTGGTCCAGGATTTCTACTGTAGTTCCAGGTATAAGTGCTGTGAAGTTCTTTGGACATGAATTAAAGGAGATCATTAATAGTTCAGGTTTTAAGAAGAGGAACGTGATCTTTAAATCATGAAGCTGAAAAGGTAAATCCAGAGTACCTTATAAATAACGTACAGCCGCTTTGTAACCGCAAAGATGAGAAAGATGTTATTTTCTGCCAGTTTCTCCCCAAGAAGAGCCAGAGAAGGATAGTCCTATAGAGAGAAAAGGCATGGTGCATTGTGGGTATTTTTTACCACAGTATATAGATTTCCTAAACGAGAAACGAGATAATACATGTTGATGCTCATCTAAGCCCAGTGTTGTGTTTGCACTGTTGACACCAAAGTAGATGTTGATGTGGGTTTTATCTTTATCACGTGTAAGAATCACAAAGTATTCCAGATGGCGCTTTGAGAACTGATTATTTTCATTATCTCTCTGAAGATTTCCATTTCAAACGGACCGTGAAAAAAAAATAAAACTACTATTTCAGAACCAGTCCAAGAAAACTTAGGTGCAGTTTGTCCCACAAACATGAAAAGAAATAACTGCAATGTGTTTATGGTTCAAGGTGAATATTCATCATTCATTCATTCCCTTTAATTTAGGATTTCAATACTGTAGTTTTTGTACGATAAAAAATAGTCTTCTGAAATTGTGCATTTAGAGAAGAATAAAGCAGAATAAAAGTGAGCGAAATTATTCATCAACACAACATCAATCCATTTTTATAGCATTTGTCTTCTGGCACTTTCATACACTTCAACTTATCATGTGTGAAAGACTTTCAGAAACAAACCTACAGACTTTGTCATGCCATCATATTTCATCCTGAAGAAATGTTGGTAAGAATTAATATCAACGTGCTCTCGGGCTGAATTTACAAGTCAACATAATCCTGTGGTTTCACAGGTGTGTGTGCGTGTGTGTGCGTGTGTGTGTGTGTGTGTGTGTGTATGTGTTGGCCCACAGATGATTTCCACCACAGGCTGTTGCCATAGGAACATATTCTTACTCATTGCCTGGTTAACTAAAAAATTAGAACATGTTTTTTCAGGTTTCAGGTTTTTCTTTGCATGAAAGCATATCAACCACCCTGTAAACCAGGCTGCATCAAAGCTCAGACAAATATCCTAAAGAGGTTAACGTTCCATCATAAATTCAGCCTCCATTCAGCCTGCATTTTGGACAGCTAGAGTACCTGCGCTTTTTTGAATAATGTATTTTTAAATGACAGAGGAGACGTCTTCTCTCCGAGCCAAACAACTCAAAGTGCAGCATGTCTTACCATTTTTGTGGAAGCGCTGTACTCGCTGTTGTCATTGAGGTGACAGCGACCGTCATGGGGTTGCACGAGGCCTCCCAGCCGGCCATCCAGAGCGAGGTGAGGAACGTCATCAGTGGCGAACACCAGCAGGTGGTAAGCCTCTTTCCTCCAGCCGATCTCCTCCTGGCAGCGACGCAAAGTTGTCATTTTTCTTGCTTATGGTTCTGACTCTGCCGGGTGGATCTGACTGATCTGATTGGAAACCTGACGATACTACGTCCCGCCCACCGATAGCTGTAACCTGACTGCACCACAGGCCTGTCAATCAAACAGACACGCCCCCAAAAACAGGTCTTCTTGAATCTTCTTTTCTAATGAATGAGGGATTATTTTCAGATGGACCTCCAGAAAACTAAGAAGAAGGAGTGACTTTAGCTAACAACACCGAGATAACTGATGGACACATTTTATTCACTTTGGATTTGATGAGAGAAGTTGAATGGGAGTCTATGGAGCCGGAGGCTTTTTGGAGCCGACCTCTAGTGGCACTCGCTGGTATTGCAGCTGAAGACACTTCTGCATCGGAACCATTTTACAGACCTGAAGCTACGAACACTTTTATAAACAGTAGATGGTTCATATGAAAAACGTTTTAGAGCCAATAGAAAGAATCCTAATTCAGTAATATTCGAGTGCCTCGGTCCTGAACGCATCACTGAAGAACAGCCTCCAGTGTAATACTGAGATTATACAACAAGTTACCAGCTAAATAAAGCATGTAATCTAAATGTGCATCATATTTACTCTCAAAATATAAACATTTTTGTTAGTGTGAGCTCCATGGCAACAGATGGGGTATGAATAACAACTGGAAAACAATCAGTCACGTCAGTAGACTGCATATAACGCATGTAATGTTTACTACTCCAGGAGCGACCAAAAAGGACCAAAAGAGACACGATTTCAACAAATGGGTCATATTTGTAGTGATGAGCAGGGTGTGATGTCGTGATGATTTGACCAATCAGATCTCTGGGTTAGAACTACTGGTTGAATAATTACAGATAACTAACAGCAGGTTACTAAATGGATTCATAAACTGGGTTTAAAGGCATTTTTATGTCATTTTAATAAAACCTCATTATGGATAACATCCACAAACAGTGAAGAGTCACAACAAGCCAGAGTTTTCTGCAGTGAGTGCTTGTCAGGCCATTATCATCAGGAAACAACAAAGAGGGAGGGGGGGGCAGAGTGACCACGTGACCAAGTGCTGACTTCTGCATGTTACTGAAAAAACACAGCAGTGAGCAGCTTTTGTAATTGTAACGTCCTGCCCAGTGGACGCCCCTCTCACGGGCCTCCGACAGATCAACAGGAAACGTGTTGTGAGGAGGAACTCTGGAGACTATTTCCTGTCAACGAGGATAAACAGCACAAAAGAAGCAAGCATTCATCTTTCAAGTAACTACAGATTTCAAGCCCTGGTCATCACATTTATATTATAAAAAGCTTTAAAAAAAACAACAACAATCACAGCACATACAGAACCTGAAAAGGTCCAAATTCAAGCAGCTGGTCACGTGGACCAACCCAGCCCCCCGGACCGACGTGGCCCAGTGGACCGACCTGGCCCACCAGACCGACCCGGCCCACCAGACCGACCCGGCCCCCCCCCCTTGGACCGACCCGGCCTCACCCGGCCTGACCCAGCCACCACCCAGACCAACCAGGCCCCACCCCACCCTGCAGACAAACCCAGCCCCACCCCACCCCACGGACCAACCTGGCCCCACCCCCCGGACAGACCCGGCCCCACCCCACCCCGCGGACTGACCCGGCCCGGCCCCGCCCAGACCGACCCGGCCCCACCCCACCCCGCGGACTGACCCGGCCCCGCCTCCATCTGCTGAGTGTCTGAAATACTGCAGCGCAAGTAAATTACAAGGCAGGAGCTACTTGCAGGAAGTCATTCTCTTCCTTCAGGGAGAGCAGAGCAGGGATGTGACCGGGCCTGCCAGCGACCGGGCCTCATGTTTAGCCAGCTGCATCACACTCCACTTCCTGTCTGTCCCCCACGGTGCTTTTAATTAACAGGCAAACAGGCCAGACGCTCGTCACGGGACATCTGAGCCCTTTCACAGCAGCTTCCCTCCGTTTGACCTGCTGTCACTGTCTGCTGGGACCAACTGCAAGCTTCATTCAAAAGGCTGTTAAATAACTTGGAGGTGAAAGAATATGAGCTTCTAATACAACAAACAGAATGCAATGATTTGCAAATCATATAAACCCATATTTAAATGAAAATAGACCAGAGACAACATAGCAAATGTTAAAACTGAATTTTTTGTTTTGTTTTGTTTTATGAAAGATATGTGCTTATTTTCTACTTGATACCAGAAACACATCTCAAAAAAGTTGGGGCATTGGGGAACTGAAGAGACCAGTTTCTGGATCATATTTCTATCTGGTTTCTTCTTTGGAGAGTTTTAACCTGCATTTGTGGACGCAACGATGAACTGTGTTCACAGACGATGGTTTTCACAAGTGTTCCTGAGCCCATGCAGTGATTTCCACTCCAGAATAGTGTGTTTTTAATGCAGTGCTGCCTGAGGGCCCGAAGATCACCACCATCCAATATTGGTTTCCAGCCTTGTCCCTTGTGTTCAGAGATTTCTCCAGATTCTCTGAATCTTTTAATGATATTATGAACCGTAGATGATGAAATCCACTAATTCTTTGTAGTTTTACGTTGAGGAACATTATTCTTAGATTGTTGAACTATTTTCCCAAACAGTCTTTCACAGAGTGGTGAACCTCTCCCCATCTTCACTGCTGAGACTCTGCCTCTCTGAAATCATCTTTTTACATTCAATCATGTCACTGATCTGTTGCCATGGTAACCTGATTAGTTGTCAGATGTTCCACCAGCTGTTTTTTTTTTTTTTTTTTATCTTAACACAACTTTTCCAATCTTTTGTTGAACCAGTCAGAACTTTTTTGAGACGTGTTGTTGCCATCAAATTCAAAATAAGCACATATTTTTCATAAAACAATACAAAAAAATTCTGTTTTAACAGGTCTTTGGTCTATTTTCAGTTAAATATGGGTTTATGTGATTTTCAAATCATTGCATTGTTTTTATTAAAAAAATTTCCAACTTTTTTGGAAACGGTTGAGAAAGGAGAATGAAATGAAACAGTCACCTTACAGACGGCGGCCTGCAGGATGGCGTCGAATCCGCCCTCAGGTGCATCTCGGTTGCGAGAGACCATCTGCTTCTGCACCTCCTCGTTAAAACGATCCACTTGATCGGTCAGAGGGAGGATGTGGCGGAAGCCGAAGGTGGGAACACAGTTGGGGAACAGCTTGTATCTGTGCAGGGCGACAGAAAGAGATTCTCGTTCAGCGCCACCTACTGGCAACAGGAAATGACATTTTTCATATTTTCACGTACAGCTGGTTGTTCACATCAACGTCAAATCGGGTCAGAAAAGCGTTGAGACGTTAATGATGATATACTGAGAAGACTGTGTTTTTGTAACTTCCCAAAAAGTGGCACATGCATCAGGCATGGTAACACCCCGACCCACAGTCGGTGCTCCAGCACACATATTACTGCTCGCAATTTTCTTTTTTTTTAATCTCATATAATCGCTGCTCATCCAGCTGGTTTAGTAGGCGTCAAAATGTTGTCACCTGTCCTTTTAAAATTTCCCTGCCATGCTCCAGTTTGAGACACGCAGGCAACCCCCCCCCCCCCACACACACACACACACACACACCCTGGCCATAACCTAGATGGGAAGTGATGCACGATGGCAGGGGATGAGAGTTAGTGCAGTGCAGTCTCACCTCTGGGGAAAACATCATGTGCCTGCCTGTCTGTCTGTCTGCCCCCCCCTCCCCCCCCGACTCTGCTGCCTTTCAGTTCGCCTGCATCATCAGCCCAGTGGATGATGGGAGTCGGGGGGCCATTTTATATGACTGCTGACTCGCTCTGCTTTATCAGATATGAAATATCCCTCATTCTTACAGTTGCAGTGTTTTGAACTATATTCATAATTGAAGGAAACAATATGTGGTATTAAAGTAAATTGTGATTTCTTTCCGAGCTCTTTAGCTCAACATCCCATAATGACAACAACATGTTATCATACCATTTCACAGCACAATTGCACTCCAAACACGTCACTCCTGCGGCTGCTCACCCATTGCAGGGGTTCTCCTGGTACTTCGGTGCTGTGTAGGAGAAGGGGGACATGTTTTTGTCCACAAAGGAACCAAAACCCAGCCTGAAGTTGCTGGTGAGCTTGCCCATCTCCTGGGCCAGCTTGGTGCCCAGGTTACGGATGGTGTCCAGATCGTCTTTCATGGACAGAGAGAGGTCCATCAAGTAGTAAAGATCCACCGGGTAGTCCTCCACCTGCCGCACCTGCAGGCTGAACCAGGTCTGGTCTCCTGCAGGAACACGAGAGAAGAATCTGTTTTCCTGAACAGAAGACTTCTTTGCAGCATTTACAGGAATGTTTTTTTTTTAACTGTGTGTAAGTGTGATTGTTACCTGGTCGCAGGCTGAGAGAGATCTTCTGGGGCATGATCTGGACGACGTCGTACTGGGTCGACCCGGACCCTTTAGAACTCAGCGGCCTGTTCTGCAGAATGGAAAAGCGGCTGGTGGGGTACTCGATGAAGTGGGCCGCACAGGCCCTCTTCAGCAGGTTCTCACTGAAATCACAGCGTGACGTCAGAGTGCGCCCCCTCCCGAAGTCCTGCAGGACGCAGAGCCACAAACCTGCCGTTACCGACTGTGGTTGAAAAACAGTGTCCGATTCACTAAAGGTGTGTGTGTTTGTTTTTGTGTGTGTGTGTGTGTGTGTAAAATCACGTGCAAACTACATACCACCCACAAAAAAACTGTCCAGCAGATCTACTGACAACGTGCAGTGAGGATTGAGTCTTTCAAATGTGCAGATTTACACACGTTGTCCATTCTGCGTGTTTGAATGAACACGTCATATTGGGCGTTTCTACTTGAAGGTGTAAAATACTGAGAGGAGAAATGTAAACAGATAAATGAATCAGCTGTGATGATATTTACTAAACCTGACAGTAGAATCAGGAGAAGTGATTGTTGTGTATTTTAGTACGACTGAAGGTTTTAATCAGATGAACATCAGGAGAGACAGCTGCTCTTATTGTGAAGGAGACGCAGGAAACCAGAGAATACATAGAGAACGAGGTTTTACACCCGTTAAACATTTCTGATGTCAGAGGAAGAACTGATTCAGACATGTCGTCTGTCCATAGATGATATTTTAGAGTTATTGCCTGTCCCAGGTCCTGAAAGTGTCCCTCAGAGGATCCCTTCCACTCACGAAGCAATGAAACCGAGTCAGCTGCTCATCACAGAGATCTGGACCTGCTGCTCAGTGTTTGTTAGAAGATCTCATCCACCGTCCCCCTTTTTTATTTACCCACGTTTTATTATTAAACCATTTTTTTTTCACCTAATATGTCATCTTCTCTGAATTCCATCTATTGATCTTTTGTTTTTCCCACATTGACTTTCTTGCTGATAACCTCCTATATACATATAGAGATAGAGATTTGCACCTGATATCAATGACATAATTACACAGTAAATCACCAGTGAAACAGATGCAAAATAAATGTGCAAACTTTTGGAATAACTTATTTAGTGCCCTATATTTGATCTCAGTAAATCAGGCCCAGAGACGTTTAAATCTGACGTCACATGCGGCTAACGATCATTTGACCAAACCTGAACATCCACTGGTAAACAGCATCGTGCAACAATGTGCAGGTACCGGTGGTACATGAAAGAATGATACCGGAAGCAGTACCTCTTGTGCGCACCAGGCGCAGCTGGGGTGAATCAGAAGGCATTCTTCACAGAATGTGGCGCTGCCACTCATACACATGTTGAGACCTGAGCAGAGGGTGGGAAACATGTTCACACATCCAAAACTCAAAAGGAAAACGGATCACTTCAGACGAGGGACAAAGAAAACACAAAGATATGTGACATATAACAACATTCCTGTTCATAGAGCCAGTATGCAAAACATGACACAGGTTTATATATTATGTGTCTTTGGTGGCGCACAATGACATATTCACAACTGTTGTATTTAACAAGTGCCATACTCGTATAAAATGCGACCTCCCTGTATCTGTGTGTGTGTGTGTGTGTGTGTGTACGCGCGCTCTATTCACAGTCAATACTATACAATTCCTGTTGGTGTTTTTAGGAGGGGCAGCAGTATGTGGGTCGTTGCAGCAGCTCCAGACTGTGCTGCCTCTCCGGCTCATGTTGTTGTACAAACAGTGGATTGCTTTGTCCTACCTCCGGCAGTGCGCACCAACGTCTCCAGAAGCACGCAGCACAGCGCCGCGCGCCACGTCCACGTCGCCGGGCTCCACATGGTGTCGCTCGGCGTGTTTATCACGGCGTTGTGGAAATAGCAGACTTGTATCTCTACTCTGGGTTGACACCGATGTGTTAGTGTCCCATCAGACCTCTGCTTGGGTTTGGCGCTGATCTGAACGTGCTCAGACCGTTTTAGTTCCACTCAGCACGAATTGTCGGCGCATGATGACGGACCGTGTGAGAGGAAGGCCAGTTTTACATCGTCCTGTAAATGTGCCTCTGAAGTTTCGGTGTTTGGACGCCTCTCCTGCCCTCCACGTCTCCACTACTTCACATCCCGATAACAGCGACTCCCAAACGTTCCTGCAGTCTTCATGGCACCCGTCGGTTCGATAAATTCTAAATATGTGCAAAGACGAGCTGGAAGACGAAACAAAAAACACCCGAAACAATGACAACTGCGCAAAACTGATTTTCCTTCCCAAGTTTGAGTGTTGCTTTCTGGATCTGTCCGGTGGGCGACCCGACTGGAAGCTCCGCCCATTCTCAACCAGGGATTACATTAACCCGTTCGGTGCCTCGTTGAACAGTTGGCACCAGATCCTGACAGGCGCGTCATAAATTGGCGCGGACACCCCGTGGTGGTTGGTAAACACGGGCTCAGTCAGTGTCCGGGCCTGTTTCACTAAAGCATAATTCAGATATCCAGGATAACAGAGTAAAGCAGGCTTGACCCAGTCAGGTCATCCTGGCTGCTTCTGCTTCACAACAAGCCTGCTGATCAGAGGGATGTTCTGAAGCAGCTTCAGCTGTCTTCATCTGAGCTGCTCAACTAACAGCTTTCTCTGAACTCAGGCTTTCTGCTTCAGCCTCTGTTTGTAGCATCTGACCAATCACAAACATGGACAGATGTTCTGACAGCAGGGAGACACATTATACAAACGAGGAGCCTATCCCCGCTTAAAGTTGCTATTTTTGTCTCGTTTCCTGTCTCCAGCAGGGGGCGCTACGACTATGACGGAATATTACTATTGGGTGTCTTCAAGGCAGGACTGCTGTCAAAGATGTAATGTTTGAGGAAGATCGGAATATGTACATAAAAGTTACAGTCAGTTGCAGGTTCACGGCGAGACGCTCAAAATGGCCGCCACGACACGGTCACACCGATGGACGAAAACTAATTCAGGATGCCGAGACACTTTTTGGTACATCTCAGTGTGATACACAAGTCCAACAAATTTGGTGCATGTAGGTGAAACTAAGTGCCGGAGCTGCAGTTTAGGAGGCGCTGGCGAGCCGTGTGGCCACGCCCACTCGCAAAACACATCAGATGTATCGTCCCACCACGCCGGATGTATGTGACACGTTTCGTGAGGTTTCAAGCATCCTTTGACCTTTAAAAAATTTCCCCTCGGGGATTAATAAAGTATATACCTACCTACCTACCTACCTAAACATCAACTTCCTGTGTCACGGCGAGACATCAAACTTTGCCGCATCGTCACGGCGACGCCCATTGACAAAGTCGAACGAATGTCTCAATATAAAATCAACTACATGTTTAGGTTATTGTGACCAGACTTTAGGTTCATGGGATCAACCAGCTCGACGTAGAATATGAAAGTATGAAAAGTGTCATTTCCAGTGGCCAACAGGGGGCGCTATCACTATGAGCGAATATTACTCCACAGGAGTCTTCAGGGCGGGGCTGTTATCATACCTGTGATGTTTGGAGAAGGTCGGTCCATGTACATAAGATTTAAAGCAACGCGTAGTTTCATGGCGAGACGCTCAAAATGGTTTTTCTGTCCAATAAAAACTGGTCTAAAAAAAAGGGTAATGAATCGCACACTGGGAAGTACAGATGTGTTGTTGTTTTTTAAACTGTGTAAACCTGTAGTCCTAATAGTGATCACACTAAGCTGAAACATTTGGTAAGTGACCACCAGCAAGTTTGTTGGTTCAGATTGCCAGGGACATGAGCCACCAGTGGAGCCCCTGTGGGGACATGAGCCACCAGTGGAGCCCCTGTGGGGACATGAGCTACCAGTGGAGCCCCTGTGGGGACATGAGCTACCAGTGGAGCCCCTGTGGGGACAGCATTGTGGGGATCGGGGATGGGGGAAGGAGGTGGAGGGTTATGGAGATCAGCTCATGGGTCTGGGAGAATGCGAGACGGTCTGCAGCAGCTCAGCGTTTGAACAGTGAGACTCCTGTTGGGAAGACCTCACCATGTAATGGATTATTTAGTATTTATTGTATCTTATTTTTAAATCAAGTTAAAATTGTAGATTGTGTTTCATCTTTCTTCAAACAGCTTGTTTAAATTTGCCCATAGTATGCCTCTCATTATGCGTGAATGGATTGTGCAATAATTGGTAAAGTCATTTAATAGTAATGGTGCAAGAATTTGCGTTTAGTGACCAGAGGGTAGCAAATCACTGAGTCTGAGACCAAAGTGGAAAAAGTAACAGCTGCTTCAGATGTACTGGTAGCAACTAGCTGATTATAAAGCAGTTATACATGAATATTCAAATCCCACAAAACACCAGAAAGGACTGAATGAAACAGAGCAGGTCGCTGCTTTCAAGAAGTTCACCAGGAAATGAAGGGGTTGTTTTGGTCCTCTGCATCATGTTGGCTGAGGTTCAGTGATGTGACTGACATCCCGAGCTGATCTCCAAGATTTGGTATCAGTGTCATCAAAGCATTTATTTAAATGATTGGTGTTGGCTATACTAAACTATAGTCTGCTCCTTTGTTTTACGTCAACTGTCATAAACAGAGAGCACAATTTGTGGCAGCATGCAGAAGTGTCCTCTGCATCGTGACATGTTCAGCTAACGTGTGCAATGAAGGAAAGTGATGTCTTAATGTCTCTCATGCTTGTGGTGACTTAATGTGGATTACTTACAGTTTACGGTTGCAAAATGTCATAATACAAAACGACATACAGTATATCCATTACTGTCCATTTAAAGTATAAGTACAACTGTGCAGAAGTGAACATTTTAAAAGTAATAACTGTTGAAATGTTTTCTGTTTCAGGTGTAAATCTCTGTGGGAAGGGTTTCAAGGTAAGATAAGAAAACTAGAGACAGAAGACTTGTGGGGAGTCCAGTGAAGCTCAACTGGAAAAAGCTGGAAAATTGAATATCAGTGTGGTTGCTAGCTCAATATGTTCCAGTTGTGCTTTGACTGCTGTCATTAACTTGGTGACTTACAAAGATTTGTGTGCTCTGTGGTTGAAGGCTGACTGTCTGACACGATACCCTAAATGTTTGCTAAACAGTGATTGCATGGACATTGTTTGATTCTGGGCCATTGCAGTATATATGCGGAGACTTGGTTCTTTGCAGACGAAACAGTCATTTGATCATGGAGGCCTATTATCTTACGAATTGATATGTTCACATACAGTCAATCTGCTGTTTTGTAGGCCTATTTGTTTCAGAGACTTGGTATTGTTTAAGAACCAACACGACAGACGTACGAACAGGGCGCTGACGGCTACAGATGCGAGTTCAGTTTGACTGCATGAATCCCTTACCTCTCTAAAACTCCACCTCTGTCATTGGTTAATTTAAAAATGTCTAACACATGACCAGGGGAGGGGAGGGCCGATGTGGGGGTTACGTCATCAGGGGGTCACGTGACTGGGGGGGGGGCATGTCACCCATTCCCTGTAATTAAATTACTTTATTACAGGTCGTATACAATGGTTCAAAGGGTAATTAAATTACTTTATTACAGGTTGTATACAATGGTTCAAAGATCACCTGCTGTGATCTATGGGTACCTGACTGGAGGAAGTTGTAAAAAGGGGCGGGGCTTAGGGGTCACAAACAATGGATGAAAGAACACCTGCTGTGATCAAAGGGGTTGTCTGGTTGGAGGAAGTCATAAAAAGAGACGGGACAAAGGACACCTGCTGTGATCAATGGGGCTACCTGATTGGACGAAATCCGAAAAGGGGCAGGGCTTAGGATCATAAATCAATCAATCAAGTCATCAATCATCAATCTGACAGGAGGTAGGGCATACCTCTCTCTTTCGGGAGCCATTGAGCTCTCTCACTGCAGCCTCAGCAGATTGGGAGCCAGTTACCATCACCATGGCAACTCTAGAAAGGACCCCAGATAGGCGGGCAGTTATCACACTGACATCAATGTGTTGATTTGGAAAGCTAACTGTCATTCTGACATTAAAACTGCTGCTGTTACAGGAAACAATGACTTTCTGGACACAACAGGTAACAAAACATAGTCAAAGGACATTTGTGGCTGCTTGATGAAACGTGATTATTCAACCAGTAGTTCCAACCCAGAGATCTGATTGGTCAACTGGACATTTGGATGATTTGACAACCAGTCAGATTATCAAAAAAAGTACGACACTGGTGATATTCATTGGTTTTTTTTCCCCATGAAAAGACCAAAACCCAGAGTTTTTAGCCAAAACATTAAAAGAGAATTGTTGTCTCTTGTCTTTTGGCCAAACACGATCCTCTAACGAACTCAATAGAGCACCAAATGTTTATTATACAACAAGTAGTTCTGACCAAGAGACCTGATTGGTCAAATCATCATGACATCACACCCTGCTCATCACTACAAATATCCCTCCACCTCCTCAATGGGAAAATAGAATTAGAATAGAGTTTCATATAATATGTAATATAATGTAGTTTCTACTAGTTATAGTTCTATTAAATGACCCATTTGGTGAAGTCGGGTCTCTTTTGGTCCTTTTTGGTCGCTCCGAGCACCCGTACCGTAACACCACGGATAGTCACGCACTTACAATCCTAGAGGAGGCTAGCTGGACCGGTTTGGTTTGAACACATGACACGGTGGTAAAATGTTAAAAACACATGAGAACATGGATATCTTTGTTCATCAGATATCTTTGTTCCTCAGATATCTTTGTTCATCAGATATCTTTGTTCCTCAGATATCTTTGTTCATCACATATCTTAGTTCATCAGATATCTTTGTTCATCACATATCTTTGTTCATCACATATCTTAGTTCATCAGATATCTTTGTTCATCAGACATCTTAGTTCATCAGATATATATTTGTTCATCAGATATCTTTGTTCATCAGATATCTTTGTTCATCACATATCTTAGTTCATCAGATATCTTTGTTCATCAGATATCTTTGTTCATCAGACATCTTAGTTCATCAGATATATCTTTGTTCATCAGATATCTTTGTTCATCACATATCTTAGTTCATCAGATATCTTTGTTCATCAGATATCTGTGTTCATCACATATCTTAGTTCATCAGATATCTTTGTTCATCAGATATCTTTGTTCATCACATATCTTAGTTCATCAGATATCTTTGTTCATCAGATATCTTTGTTCATCACATATCTTAGTTCATCAGATATCTTTGTTCATCACATATCTTTGTTCATCACATATCTTAGTTCATCAGATATCTTTGTTCATCAGACATCTTAGTTCATCAGATATATATTTGTTCATCAGATATCTTTGTTCATCAGATATCTTAGTTCATCAGATATCTTTGTTCATTTACTCTGTTATTTGTATTTCTCTACCTGTGTCTATAATGCTGCTGTTGCGAAAAAATTTCCCCTTGTGGGATTAATAAAGTAACTATCTATCTATCTATCTATCTATCTATCTATCTATCTATCTATCTATCTATCTATCTATCTATCTATCTATCTATCAGATATCTTAGTTCATCAGATATCTTTGTTCCAACCAGACTGAGCTAGCTGAGCAGTTTAGTGTTTCTATATTCTGTATGTATTTAGTTGGAGACTAGAAATCCTCTCTGTTGCTCGGTGGTTGCTAAGGGTCTGACTACTTCCTGGAGTAGGAAACGTTGCAAACGTTATATAAGGGTCTACTGACGGGACTAATTGTTTTCCAGTTGTTAGTCATGCCCCATGTGTTGCCATAGAAACAGAGATCACACTAACAAAAAGTTTTATATTTAGAGAGTGAATTGCTCCACAATATGAACACATGTTTTGTTTAGTTGGTAACTTGTTGTATAATCTCAGTATTACACTGGAGGCTGTTTTAACCTCATTATTGGCACGACGTGCTCTCGTGTAATGTTGTTTAAATTGAACATGTGTGAGAGTTCCTGTAATAACTCACCTCACATCCTCCTTAAAAGCTGCGATGCTGACTTCAGAGACCTGGTGCTTCTTCAACAACAGCATCACATCACTTTAAAGAACACAAAGGTTTAGTTAAAGCCTCTGCTGCCCTCTGCTGGCTAGAGAAGCGATGTGCAATACATTGTGGTCATTACAAATTATGAATTACTATTTAAAGTTTTCCACGTATATTAATATTGTTGTCATGTGACAACTAAAAACAACAGTCTCTGGTACACTCGTACTTCTCTGAGGAACACTCACCTCCGTCACCTGACCGGGCAGGTTGGAAACACAGGATTGATCCGCTGGCTGATTCTACGTTAGAAACAGATTCACCAGAGGGGATTTGGGTGAATTCGATGTGTCCACATGTGTCGCTGTAACAGCGAACCTGAGCTCACCTTCCGGGACCCCGGCTGGGTCGTGTCCCGCCTCAGCAGCGTATCCAGGTCCTGGAAGATCCAGGTCCTCCTTGGCATCGTACCACGCCTCACTGTTGCCGCCTGCGTCGCATGCAGCTGCTGTCCACAGAAAGAAGTGTTCTGCTATTCAGCGATCAGCTGACGAACAGACTCATGCTGAAGCTGCTGCTGCTGCTTACACGCCTGCTGGAGCTGTTCAACCCGATGAGGAGGACGGAGACGTGTCTTCATCCATGTCCTCTTCGGTATCTCAGAGCGCGAACACACCTGGTGGACGTTCGAGATGTCGTCATCAGGTCCTTCATCCTCATCATCTAGTCCTTCATCATCCTCATCATCTAGGCCTTTATGATCTAATCCTTCATCGTCCTCATCATCTAGTCCTTCATCCTCATCATCTAGTCCTTCATCATCTAGTCCTTCATCATTCTCATCATCTATTCCTTCATCATCCTCATCATCTAGTCCTTCATCATCTTCAGCATCTAGTCCGTCATCATTGGCATGGGATGGAATGGAATAGAATAAAATGGGATGGGATGGAATAGAATGGGATAGCATGGGATGGGATGGGATGGGATGGGATGGGATAAAATAGGATGGGATGGGATGGGATGGGATGGGATGGGATGGGATGGGATGGAATACATTACATTTAATTTAGCTGACTCTTTTATCCAAAGCGACTTACAATAAGTGCATTTCAACCATGAGGGTACAAAACCCAGAACAACAAGAATCAAGAAAATGCAATTTCTTCAAGAAAGCCACAAAGTTCTATCAGTAAGTTCCATGTTAAGTGCTACTAAAGTTCTACTGTTCAAGGTAAAGTCTGAAGAGGTGTGTTTTTAGTTTGTGGCGGAAGATGTCCAGAGTTTCTGCTGTCCTGATGTTGGTGGGGAGCTCATTCTACCATTTAGGAGCCAGGACAGCAAACAGTCGTGATTTTGCAGAGTGTTTAGCTCAGTGAGGAGCAACAAGCTGATTGGTGGAAACAGAGCGGAGGGAGCGGGCTGGGATGTAGGGTTGGACCATGTCCTGGATGTACACTGGACCTGATCTGTTCGCAGCACGGTACGCAAGTACCAATGTTTTGAAACGGATACGGGCGGCTACTGGTAACCAGTGAAGGGAGCAGAGGAGGAGCAGGAGGAAGAGGAGGAGGAGGAGGAGCGGAGTAGTGTGAGTGTATTTCGGGAGGTTAAAGACCAGTCGAGCTGCTGCACTAACAGCTAGACCTGCCAGGAGGGAGTTACAGTAGTCCAGACATGAGATGACCAGAACCTGGACCAGAGCCTGGACCAGAACCTGGACCAGAACCTGCGCCACCTTCTGAGTGAGAAGAGGATGTATTCTCCTGATGTTGTGCAGCATGTATCTACAGGAACGTGTTGTTGCAGTGATGTTGGCAGTAAGAGAGAGTTGACTGTGGAGTGTCTCCGAGGTTCTTATCAGTCAGGGTCGGGATAACAGAGTTGTTGAAGGTAGTAGTCAGGTCGAGGGTGGGAGAGTCTTTCCCTGGAAGGAAGAGCAGTTCGGTCTTGTGGAGGTTGATTTCCAGGTGGTGTGAGGACATCCACTGAGACATGTCAGTCAGACAGGCAGAGATTCATGCTGCTACCTGTGTTTCAGATCTGGAAAAGAGAGGATCAGTTGGGTGTCATCAGCATAGCTGTGGTAGGAAAAGACATGCGAGTGAATGACAGAGCCGAGAGAGTTGGTGTACAGAGAGAAGAGGAGGGGACCCGGGACGGAGCCTTGAGGGACACCAGTAGTGAGAGGACAAGGTTCAGACACAGATCCTCTCCAAGTTCCCCGGTAGGTGAGGTCGTTGAGGTAGGATGAGAACAGGGAGAGAGCAGAGCCTGAGACACCGAGGTCCTGAAGGAGGAAAGAAGGATCTGGTGGTTCACTGTGTCCAATGCAGCAGAAGGTCCAGAAGGATCAGGACAGAGGACAGAGAGGCTGCTCTAGCAGTGTGAAGCTGCTCAGAGACAGAAGGAGGACCGTCTCTGTTGAGTGGTCTGTTGAAACCAGACTGGTGGTCAAGAAGGTTATTATGGTGGAGATAGGAGGAGAGTTGATTATAGATAGCTCCCTCCAGAGTTTTGGAAAGAAAGGGAAGAAGAGAGACGGTCTGTAGTTGTTTACTTCAGACGGGTTGAGGGTGGATTTCTTCAGGAGAGGGTTCACTCTCCTTCACAGAGTTCAGGAAACAGACCGTTGACAGAGAAGTGTTGATGAGATGGGTGAGAAAAGGAAGAAGGTCAGGAACAATAGACTGGAGAATGTGAGATGGGATGGGGTCAAGGGGGCAGGTGGTTGGGGAGGTGGAGGTTACCAAGGTAACAACTTGATTGGGAGACGGGGGTGAAAAAGGAAAGCGAAGGGGATGAAGATGACGGACATGTAGTTATAGAAGCTGGATTATAAAATGAGGAGCGTATGTCATCTATCTTTTTAGTAAAGTAGTTGACAAAGTGGCTTGGTGGAAGGAGGAGGGGGGTCAAGGAGGTTGGAGAGGATGGAGAATAGCTTTTGAAAATGAGGATTGAATTCTGGTTTAGTAAAAAGAGCTTTTGGCCGCAGAGATAGAGGCAGAGAAAGAGGAGAGGAGAGATTGATAGGTGAGCAGGTCGTCAGAGTGGTTAGATTTTCTACATTTCCTTTCTGCTGCTCTCATAGTGTCTCTCTGGGAGCACCGAATCAGACAACCACGGAGCTGGGGAGGACTGGAGGACATGGAGGAGGACAGAGATAATCAAGAGAGGAAGACAGAGTAGAAAGGAGAGTGTCTGTGGCTGAGTTAGGATGCATGAGGGAGAAAGAGTCAGTTGAAGGGAGGGCAGATAAAACAGAGGAGGGAGAGAGGAGGAGGGGAGAGAGGAGGGAGAGAGGAGGGAGGAAGGAGTGAGAGAGGGAGCGAATGTTTAGTGAATAGAATGGGATGGGATAGAATGGGATAGGATGGAATGGGATGGAATAGAATGGTATGGAATAGATTGGGATGGGATGGAATAGAATGGGATGGGGTGGAATAGAATGGGATCAGATGGAATAGAATGGGATGGGAGGGAATAGAATGGGATGGGAGGGAATAGAATGGGATGGGATGGAATAGAATGGGATGGGGTGGAATAGAATGGGATCAGATGGAATAGAATGGGATGGGAGGGAATAGAATGGGATGGGAGGGAATAGAATGGGATGGGATGGAATAGAATGGGATGGGGTGGAATAGAATGGGATGGGGTGGAATAGAATGGGATCAGATGGAATAGAATGGGATGGGAGGGAATAGAATGGGATCAGATGGAATAGAATGGGATGGGATTGGATGGAAAAGAATGGGATGGGATGGAATAGAAAGGGATGGGATAGAATGGGATGGTATGGAATAGAATGGGATGGGGTGGAATAGAATGGGATGGGATAGAATGGGATGGTATGGAATAGAATGGGATGGGGTGGAATAGAATGGGATGGGGTGGAATAGAATGGGATCAGATGGAATAGAATGGGATGGGAGGGAATAGAATGGGATGGGATGGAATGGAATAGAATGGGATTGGATGGAAAAGAATGGGATGGGATGGAATAGAAAGGGATGGAATAGAATAGAATAGAATAGAATAGAATAGAATAGAATAGAATAGAATAGAATAGAATAGAATAGAATAGAATAGAATGGGATGGAATAGAATGGTATGGGATAGAATGGGATGGGATGGAATAGAATGGGGTCAGATGGAATGGGATGGGATAGAATGGGATAGGATGGAATGGAATGGAATGGGATGGAATAGAATCTGATGGGATGGAATAGAATGGTATGGGATAGAATAGAATGGAATGGGATGGAATAGATTGGGATAGGATGGAATGGGATGGAATAGAATGGGATGGAATGGGATAGGATGGAATAGAATGGGATGGGATTGAAAGGGATGGGATGGAGCAGAATGGGATAGGATGGAAAGTGATGGAATAGAATAGAATAGAACAGAACAGAATAGAATAGGAAGGGATGGAATGGGATGGGATACATGTGGAGGGTTCAATGTTCATTGTTTATAAGAAAACTGTATATACTGTTATTTATGATGTTGTGCCCTGTAGAAATGTGTAAAATGTTTACAGAACAAAAAAGAAAAGAACTGACACTAGCATAATGAACTAAAATAATGGAACTAATCTGCACTAATTGTTGTTTTTTCCTGCCAAACTGACAGTCTAATAACATTTGTAATTGTAATTGACATATATCTGGCATGGTGATCATTGGTAATTTCCATCAACATAAAATCAGTACTGTACTTGGAAATTATAATCCTTGATGTTGAAGGGTTTTCTACTGTGGAAGGATTTACAGGATCATCCTGAGCTCCATTGCATTTTGGTTTTGACACATTTGGGATACACTTAGGCCAGTGGGTGGCAGTATATGGGATGGCTCATTAGCGTCCACTGATGTGCAACTATACAATCAGTCCCCATGCATATACTGGAGAACACCGCTGCAGTGACCACGATGCATGAAAGGGTTCAGCAGGTGGTGTCTACCTGTGCAGCAGTGCAACAGGTTACCATGGCGATCTGCTCAGAGGAAGCAGACAGAGGCTGAAGCTGCTCTGGAGGAACTCCTTCCAGGATCTTACGCTTCACCTGATTGTAGTCGGATTCCAGTTTTTGCAGAGCACCGACCGTGTTTGCCGGCGGGTCCGTTGGCCTGCAGCCGGAGGAGAATAATCAGCGCTGGCTTCTTCATTGCAGATTTACTTTACCAAACCTCTAGATACATTTATTACATCTATTTGATGTCTCAGCACTAGACTGACTTTGATACTGAAATGAAAACTCCTCACATCAGGGCGAGCAGAGTTCCCTGAGTGGACGTACAGGAGAGTCTCCAGCAGTGCTGTTGGCATGCGTCATACTGCAGAGCCAGCAGAGGCACCTCTGCACGCCGAGCACGCCGCATGCAGTCATATTCATCTCTGAACTCGCAACCTGGACTGGAAAGAAATGAAAGCTGTGGGTCACCACTTCAGAGGGGAAACATACACACAAGTTCAATGTAGGAACGTCTGATGCTTTACTTTTTCCTTTTCTCTTGAGGCTCCTCCGGTTCTTTGGAGGTCTTGAGTTTGATGAATTCCTGAAATGTTCAAAAGGGATTGTTCATCACGTTACACCACCTCCTGTTGATCTCAGCTCTTTGGTTCTGAAGCTCACCTCAGTGAGGTGGTCCAAATCTGCCATGTGGACTTCAGTGATGATGTGCTGGTCAGCTGTTTGCAGGTGTTCGGTTTGGGTGGAAGCTGACGTGCACGGTGCCGGCTCAGTGCCGAGCGATGGAGAGGGGGGGGTGCACTTCTTTGAAGGGTTCATCTGGATGTAAGACTATTTGTACACAGCCATTAAAAGATTACATCAATTTGACAGACTTGGGCCTCACACCAACACGATGCATAGACAGACCTGATGAAATGATCATCTATGAAAAAAAAAAAAAAAAAAAAAAAAATCAGTAGCAAGATTTATTTTCAGTCAAATTCAATGTGGTCCCTCTAATACAAAATAATGGGTACTGGCCAAAAAAAAGAAAGTAAAAACAGGGTCTCAAAAAACATCAGCTGTTGCGGTCATTTGAAAGTCAATTTGTTGATAATTTTTTTTAAGCATAAATAACGTAGTATATTATGTAAACGTGAGTGTGAATGGTTGTCTGTCGTCTTTATCACAGACTGGATATAAAAGTGTTCGTAACTTCCGGGTCTGTAAAATGGTTCTGATCCAGAATTGTCTTCAGCTGCAATACCAGCGAGTGCCACTAGAGGTCGGCTCCAAAAAGCCTCCGGCTCCATAGACTCCCATTCAACTTCTCTCATCAAATCCAAAGTGAATAAAATGTGTCCATCAGTTATCTCGGTGTTGTTAGCTAAAGTCACTCCTTCTTCTTAGTTTTCTGGAGGTCCATCTGAAAATAATCCCTCATTCATTAGAAAAGAAGATTCAAGAAGACCTGTTTTTGGGGGCGTGTCTGTTTGATTGACAGGCCTGTGGTGCAGTCAGGTTACAGCTATCGGTGGGCGGGACGTAGTATCGTCAGGTTTCCAATCAGATCGGTCAGATCCACCGCTGGCTCCTCCCCCAGCTCGTCCAAATATGGTCACTTCCTGCTCCAGTTAATCAATTATAAAAGTTGTTGTTAATTTATCAACAATTTATCAACCAACTGCATCTGTTCGTTTCTTATATGGAGTGCACAGACTCGGGCAAACACGGGCAGCATTCGTAAATGTTCAGCTCTACTGAGACATTTATCAGCTCTAAACTTTAACCAGCCGTGCAGCTCTGAATCAGGGATGGCGACGCACCAAATCATATTTACACCTTTAAAATCCAGAACAATGTCTTATTTATTATTATTATTATTATTATTATTCTCAGTCAAAGGTAAACGTGGAAACTGAGTAAGGATGTTTGACCGTTCTGCACTTACTGCAGCTAACTGCATCACGTGACTCACGCCAACATCCGTCGCCAGCTCTCATTGTTTTACTGGGAAATTAGCGTGTTTTTTTAACCTGTATTTCTGTCGGCTTCTGTCCAACAGCAGTTCGGTGGTACGTAGTGAAAAATAAACACTCGAGTTCTGCAGCAGCTAAATCTTCCTCTGACGCCCCAATTCAAACATTTCATCACGTCGGTGGTTCGTAATCAAGATGGCGACCGCTGAGCTCTCCTCTTCAGGGACGTTTTGACTGCATCATCCGGGTACTTAGAGTGCACCCGCATGTTTCCGGACTCAACGGCCTGTAAAACCGCGACGTCACGCGACAACGTTAACGACAGACGTACCTGTTGACGTTCAGCGTGGCTCCTCGCGACCCGGACTGTGAGGTAACGTCAGTGTTTGACTGTCAGGGCAACGGTCACGGTTTATCGGGACACATCACCATGGCAACATGCGCTGTAGGAGCAGGTCAGGACCTGCTCCGGAGCTTGAGATTACAGATCCAAACGTATGACAGCACCTCCTGCCGACCAACCAGCCCTCTGGTGGAGAAATCACAGACCCACAAACCACTTTGTCTTTCTCCAACGACCTTTGCTAAAATATAGGATCCTTATTTTATGACGTCATCTGATGAGTCCGTGTTTACGTCACTGAGGCCACATGGTGACTGTCCAGGCTGTAAACAGGCCCATGCAGACTTCATAGAGAGGAAACAGATTTTTAGGTAAGAAAGTTGATTTTTCACCAATACTATTTTTTGTTTGGTATTTATATGATTACAGATAAAAAAAAATCATTTGTCTTATTTTGAATTGAGTTGTAGTTTTTCAGGCAAAATGTTGGAATATTGTGAGAACATCAAATTTTTTTCCTGCTAATATCAAACCATGTTGATACAGCTGGTTAAACAATGATTGGCAGTGGGAGGGGGAGGGGGGCATAGACAGTGGAAGAGAACGACTGACAGAGAAGTGCCTGCCAAAGTCTTACAAAAGCATCTAATGCTGTCAAAAAGAAGGAAAAGTCCATAATATCAGTTGTGAAGGAAGATCTGAGCAGAAGCTGAGTGACCACAATAAAGGAAGTAAAGGGAAAACAGAGACAGCTGTTCACAACGACAGCATTGATTCCATCCAGAACGAAGATATTACAGACAGTAGAAGGATGCTGTAGTTGCTGAGTGATGAGTCGCTGCCCTCCAAGAGTCAAAACCACAATTTAAAGACAACTCAGTGACTTCAAACCAACAGACAGGTCGAGGCTCGACTCAAGGAGGGGCAACGGGTCTGGATAGGGAAGAGACTAAAACACAAACAGAACCAACACAAACAGAAGAAGGCAGTTGTTAGAGCCATATTTTGTGTTGATAACAAATTATATTAGAATTTGCTTATTTACTGAGGTAATGTAAATCTTTCTTTTGACTTATGAAATAAGATGAAATGAATATGCTGAGTAATTAGTATGTATTTGTTATGATTGAGCTCTGAGTTAACTAGAATTATTTCTTCATCTGGATCCTCTAGCTGTCTGTTAGATCTCATCCCAACTAAACTTTTTAAGGAAGTCTTCCCTTTAATTAATACTTCCATATTAGATCAGATCAACCTATCTATTGTAACCGGCTATGTACCGCAGGCTTTTAAAGTGACTGTAATTAAACCTTTACTTAAAAAGCCGACTCTTGATCAGCTGTTTTAGGAAACTACAGACCAATTTACAACCTGATGTTTATTTCTAAAATCCTTGAAAAAGTTGTTGCAAATCAACTTTGTGATCATTTACAAAGGAATGATCTGTTTGAAGATTTTCAGTCTTTAGAGTTCATCATAGCACAGAAACAGCTCTGGTGAAAGTTACTAACGACCTTTTATTAGCCTCAGATAATGGACTCGTCTCTGTACTTGTTCTTCTGGGCCTCAGTGCTGCTTTTGATACGATTGATCATACGATCTTATTACAGAGATTAGAAGACGTTACGAGGATTAAAGGAACTGCATTAGACTGGTTCAAATCCTACTTATCAGATAGATTCCAGTTTGTCCATGTCAACAATGAGTCTTCCAGACAAACAAGAGTTAGTTATGGAGTTCCACAAGGCTCAGTGTTGGGCCCAATACTTTTTACTTTCTACATGCTTCCATTAGGAGATGTCATCAGGAAGCACTGCATCAACTTCCATTGTTATGCAGATGACACTCAGCTATATCTTTCTATAAAACCAGATGAAACTAATCAGTTAGTAAAACTTGAAGCCTGTCTAAAAGACATAAAGTCCTGGATGACCAAAAACTTCCTGCTTCTAAATTCAGACAAAACAGACGTTCTTGTACTTGGTCCTAAACACCTCAGAAACTCTTTCTGTAATCACTTAGTTACTCTAGATGATGTTGTCTTGGCCTCCAGCAAAACTATGAGGAACCTTGGAGTCATCTTTGATGAGGATTTGTCCTTTAGACACCGTATAAAGCAAATCTCCAGAACTGCCTTCTTTCATCTACGTAATATTAATGAAATCAGGAAAATCCTTCCTCAGCGTGACGCAGAAAAACTCATCCATGCGTTTGTTACTTCTAGACTAGATTCTTGTAATTCCTTGTTGTCAGGATGTCCAAATTACTCATTAAAAACCTGCAGCTGATCCAAAATGCTGCAGCAAGAGTACTGATGGGATTTAGCAAGAGAGATCATATTTCTCCAGTTTTAGCTTCTCTTCACTGGCTTCCTGTTAAATCAAGAATAGAATTTAAAGTTCTCTTGATGACTTACAAAGTTCTACATGACCAGGCTCCATCATATCTTAGAGATCTTATAGAACCATATAATCCTAGCAGAGCACTTCTCTCTCAGTACGCTGGTCTACTTGTGGTTCCTGGAGTTTCCAGAAGTAGAATGGGAGGCGGAGCTTCAGTTTTCAGGCTCCTCCCCTGTGGAACCAGCTCCCAGTTTGTGTTGGAGGGGCAGAAACCCTCTCTAGCTTTAAGATTAGACTCAAAACGTTCCTTCTTGATAAAGCCTATAGTTAGGGCTGGCTCAGGTAGACCTGAACCAACCCTTAGTTATGCTGTTATAGGCCGAGGCTGCTGGAGGACCTCGTTACATGCTGAGCTTCTTTTCTTCCTCCTACTCTTTAACTGACTCATACCTCACCATCTTCTTCTCTCCCATAGTTTCTTCTTATTGTCTGTTGTCTCCATTCAGTTCCTTCACTCGTGTAGTTTCTCTTCTTTCTTTTCCAGATGTCCCGTCATGGAGCTGCATGTCTCTGCTCTGCGCTTGTCATCTCCACCAACAGTTCTTCTCTTCTATCTCTATGCTGTCCTTTTCTCTCTCTGCTCTCCTCTCACCCCAACCGGTCGAGGCAGATGGCCGCCCACCTCTGAGCCCGGTTCTGTTAACAGATGCTCCGCCCCCCTCTGATCCTGGTTCTGTTAACAGATGCTCCCCCCACCTCTGAGCCTGGTTCTGTTAACAGATGCTCCCCCCACCTCTGAGCCCGGTTCTGTTAACAGATGCTCCGCCCACCTCTGATCCTGGTTCTGTTAACAGATGCTCCCCCCACCTCTGAGCCCGGTTCTGTTAACAGATGCTCCGCTCACCTCTGAGCCTGGTTCTGTTAACAGATGCTCCGCCCACCTCTGATCCTGGTTCTGTTAACAGATGCTCCGCCCACCTCTGAGCCTGGTTCTGTTAACAGATGCTCCGCCCACCTCTGATCCTGGTTCTGTTAACAGATGCTCCCCCCACCTCTGAGCCTGGTTCTGTTAACAGATGCTCCCCCCACCTCTGAGCCTGGTTCTGTTAACAGATGCTCCGCTCACCTCTGAGCCTGGTTCTGTTAACAGATGCTCCGCCCACCTCTGATCCTGGTTCTGTTAACAGATGCTCCGCCCACCTCTGAGCCTGGTTCTGTTAACAGATGCTCCGCCCACCTCTGATCCTGGTTCTGTTAACAGATGCTCCGCCCACCTCTGAGCCTGGTTCTGTTAACAGATGCTCCGCCCACCTCTGATCCTGGTTCTGTTAACAGATGCTCCGCCCACCTCTGATCCTGGTTCTGTTAACAGATGCTCCGCCCACCTCTGATCCTGGTTCTGTTGGAGGTTTCTTCCTGTTAAAAGGAGTTTTTCTTCTCTCTGTTGGAGGTTTTTCTCCCTTAAAGAGGTTTTTTTTCGCTCCTAGCTTATGTGGGAATTGTTGAATTGTTGAATTGTTGAATTGTTGGTTTCTCTGTATAATATTGTAAATTCTTGCTGTAAGGACTTTAATGTGTTAAGTGCTGTGAAATAACCTGTGTTGTGATTTGGCGCTATATAAATAAAATTGAATTGAATTGAATTGAATTGAATTGAATTGAATTGAATTGAATTGAATTGAATTGAATTGAATTGAATTGAATTGAATTGAATTGAATTGAATGATTGTCAGCTGATTATCAGCTGTGATAGGGGAGAAGGAGGACGGAGTTTTTTGTTCTTCCTCACCAAACATGGAGGAAACGTGAGGAAGGGGCATCGGTACAGTCTTTGACCTCACGTTACAACGAGAATGTTTTGTAAACTTTTTTCATTAATGTGAGAATAAACGAAACAACTGACTCTGCAACTGCAGCGTTATGATTTGGAGCGGTTTAATGTGTGAGTCAAGCGGAGCTCTATTAAGATGGCACCGTTTCAATGAAAAGGACACGCCACCACAGCAGTTATCCCTCACGATGTTCAGACTGCAAATGCTGAAGTTCGCTTCCCATTCGGTACTTTAAGGAAAAGTTAAGGGAAACCTTCCTTCCAGCTTTGAGCCACTCATCGTCCTCTTCATGTTGTTAAAGCGTCTCAGACACTGTAGATGAAGCCTGAACGCTGTCCGAAACACATTTTAGGAAACCTTTATTCATTGTCAAAATAGAAAAAGGACATTTCACTGCTTTGTTGACCTCTAGACTACATTACACCTGGACTAGGTCCAGAACTGTAGTTGGTTGGACAGAAGGAAACACAAAACCCAGGAACCCCTGGAAAACAGAGAATTAACACTTTACCAACTGAGCCACCATTTCCAGAACAAGGCAAAAGGAAGAAACAAGTGTTTTATTAAGCATCATTTAAAACCACAATAACAGTTGTGTCCAGCTCTTTGCTACGCCGACACAGTAGATGCACTTCTGCAGGCAAACTCCTCGTACACCGCACCAATATAAAAAAAAAGGAGCACATTACAATTCAGTAAAACAACCCATTCTTCAAACATCAAAAATCTAAACCAAAAATTCTTCAGAGTGCAGCTGCTGAGGTAAACACCCTCCATCTTCCTGTAGGAAAGATAAGAATCCACCAGAGGGCAGCAACGGTTCATGTAAAAATAAATAATCCTCATGACTGCAGTAACTAATGACGTGGGTGGAATGTGTGTTTGAGAGAAATCCGTTAGGCAACAGAGTTGTAGGACTAAAACCTCCATCACCATGGTAATTAGCAGCGTGCAAGCTCAGCGAGTTGGCCCATATTTATCAGCAGTCATAGCCAGAGGACAGCAGAACTCACTCAAACTGGGTGTGAGTGTCCGAGTGTATGAGTATGAGTGTACGAGTGTGTGTGTGTGTGTGTGTGTGTGTGTGTGTGTGTGTGTGTGTGTGTGTGTGTGTGTGTGTGTGTGTGTGTGTGTGTGTCACAGTGTGTGAGAGTGTGTCAGAGTGTGTGTGAGAGTGTGTTAGTGTGAGAGTGTGTCAGAGTGTGTGTGAGTGTGTGAATGTGTGAGTGTGAGAGTGTGTCAGAGTGTGTGTGTGTCAATGTGTGAGAGTGTGTGAGAGTGTGTCAGTGTGTGAGAGTGTGTCAGAGTGTGTGAGTGTGTGAGAGTGTGTCAGAGTGTGTGAGTGTGTCAGTGTGTGAGAGTGTGTCAGAGTGTGTGTGAGAGTGTGTTAGTGTGAGAGTGTGTCAGAGTGTGTGTGAGAGTATGAGTGTGTCAGAGTGTGTGTGAGTGTGTGAATGTGTGAGTGTGTGTGTGTGTGTGTGTGTGTGTGTGTGTGTGTGTGTGTGTGTGTGTGTGTGTGTGTGTGTGTGTGTGTGTGTGTGTGTGTGTGTGTGTGTGTGTGTGTGAGAGAGAGAGAGAGTGTGAGTCTATCAGTGTGTGAGTGTGAGTGTGTCAGAGTGTGTGTGAGTGTGTGTGTGTGTGTGTGTGTATGTATGAGAGTGTGTCAGTGTGTCAGTGTGTGAGAGTGTGTCAGAGTGTGTGTGTGTGTGTCAGTGTGTGAGAGTGTGTCAGTGTGGGAGTGTGTGACTGTGTCAGTGTGTGAGAGTGTGTGAGTGTGTCAGTGTGTGAGAGTGTGTCAGTGTGGGAGTGTGTGACTGTGTCAGTGTGTGAGAGTGTGTGAGTGTGTCAGTGTGTGTGAGTGTGTCAGTGTGTGAGAGTGTGTCAGTGTGTCAGTGTGTGAGTGTGTGAGAGTGTGTGAGTGTGTCAGAGTGTGTGACTGTGTGTGTGTGTGAGTGTGTGTCTGTATATTCATGTGGACAAATTGTGTTTTAAACCCATTGTTGTGAGGACATTTCTGAGCAGATTTAGTTTGATCTCCACATCATGGAGGGTTTAGACTTTGCTTTAGGGTGAAGTTGAGTGTTAGGTTTTATTATGGTGACCAGAAGCGTGTTTGGCACCTGGTTGTGACGGTTAAGGTGCATTGAATGCCTGCAGTGATCTGAAGGTTCAAAGGACCACATTACATTTGGACCAATAACTTAAATGGAAGCAGCTCGTGGTCATGTGGTATGATGGATGTTGAGGGGCGACCCAAACACATTTCTCTCTGCTGGACACTAAGACAATGAATCAGCACTGTCGAAGTACGGACTTAAGCCGATGGCTTGTTTCACACAACCAGCAACCATCAGTGATGTCATCGACCATCAGTGATGTAATCGTTGGGTTAGGTTAGGGTAGGTAGTTACTTTATTAATCCCCGAGGGGAAATATTTTCGCTACAGCAGCATACAGAAGCAATAAGATAATAATAGAATAATAGAAAAGCAATAAAATAGCAGTAAAAAACATAAAATATAAATATAAAATATAAAATGCACAGTATATACATTATATACAGTACAGTATATATCTATATTATATACAAACAACCAAGAAACACAGTCAACAGTGTTATTGTTGTGTGATGGATTTTGCCAGAGGTGAGTTATTGTAAAGTCTTATTGCGGTGGGCAGGAATGATCTCCTGTATCAGGAATGATCTCCTGTATCAGGAATGATCTCCTGTATCAGGAATGATCTCCTGTATCTGGAATGATCTCCTGTATCAGGAATGATCTCCTGTATCAGGAATGATCTCCTGTATCAGGAATGATCTCCTGTATCAGGAATGATCTCCTGTATCTGGAATGATCTCCTGTATCAGGAATGATCTCCTGTATCTGGAATGATCTCCTGTATCAGGAATGATCTCCTGTATCAGGAATGATCTCCTGTATCTGGAATGATCTCCTGTATCAGGAATGATCTCCTGTATCTGGAATGATCTCCTGTATCAGGAATGATCTCCTGTATCAGGAATGATCTCCTGTATCAGGAATGATCTCCTGTATCAGGAATGATCTCCTGTATCTGGAATGATCTCCTGTATCAGGAATGATCTCCTGTATCAGGAATGATCTCCTGTATCAGGAATGATCTCCTGTATCTGGAATGATCTCCTGTATCAGGAATGATCTCCTGTATCTGGAATGATCTCCTGTATCAGGAATGATCTCCTGTATCTGGAATGATCTCCTGTATCAGGAATGATCTCCTGCATCAGGAATGATCTCCTGTATCAGGAATGATCTCCTGTATCTGTCCTTGTGACAGCGGAGCTGGAGGAGTCTTTTGGAGAAAGTGCTCCGCTGTCCCTGCAGCAGGTGGTTGAGAGGGTGGACAGGATTATCCAATATGGACAATAGTTTCCTCAGCGTCCTCCTCTCCACCACCTTTTCCAGACTATCCAGATTGTAGCCGATGATGGAGCCGGCCTTCTTAACCAGTTTGTTGAGTTTGTTGGTGTCTCCGGCTCCAATGCCCCCCCCCCCCTTTTCCTCTCCCCCCCAGCAGACCACAGTGAAGTACAGTTCACTGGCCACAACAGATGGTAGAACATCTCCAACATCTCGCTGCACACATTGAAGGATCAAAGTTTCCTCAAGAAAAAGAGTCGACTCATCACCTTCTTGTAGACAGCGTTGATGTTGGTCTTCCAGTTCAGTCTGTTGTCATGGAGACACCAGGTACTTGTACTCCTCCACCATGTCCACCTCCTCTCCCAGAACTCTCAGCGGTTGTGGAGCCGTCGTTTTCCTCCTGAAGTCGACCACCATCTCTCTGGTCTTGGCCACGTTCAGGAGCACGTGATTCCTTCCCGCCCACTCCACAAAGTCCTCCACTACTGCCCTGTACTCCTCCTCCCGTCCATCCTTTATACACCGTCCACTGACTCCTCCTCCCGTCCATCCCTTATACACCGTCCACTGACTCCTCCTCCCGTCCATCCCTTATACACCGTCCACTGACTCCTCCTCCCGTCCATCCCTTATACACCGACCACTGACTCCTCCTCCCGTCCATCCCTTATACACCGACCACTGACTCCTCCTCCCGTCCATCCCTTATACACCGTCCACTGACTCCTCCTCCCGTCCATCCTTTATACACCGTCCACTGACTCCTCCTCCCGTCCATCCCTTATACACCGTCCACTGACTCCTCCTCCCGTCCATCCCTTATACACCGTCCACTGACTCCTCCTCCCGTCCATCCCTTATACACCGACCACTGACTCCTCCTCCCGTCCATCCCTTATACACCGACCACTGACTCCTCCTCCCGTCCATCCCTTATACACCGTCCACTGACTCCTCCTCCCGTCCATCCTTTATACACCGACCACTGACTCCTCCTCTCGTCCATCCCTTATACACCGACCACTGACTCCTCCTCCCGTCCATCCCTTATACACCGACCACTGACTCCTCCTCCCGTCCATCCCTTATACACCGTCCACTGGCTCCTCCTCCCGTCCATCCCTTATACACCGACCACTGACTCCTCCTCCCGTCCATCCCTTATACACCGACCACTGACTCCTCCTCCCGTCCATCCCTTATACACCGACCACTGACTCCTCCTCCCGTCCATCCCTTATACATCCTACCACTGCAGAGTCATCAGAGAACTTCTGCAGATGTCTTGACTCTGAGTTGTACTGGAAGTCAGTGGTGTAGAAGATGAACAGGAAGGAGACAGAACAGTTCCCTGAGGAGCTCCAGTACCACTGACCACCGTATCAGACAGCACACTGCCCAGACGGACAAACTGTGGTCTGCCTGTCAGGTAGTCAGTGATCCAGGAGACGGTGGACGTGTCCACCCCCACCACCCGCAGCTTCTCACTCAGCAGCAGTGGTTGGATGGTGTTAAATGCACTGGAGAAATCAAAGAAAGTGATTCTCACAGAGTCACCGGTTCCATCCAGGTGAGACTGAGCTCGTTGCAGCAGGTAGATGATGGCGTCGTCCACTCCCACATGAGGCTGGTACGCAAATTGCAGAGGGTCCAGAGATTTCACCAGCGGCCTGAGGTGGGCCAAGACCAGCCTCTCCAGCACCTTCATCACATGAGATGTGAGGGCAACCGGTCGGATGCCGTCAGATCCTGCAGCGTTGCGCTGGTGGAGTCTCCAGCTGTCTCCTAACCTGGCCAGTCGTCACAGAGAAGGGGGTGGGAGGGGGTGTCGATGGAGGAAGAGCCCTTTGAGATTGATGTCTCTATGCAGTTCACCACGGGGGGGAGGGGGGAGGCAGCAGAGGTGTTTGGGAGGGGTAAGGTGTGGAGGAGACAGATGAGGGTGGTGAACTAAACCTGTTGAAGAAACAGTTTAGCTCATTGGACCTCTCCAGGTTCCCCCTAGTTGTTCCTCTCCAGGTTCCCCCTGGTTGTTCCTCTCCAGGTTCCCCCTGGTTGTTCCTCTCCAGGTTCCCCCTGGTTGTTCCTCTCCAGGTTCCCCCTAGTTGTTCCTCTCCAGGTTCCCCCTGGTTGTTCCTCTCCAGGTTTCCCCTGGTTGTTCCTCTCCAGGTTCCCTCTGGTTGTTCCTCTCCAGGTTCCCCCTGGTTGTTCCTCTCCAGGTTCCCCCTGGTTGTTCCTCTCCAGGTTCCCCCTGGTTGTTCCTCTCCAGGTTTCCCCTGGTTGTTCCTCTCCAGGTTCCCTCTGGTTGTTCCTCTCCAGGTTCCCCCTGGTTGTTCCTCTCCAGGTTTCCCCTGGTTGTTCCTCTCCAGGTTCCCCCTGGTTGTTCCTCTCCAGGTTTCCCCTGGTTGTTCCTCTCCAGGTTCCCCCTGGTTGTTCCTCTCCAGGTTCCCCCTGGTTGTTCCTCTCCAGGTTTCCCCTGGTTGTTCCTCTCCAGGTTTCCCCTGGTTGTTCCTCTCCAGGTTTCCCCCTCTCCAGGTGGTTGTTCCTCTCCAGGTTCCCCCTGGTTGTTCCTCTCCAGGTTCCCCCTGGTTGTTCCTCTCCAGGTTCCCCCTGGTTGTTCCTCTCCAGGTTTCCCCTGGTTGTTCCTCTCCAGGTTCCCCTGGTTGTTCCTCTCCAGGTTCCCCCTGGTTGTTCCTCTCCAGGTTCCCCCTGGTTGTTCCTCTCCAGGTTTCCCCTGGTTGTTCCTCTCCAGGTTCCCCCTGGTTGTTCCTCTCCAGGTTCCCCCTGGTTGTTCCTCTCCAGGTTCCCTCTGGTTGTTCCTCTCCAGGTTTCCCCTGATTGTTCCTCTCCAGGTTCCCTCTGGTTGTTCCTCTCCAGGTTCCCTCTGGTTGTTCCTCTCCAGGTTTCCCCTGATTGTTCCTCTCCAGGTTCCCTCTGGTTGTTCCTCTCCAGGTTCCCTCTGGTTGTTCCTCTCCAGGTTTCCCCTGGTTGTTCCTCTCCAGGTTCCCTCTGGTTGTTCCTCTCCTGGTTCCCCCTGGTTGTTCCTCTCCAGGTTCCCCCTGGTTGTCTCTCGCTCCCCTTGAACCCAGTAATCTCCTTCATACCGGTCCACACCTCCCTCACGTTGTTCTGCTGGAGTTTGGCCTCCAGCTTCCTCCTGTAGGAGTCCTTGCACTCCCTCATCTTCTCCTTCAGGTGGCGCTGCACTCTCCTGAGCTCCTCCCTGTCCCCAGACCTGAAGGTTGCTTTCTTCTTATTAAGAAGAACTTTCAGGTCACTGGTGATCCACGGTTTATTGTTGGGGAAGCAGTGTCCAGTCCCGGATGGTACGGTGGAGTGTTCACAGAATTTAATGTATTCTGTGATACAGTCCGTCATGCTGTTGATGTCCTCCCCATGTGGTCCACACAGCACATCCCAGTCCGTGTCTTTAGCCTCCTGTGTCCACCTCCTCACAGTCCTGGTGGACACAGGCTGCCTCTGCACCAGGGGGACATACCTGGGAGTCAGCAGGACCAGGTTGTGGTCTGATCTACCAAAGGGGGGAAGGGCAGTAGTACTGTATGCATCCATGGCATTAGCATACAGTAGGTCCAGGGTTTTATTGTTCCTTGTGGGGCAGTTAACATACTGGTGCAAAGTTGGCAGTACTTTATCCAGACTGGTTAAAGTCTCCAGTAACTGCCAAAAATGCACCGGGATGCTGAGTCTGCAGTTTGGACACAGTGGAGTAGATGGTGTCCACTGCTGCCTCTACGTCAGCTGATGGAGGAACGTACACAGCGATAACAATGTTTGTGAACGTTATGAATCCTCCAGTTCAGATTCTGTCCGTCACCATCTTTACTAGTTCGGAGCGGTTTGGAGCAGGAAGTGACCATATTTGGACGAGATGGGGGAGGAGCCAGCGGTGGATCTGACTGATCTGATTGGAAACCTGACGATACTACGTCCCGCCCACCGATAGCTGTAACCTGACTGCACCACAGGCCTGTCAATCAAACAGACACGCCCCCAAAAACAGGTCTTCTTGAATCTTCTTTTCTAATGAATGAGGGATTATTTTCAGATGGACCTCCAGAAAACTAAGAAGAAGGAGTGACTTTAGCTAACAACACCGAGATAACTGATGGACACATTTTATTCACTTTGGATTTGATGAGAGAAGTTGAATGGGAGTCTATGGAGCCGGAGGCTTTTTGGAGCCGACCTCTAGTGGCACTCGGTGGTATTGCAGCTGAAGACACTTCTGGATCAGAAACATTTTACAGACCTGAAGCTACGAACACTTTTATATACAATCTGTGGTTGATATTAAAAAAATTATCTTGGCCAGTATGTGAGAAAGAATCCTAATTCAGCAATATTCAAGCGCTTTGGTCCTGAATGCATCACTGAAGAACACCAGTTACAAGTCAACAAGTTACCAGCTAAATAAAACATGTAATCTACATGTGTTCATATTGTGGAGCAATTCACTCTCTAAATATAAAACCTTTTGTTAGTGTGATCCGTTTCCATGGCAACACATGGGGTATGACTAACAACTGGAAAACAATCAGTCCCGTCAGTAGACTCTTATATAACGTTTCCTACTCCAGGAAGTAGTCGGACCTTTAGCAACCACCTAGCAACAGAGAGGATTTCTAGTCTCCAACTGAATAAATACAGAACATAGAAACACTAAACTGATCAGCTCGCTCAGTCTGGGTGGAACAAAGATATCTGATGAACAAAGATCTCTGATGAACAAAGATATTTGATGAACAAAGATATCTGATGAACGAAGATATCTGATGAACAAAGATATTTGATGAACAAAGATATCTGATGAACAAAGATATCTGATGAACTAAGATATCTGATGAACAAAGATATTTGATGAACAAAGATATTTGATGAACAAAGATATCTGATGAACAAAGATATCTGATGAACAAAGATATCTGATGAACTAAGATATCTGATGAACAAAGATATCTGATGAACTAAGATATCTGATGAACAAAGATATCTGATGAACAAAGATATCTGATGAACAAAGATATCTGATGAACAAAGATATCTGATGAACAAAGATATCTGATGAACAAAGATATCTGATGAACAAAGATATCTGATGAACAAAGATATCTGATGAACTAAGATATCTGATGAACAAATATATATCTGATGAACTAAGATGTCTGATGAACAAAGATATCTGATGAACCATGATCAGAGCTTGAAGCTCCGTCCACTTGTATATACAGCCTGTGTCAACAACCCTATTTAAAGATAACAATTATTTAAATTCCAGAGTCCTTAAATGTGAGGTCTCTGTTTACTTCCATTTATTTAACAGCTTCTCGTTAGCCTCACTGAACAGGAGCACATGTATTGGGTACTTTATTGTTTATGGGTTATACTAAACTAAATAAATTACAGCACTGAGGAAATGAATCCTGTTTTTCCCCCCGTGTACATAGCTGCCCAGACTTTGCTCAAACACACATGCTACAGGTTAAAAGAGAGTAATCATCTACCCAGGAATACATCGGTGTCAGCAGAAACATGTGACTCAGACGTCAGCCAGGTCAGCTGACTCCAGGCAGGAGGGAAGAGGAGGAAACACACCAGGGCTGCAGGCAGTGAAGCATTAAGGACCATTTATTGTACCCAGTACAGATGATCAGAAACTCAGCAGTGTAAGAAACACATTGTGGAAGGAGGGGAGGAGGGGGGCGGGGCAGGAGGGGGGCGGACCGAAGCCTATACAAGTGCAGACAATCCCTGTGCTGGACTCCATGATATAAAGTGTGTCTTCACTTTGGCCTTTGATGGAACTCTGGCACTCTAACACAGAGACAGAGACACACCTCCCCACACCCACAGAGAGAGACAGAGACACACCTCCCCACACCCACAGAGAGAGACAGAGACATACAGAGACACACCTCCCCACACCCACAGAGAGAGACAGAGACACACCTCCCCACACCCACAGAGAGAGACAGAGACACACCTCCCCACACCCACAGAGAGAGACAGAGACACACCTCCCCACACCCACAGAGAGAGACAGAGACATACAGAGACACACCTCCCCACACCCACAGAGAGAGACAGAGACACACCTCCCCACACCCACAGAGAGAGACAGAGACACACAGACATACAGAGACCCCTCCCCACCCCACAGAGAGAGACAGAGACACACAGACCTTCCACACACACACCAACCAGTCCAGAGGCTTCAACAGGAACAGTCTGCAGTAGTAGCATCATAAAGATAACAGCCTGTTTTTAAAAGGTGTCTATCGGAGCCAGAACTACAGAACTTGGACATTTCAACCCAAACAAACACAGCCTTATAGCAAAAATATATACTTTATAGAAGTTTGTCTTTGCCCCCGTTCAAAACGTAAATCATGAACTAAAAAAAAACAACTGCAGAGAATATCAGGAATATGCTCTTTGTTCACAGACGGTGAAGCGATATGTTTGTGGACACCATGCAGAGAGAAGCGGAGTCGAGTCCAACGTGAAGGAGTCCTTTCTTTTTGTTTTGCATGCAGCTTCCTGATGCTCCTGCCATACTTGGTGCATCAGAGGAATTAGTACACTGCCGAGGAAACATGGAGCATCCGGACAGAAATACAGGAACATGGGACCGTTTATCGCACGTACTTCTTCTGTTTTTATGAATTAAAAACACCCGCTGGGAGAATATACACTTCTGTATGTATCTCTAAATATGATGAATAAGGGTCCAGCAGGGGTGAACACACAGAGGAGTGTACCGAGAGGGCTTTGGGCTCTCGCTGTGGGGAAGCAGATACAATCTCTTACATGGATGAAAGAGCGGAACATTTACATGAGAAAGCAGCCCGACCGACCGCCGAGCCTGAAATACAGCAACGCCCCAGAAACCTGAGGTCTCTGACGGCGCAACAAAAATCATACAACAGCTGGCATATAAAAAAAACAAAAACAACAACAACAACTGCAGTCCTATCTACAGAAAACAAATTAGTGTTTCGATAATGTTGTGTCTCTTTTCGTCAATCCGTTTTTTTATGCAAATTAAAGCCCTTTTACGGATCTTCTAGTTCAGATGTGGTGACGTGAAAATGTGGGAACCCAGAAAAGGCAACTCTAGGACAGCGCTGCGTTTACAAGTGTGCTGTTAGATTGGAAATGTTTTACTATGTGATTGTTTTTAACAAAAGCAGATTGTCACACAATCAGAAATGTTATAACTCTTGCAATCTTGTACGAAGGGGCGTCTGTCGATCCACTTCAACATGATGGCCCCGTGGCCTCGCTTCGTTTGGTCTCCACGGCAACAGCAGCCCCTCGCCTCACCTCAGACAGCTCGTAAGGTGGGCGGAGCTACCAAGTCCAGTCCACCTGTACCTCTGGTTTGTTTTGCAGTAGAAGAGCTGCTGCAGGGTTTCCCCTCGTTCTTTCTGAGCTGGGGAGCGTACGGAGTTTTGTGAAGATCTTCCAGGGAGCAGAAGAGGGAACCGAGTCGGAGCCGAGCGCTCAGTGGGTCCAGCTCTGGATTTTAAGCATCGAGAGACTTTGGGAGTGTTTGCGTGTACGTGTGTGTTGTGCGGCGGGACGCCGCTGCATTAGTAGCCGTAGCCGTCTGTGAAGGGCAGGCCCGCCACGCACTGCTCCCCGCCCTCCAGCAGGTAGGGGGCAGCGTCGTCGTAGTGGGTGAGCGGCACAGTGTCGTCCTCCAGGCCCGGCAGGCTGTCCGGGTCCGCCTTCAGATTGGGCCTCTGGTTGTCGGGGAAGGCCATGGAGAACAGAGCCTCCGGATCGCACACGAACTTATAGACGTACCGCTCACCGGCCACCTGACAAACCACAAGACACACGTTTCACTCACAGGAAACCTCTGCATCAGCAGCATGTTGAACATTTCTAAAGCTGGAATTTCCTTCACAGAACCTGGACTTGATGGTGAAAAGTCAAGTTCCAGCATCACATTGACTAATCTACCTATATTTTAGTTTTTCACGTCAATTCGGAGGCAGAGAACAGCTACCAAAAATTCATCATCATATTTAGCAGAAGAGATGAGGTCAGCAGCTGCTGGATCAGACGACCGCTCATGGTTTTATTTAAATGTCTCGGTCACTATTTTCACCCCAGTCGATATATGTGGTTGCCGGGGAAAGGTGAGAGGGAAAGAAAACTGTGAACGTGCCTTTACCTTCTGCATGATGCCCTTCTCGTAGTAGTATCGTAGCGAGCGGCTGAGCTTGTCGTAGTTCATGGCCGGTCTGTTCTTCTGGATGCCCCAGCGACGAGCCACCTGACGACGACACAAAAACACTTATTCGAAACTCAAATGTCTGTCTGCAGAGAAGAGGATGTGTGCGCACGTGTGTTTGCACCAAACGGGAACCGACCTCCTCGGGCTCGATGAGTTTGAACTCCATGCCCCGACCGGTCCAGGCAATGAAGTGGCCGTTAGCGGGGTCATCGAGCAAGGTGACGAGGAACTGCCAGAGCTGCAGGGAGCCGCGGCGCTGGTAAGGAGGTCCATCACGGTACACGGATGGCTCCTGCTTGATTTTACCTGGAAGTGGAAGGAGAGGGGAAAAAAAATCAGGATAAATAATATAAAAGAGGCGGAAGGAGAAATCATAACGAAAACACAAGTGTCAATCATAGACTGCATATAAAAGTGTTTGTAGCTTCTAAGTGAAAAATGAGGCCGATGCAAGCAGCAATACCACAAAAAAGCCTCCACCTCAACCATCATCTAGCAATGACGTCATCATCCATCAGTGATGTCATCGTTGGTTTGTGAACGTTATGAATCCTCCAGTTCAGATTCTGTCCGTCACCATCTTTGCTAGTTTGGAGCGGTTTGGAGCAGGAAGTGACCATATTTGGACGAGCTGGGGGAGGAGCCAGCGGTGGATCTGACCGATCTGATTGGAAACCTGACGATACTACGTCCTGCCCACCGATAGCTGTAACCTGACTGCACCACAGGCCTGTCAATCAAACAGACACGCCCCCAAAAACAGGTCTTCTTGAATCTTCTTTTCTAATGAATGAGGGATTATTTTCAGATGGACCTCCAGAAAACTAATAAGAAGGAGTGACTTTAGCTAACAACACCGAGATAACTGATGGACACATTTTATTCACTTTGGATTTGATGAGAGAAGTTGAATGGGAGTCTATGGAGCCGGAGGCTTTTTGGAGCCGACCTCTAGTGGCACTCGCTGGTATTGCAGCTGAAGACACTTCTGGATCAGAAACATTTTACAGACCTGAAGCTACGAACTCTTTTATATCCAGTCTGTGGTCCAAATATGGTCACTTCCTGCTCCAAACTGCTCTGAACTAGCAACATGGCCAAATTCCAAACTGGAGGCTTCATACCGTTCACAAACCAACAGGTGACGTCACTGCTTGCTGCTCTGTAATGTACTCCAACATGGACACAGTATGAAGCCGACTTTCTGTTTATTCTGCACCACTTTATAAGCACACAAGGTCCAGTATGTCTGCACTCACGTTTGTTCTTCACCTCAAAAATATTTCCAGTCTTACCGTCTAATTTTTCAGGAACCACGCATGTATCATCAAAGTAGAGCTGAGGATCTCGGTCGAAGGAGAAGCCTGGAATTGAAAAGAAATGGAGTATTAATGAGATGAAGGATGAAGGAGTAACTGAATGTACACGTTCCCCTCACATGCTGCTGACCACTTTCCTGAGCTGTCACAGGCTCGTCATGAAACCACTCAAACACACAATAATTTGAACTTACTTTCGTGGTTATTTTGGTAGAAGCTTCTCCCAAATGATGATTGACAGTTAGGCACTTCTGTAAACAAAGAGGGAGACAGGTGGTTATATTTAGAGCAGAAACATCCTCACTGTCATATCAGATGTGTAATACATCAAAACCCAGCTCACAGCTGACACACATATTTGGACCGCTGCCACAGCATTAATAGTGGAGCTCCGTTTGTGGAGTCTAAAATCACACTGAATATACAGTTCATCTACAGCTCCAACAGCTGGGCTAAAACACACACACACACACACACACACACACACACACACACACACACACACACACACACACACACACACACACACACACACACACACACACACACACACACACACACACACACACACCTAGGAGTGGACTAAGCCCTGATCAGATGATCAGAGCACACTGCACAGCTCCCATGTTCTCCAAGCCTTTAAATGGGATTAGCACTGTGGTGGCTGTATGAAATCTCAATGACAATCGAGTTATGCCCCCTCCCTCCCCTCTGGCCCCCCATCACTCCGTCCTCTGATAAGACAGCCTGACATCAACCTCGTGTTTCCTGAAGTCTCTCCCTCCTCTTGAGAAAAAAGCTCCAATGTTGGAACTGTGTCTTCATGTCAACGTAACGGTGGGCAGATATCCAGAAAACGATGCGCTCCATGTCGACACACAGACACGCACGTCTTCTCCAGAGAGATGTCCACAGTGACGTAGGTATTTAAAGGCCATAAGAAGCTAAGAGGATTTGTCATTACATCACGGCCCAGGCTGCCGGTTATATGGACAGCAGACCAGGAATCAAGAGTATGAGAGGGAGGGAGGCAGAAAAAAAAAAAAAAAAAAGTAGCAGAATTTGAGAAGAACAGCTGGGTGAGTGGGCGTGAGGATCAAACACCGCTGACAGCCTCTCTGCCATCACGGTTTGAAGAGAACCGGCTCCGTTGGCTTTGTGTTAAAACTGAGCTGAGTTTCCAGACGTGGCTGCGGGTCACTAAGTCCTCCCAGGTCACCGGCCTACATCTATTCCAGGTAGGGTCGGAGAAGAGGCTTTCTGCACCTGCTTCACTGACCCATTTACTTTCTGCCCTTGAAGGCTTACGCCGAGCTAAAAGACCCACTTTTACTTTCCTGGCACGACTCTGGGGGGATGATGCAGATTAGGATTGGAGAGAGAGCGTGAGTAAAAAGAGGCCTCTCCTGCATGCTGAAACTCTCAGGCGTGTGTTAGTGCCCCGAGCAAACATGGCCAGGCAGATTCCTCAGCCTCCGTCTGCTCCACAGTCCGGGACGTTGACCAACCGACGTCCTCTTTGAGCAAGAGGAGAGAGAAAAAATGTTATAAACCGAACTACTCACCAGAATCAAAGCAGAAGTCATGAGGCTCCTGCTTGATGGCCATGGGGTGGAAAGCAGGCCTGTGGGCGGGGCCCGGAGGAGGACCCGGGGGCCCCATGACGGGCACGCCCTGCTCAGTGTATCGCGGGTCGATGAGCTCCTGCTTGAAGCCTTGTGGAAGCGCAGCCACCAGCGGCTCCGACATCTGCCTGTGGTACGGAGGCCGGCCGTCACGTGACAGGCTGCTGCTGCTGGGGGGGGCCTGGGGCAGGAACGGGGGGCGCCCCTGACTGTCGGAGGGGGGGAAAGGTAGACATGGCTCTGACATCTGCCTCTGGAATCTGAACAAGAGGGAAGGAGGCGACAACACAACGTGATTCGGTCTGTTTCTGGAAACACAAAGTCCCTCCACCAGAACCAGAAGCTTCACTTTGGGTGCTCACCTGTGCTCAGGTGAGAAGCTGGAGACATCCTGGCCAATGGGTGCGCAGGGCACGGCGAAGGGGGGGCTGTGGACCGGGAGGGGTTGCTGGCTGGGGGGGCCGGCGCTCGCCGTCAGAGGTTGCTGTACGTGCAGCGGACGCGGCCCCGGGGTCGAGTTGGCAACGTGGGGGTGTGGAGGGGGAAGGGAGGTCTGCTCACTCAGCTGGTGCGCTCCTGGTGTGCTGGTGGGGCCGCAGGGGGAGACAGGTGTGGAGGGGGGAGTTAATGGCTTGAACCCGGGAGTGGGTTTCCTGTCACAGGCACTGTGGAGGAGGAGATGGGGTCAGAGGTCAACAGGAAAACATACAACTCCCACAGGAACTTTATTTGCACATTTCAACGAGACAATTCAAAGTGCTTTACATGAAACCAGTAAAACATGACATTTAAAAACAATTACAAACTGATTCAAACATTAAAATAGATAAAGAGATAAAGGTAGATTGATAAAAATAGGATCCGGGAATCTGGTTGAGTGCAGAGCAGCAACCAGAGAAGTCTTCAGTCCTGATTTAAAGGATCTGAGAGTCTCAGCAGACCTGCAGCTTTCTGGGAGTTTGTTCCAGATATATGGAGCATAGAAACTGAACGCTACTTCTCCATGTTTAGTTATGACTGGGAACAAGAAGGAGAGCAGCAGATGACCTGAGGGGTCGGGATGGTTCAGAAGGTCGCAGCAGATCACAAATGAACCGTTCAGTGCTTCATAAACCAGCAGCAGGATGTTGAAGTGGATTCTGTGTTGGACAGGAAGCCGGTGTAAAGACCTCAGAACTGGAGGGATGTGGTCCAGTTTCTTGGTCTCAGTGAGGACTCGAGCAGCAGCTATCTGTCTGACTTTTTACAGAGACCTTGATATATTCTTCAGGTGATAGTAGACTGATTTAATACAACTGTTCAGGTTGAGATCTGAGTCCATGACGACTCTGAGACTTCTGGCTCAGTTTGTGGTTTTTAATGTCAGTGATTGAAGCTGACTTTCAATCGTTCTTCCTCGGCACCAAAAAAACACGACTTCTGTTTTATCTTTAGTTAATTGCAGAAAATTCAGGCACATGCAGTTGTTGATTTGTTTGCTGCATTTAGCCGACACTGACGTCGGACTCTTGGTAAACACACCTGTAGCTGTAAAGGCACTTCTCTCCGTAGGGCATGGGACTCCGGTCCTGGCGGCAGGGAGACAGATCCTTGGATGGAGTCAGCTCTCGCTTGATCTTGGCTGCTGGTGGGCCATGAAACATCACTAAATAGGACACGCAGAGAGAAGTAGCAGTGCATTAGATAAACTCCAGATATCCCATAATTGGAAGCCATAAACAGAGAAGCAGCAGTTATCTTAACCACATTTGCAGCAGACGGACCATGTCTGTGCTCCCAGACTGACAGAGCCACTTAGCAGCAGTTTATCATCCGCCGTAATGACACTCGACTGCACTCTGAAAACAATCATCCGCCCACCACTGCATGTAGCATGATACCAACCGCACTACATACACACAGCCAATCAGAGCTCTCGTCTGATTCCCATTAGGGCGAGCCAATACCAATACTCATGAATCAGTGAGGCTGTAATCTAATGGTGCCGAATGATTTTCTTCTCCCGGGCTGTAACCATTAGACACAAGCTGCAGCATCCTGCTTATTACCAGCAGTTTTTGGGGCACCGTGTAACAGCCAGGCAGAAACTGGACCCCAGAGCACCGAGCAGCGCCGGTCCAATGAATCCGCCCGCAGAGCCGAGCGTGTGCACGTGAGCTGTGAAAGCTAACGGCTCGGATGAGACCCGCCAACCAGAAAAGGAGCTGATGGGGAGATGAAGCATCTTACTCTGTCTAAGACCACGTTATTTGTACAGAGTCAGCTGTTCAAACCAGGCTGACACATGTCAATATTAAAATAAATCAAATACATGTCTAAATACAGAGGCAAAGAATTGATCTAACAATAACAGTAATTAGCTCGCAAACTAATAAGCTACATTTACAATTTCTGTCAGTGACCACTAATGCTAACAAAGTAGCTAACTAACGTTACAGCTACACATCATCCATCAGTGATGTCATCATCCATCAGTGATGTCATCGTTTGTGAACGTTATGAATCCTCCAGTTCAGATTCTGTCCGTCACCATCTTTACTCGTTCGTAGTGGTTTGGAGCAGGAAGTGACCATATTTGGACGAGCTGGGGGAGGAGCCAGCGCTGGATCTGACTGATCTGATTGGAAACCTGACGATACTACGTCCCGCCCACCGATAGCTGTAACCTGACTGCACCACAGGCCTGTCAATCAAACAGACACGCCCCCAAAAACAGGTCTTTTTAACCTGTTTTTTATATCCAGTCTGTAGTTTTATATTTAGTCTGTAGTTTTATTTTAAGTCTGTAGTTGTATATCCAGTCTGTGGTTTTACATCAAGTCGGTAGTTTTATATCCAGTCTGTTGTTTTATATCCAGTCTGTAGTTTCATATTTAGTCTGTAGTTTTATATTTAGTGTGTAGTTTTATATCCAGTCTGTAGTTTTATATTTAGTCTGTAGTTTTATATATAGTCTGTAGTTTTATATTTAGTCTGTAGTTTTATATATAGTCTGTAGTTTTATATTTAGTCTGTAGTTTTATATCCAGTCTGTAGTTTTATATCCGGTCTGTAGTTTTATATCCAGTCTGTAGTTTTATATATAGTCTGTAGTTTTATATTTAGTCTGTAGTTTTATATCCAGTCTGTAGTTTTATATCCAGTCTGTAGTTTTATATCCAGTCTGTAGTTTTATATCCGGTCTGTAGTTTTATATCCAGTCGGTGGTTTTATATCCAGTCTGTAGTTTTATATCCAGTCTGTAGTTTTATATACAGTATGTAGTTTTATATCCAGTCTGTAGTTTTATATCGAGTCTGTGGGCTACAGCCAAAGAAAATGTTACATTTCAATAAAAAAGGGCAACTAAAATTTAAACATGCAAACAAAACTCCCTGATATTCCCTGTATGGAAAAGAGTTTTTAAAATTCCTGGACCTGTGGGAGCCCTGTTTATAGGTCAAAGCTGCATGTGTGAAAGAATCACAGTGAAAAGTCTGGTTTTACTGAATAGCCTGCAGCCTGGCACAGCATTGACTGCCTCTCACACACACACACACACACACACACACACACACACACACACACACACACACACACACACACACACACACACACACACACACACACACACAGTACAAGGTCAGAGACGACACCACAGTGAGCCGACTATATGCAGACAACCTATAACTGCAGACAACCTTGGACAGAACGATCTATAAACACACGTCAATCCATCAACCTTGATAATAATGAAGCGTTTGGTTTGCAGCTCGCCGAGCTGCATAAACCAACATTTAACAGGCAGTCACCTCCACCTCCACATTCTGCCTCTGCCTCCACCTCACGCGCATCAGACCAAAACATGAACGCAGAAACACTGAGCGGAGGTTGAGGGTTGAGGGGGAGACATCCATCCACTGCAGCATTAAAGGGATGTGCAAAGCATTTTTTTTTGGGGGGGGGGGGTCAGTTTGAGGGACGTTATTTGTGGGTAGCAGGAGAATAACAGGCAGCTCTGAAGCTGCACTACCAACCAGAATCTAGTCCACTTCAGCAGCAGCAGGGCCTGAGTGCAGGAAAGTGTGAAATCAGATTAGGAGCCGGGCTCATGTGATGCCCCCATGCCAATCGGCTGATTAAACTCAAAATGTGTGTGGGGGGGGGTGTTTCCCAGAGCTGTGTTTGGAAGACAAAGAACGAGTTCTGTATGAACGCGACGGGACCTGGAAACCTGCTACTCCGACAGTGGAAGCCAGCGATATTCTTTTAACCTGATTTGTCAACGTCTTCCCAACTCAGGCAGGAAGCCGGCAGGACGAGCGAATTGTGAGCAGGTGGACGGACAACGTCCAGGTCACACAGATGGAGGAAGAACAGAAACGAGGTACTCACAGCTGTCCGACTGGAAATCTGGGACGAACTGTTCATCGTCGGGCACCTGGGCTGTAAAGAGAGTCACGCATGTCAGACCAACACACCTTTCATCTCCGACACGCTGACGTGTACAGCAGACAAAAACACAGAAATGTTCTCGCTCAGCAGTTTCTCATGACTTTGAGCTTCTTGCTCTGATTGCAAACTCAAAAACTGCAATATTTAATCTTTAATCTCAAATTGCTCCTATTTCATCCCGTTAGAAACACATCCGTAATAATTCCTCTGACATCCTGGTGTGTAAAAGTGAAATAAACGTGAATCTCACCTTCTGCGATCCAGATCTCCTGCAGCTGACTGAGGTCCTGGAAGAGTTCTGGAAGAAAAACAGTGAAGGAGGTTCAGGCTGAAGTTTGGTGCCATCGAATGTAAACATCTGGAGCGCCGATTAAAACGAGGCCGGTACCTTCGGTGTCCTGGGCGAGCTCCGTGTCCACAAACTTCCTCTTCCTGTCGATGTAGGGAGGCCTGTTGGGAGACACTGCCCCCACGTGAGACTTGTGCTGTTTGGAAAATAAAGAGTGAAGTCAGACGATGCAGGAGGTGTGAGCAGACTGTACATGTAGGAGTGACCACAGGGAGGTCGTTGGTGGAGTCAGAGAGGAGGTGAAGCAGGTGGTGTTATGTGCCAGGCTGTCACGTGTCCACTTACACTGGGAGGGACGATGAAAGGGACCTGCTGATCGTAGAATCCGTCCATGCTGCCTGTCAGATTATGGAGGGGAGGGGGTCCAATATAAGGGGGGAGGGGGAAGTTATTTGCCTTAAAGAGACAGTGTCGGGGCCACGTTCAGGGTCACTGGAAAACATGAGCACAGAGCAGAGGCGTCACAAAACATCCTGTTCATTGTTGGACTGAGAGAAGCAAACAACAACAAATATTAAAAGGAGACAGAAAAGGTTCAAGGCAGGTCTGATACACCGGTTTATGTTTTAATACGTGCCAGGCTTCATCACCATCAAACCGCTCTCCTGACTGAGCTGGAGATCGGACCGGCACATCCGGGAACTTTGGCTTCCAGAAACGTCCCCGCCCCCTTTTGGGGGAAAACAAACGACTCTCTCCATAAACTTCAATGTAAAATAACTTTACAAAAACCAACCCGTTGTAAACCACCGGATCTAAAAGACTTTGAAAGAACATGGCGGCGCCATGTCTCGGGATTATATTCACACTCTACCTGCCATAAAACGTCACTTCCGTCTTCCCTGTATAGAGAGGAGCATGGAGCCCTTCTATCGGCATCTTTTTAAGAGTTGTTCACATCATTGTTGGTGCAACTAAGAGTCTCTGTGTAGTTAGTTATGTGGTTAGCTGTTTTACATTGAAGTCTGTGGAGAGGGGCGTTTGTTTTCCCCCAAAAGGAGGCGGGGACTGTTGTGAAAGCCAAAGTTCCCGGATGTGCCGTTCGGCTCTTTAGCTCGTTGGAAGCAGCGCGATGTAAACACACGGTCATTAATCAACCGATGTAATACCGTTATATAAGTTCCACCGGCCATCTGTGGGCACCACATCCCATAATAATCAGCTCGGAGATCTTGAGTTAAGGACTTGGACGGAAGAGTTTCCCGCTCTTCAGTCTCCCAAACAGGGTAGAAAACGAGCTGGTTAGTGTGTTATGGAGGCTCCGAGCTCCGAGCACATCAGACACAACAACTTATTCAGTTTCCTTTGAACCGCAGCGTCTCCTCTCACTCCTCTCACTCCTCCCGGAGAAGAGTGACTGACTCACTCCTCGATCTGCTCCCAACGGAGGAGGAATGAAGGAGCGCTGCTGGGCAATAATTACAGGCGCACTTCACCTCAGTCTGCCCGGCTTCATGCTCCATTTCTATTACTTTAATTATTAATAATAGCTATGATTTAATTAATTCAGTTATCATTACTTAACTTTATTAGCTTTACTCTGGCATGACATTCACACAGTTAAAATAAAGCTGATAGTATGAATTTAAGTTTAGGTTAGGTTAACAATCAAGAAATTCACACGAAACCATTAAAACATCAGGCAAAAGAAAAGGACATTTAAAAACAGATTAAAACACTGAAGTTACTTTAAAAAGCAACAACGTGAAGCACTTTGCGTAGTGCATGAACTGTGCTTTAAAATCTATCACTAACAATAATGAAATGTGGCATAATTATCCTGAACCTCAGGAAATATAAACAAAAAACAATAAGCGACATGTTCCATTAAACAATTAGACAAAAATTAACCACACGTGTCAAATAAAAGAGCACACTGTTAAACTTGGATAATGCTGATTACTTTGATCAAACTGTGTGCACACTAGCTGATGGGGGGCCCGACCCCCCCCCGCCCTTCCCCCACCCACCCACCCAGCCCTCCCTTGTTTTTCTCAATGAAGTGAAACTCGATCCGTGTGGAAACACTGAGGAAAGAAAAAATGGCCCGTTCATTCATAAAAAAAAAAAAAAAAAAAAATCATAAACAGTCGCTGGCCTCTCGTGACCCAACAGCTAATATCCACGCAGACACGCAGATAAACCGAGACTCACATACAACACACACGACACACGGCGTCTAGTCACGCAGATATAAGTGAATATAAAATGGTTGCCAAAGTAAATATCTTTAAATAAGATGGCGTTGCGCTCGTTCAAAGACTAAAAAAGACCGTTAGAAAAACAGTTAGCCATAACACGGCTTCACAAAAGCACGTTCACGCCGATGTAAACACTGCAGCTTACCTTGTTGGTGTGTGTATAAGTCCTCTATATCGAAATAAGGTGTTAGAAATATCCAGATAAAAAAACAGCGTGCTGAGAGTCGTGTAGTCGGCTGCGCGCTGTTAGACCGCTGTGCCTCCTTCGACTCACAAAACTTGACTGAGCTTTTCGTTGATGGCCCCGTCGGTTTTCCCCTGGGCGCGAGCCGCACGCAGAGACGTGCGCTGATTGGGGGATCGAGTCTGTCCATCAAGCAAGGAGCCAATGGCCGCTCCGGACCTCATGATTTATGTATGAGGTTTGGTTTGGCCAATCACGGCGCAGCAGTGACCTATTTTTATGAATGGCTGGATTTCATTCACATTTTTTCCAACCATCACTGTCAAGACGTGTTTGTTAAAAGGCCAGCTGCACTGGAAATATACTAAAGATACAAACCTACACAGATGCTGGAGAGACGTCAGTGTCACGCTCACTTTCCAGCCACTGTTAAGATAGATCATTGCACTGAAATATATATAGCCTATGTTAAATATACTCACGCTGTTTCATACACTGTACTTTATTAAGGATAAATATAATCATCGCAATTAATTAATTATGAGAGGAGTGTCTAAAAGTTCCTTCCAGCATGTCAGGCATTTTAAAATCTTTTCTCTTAAAAGCACAACATTGCATCAGCAATGTGATCTACACACAGTAGGAAGCGTTGTGTCCAGCATAAGCCTGCATGTGGGACATATACTGTATATGTGTATATAACACACCTTCTCTGCTTATAAATTATAACACCTGGAGCATTCCATGTTTTATTTTATTGTTATTATTACTTTTATTTTATGCTAAAAAAGCAACACAAAAATTTCCTTTAATTCTTTTCTGATACCATCTTATCATCACCATTATACAAAAAAGTATTCATCCCCAACACTGATCATTGATATTTGTTGGTTTCTGTGACCTAAATATTTTTGGGTTGTGTTTCATGACTTCAAATCAGTGGTAAAAGCAACATAGTCTTATAAAAGTGAAATAGATAGATAGTTACTTTATTAAACCCCAAGGGGGATTTTTTTTTTAATGTTCTTCAGCTATGATAAAATACTTTTGGTCTTCACACAATAATTAAATGCACAAAGTATTCTTCAGGTATTTTTAACGTGTGTGTGAAGGAGCAGCTGTTGAAGCCCAAATGTTACAGGTTATAAATAAATAACCTTCATCCTTATTGCCTCCATCACTAAATTATGAATTCCTTTAAATAAAATCGGTCTGTGTGAACATCAGTATTTAAAACAGCTTGTGTGAAATCTGTAATCCCAGTCAAAGCCCTGCAGCCGTGATGCAGAGATCATAAGACTACTGCAGAGGCAATGCGTGTAGCTGTCACAGAGGAGAGAGTGCTATCTGCTGCTCGTCCCACAGGTCGGAGGTCAAAGGTAAACCGGTTGTCTTTGTGTACATGTGTGAAGCATTAAATAGCAGAGGACACATCTTCTTTGAAGAGCAGCAGCCCGCAGGTCCACTGTATGGAGCACCTCTCGGGCGGTGCGGATGTGGTGGGTGGTCACTTGGAGGCGTGAGGAGAGGGAGCACATTGTGTTGCTGTTCTTACTCTTTCCTTAAATAAATGTGCCATATGCACACGGTGACACGCTGCCTGTGTGCATACCTCTCTCTCTCTGGATGACTGTGTAAGTGGGTGTCGTGGAGACGGGGTGAGATCTGAATGCCCAGTTTCCTGTTGCCTCCATGACTACAACCGTAGATTAGTGTGACACTGACATAACAGCCAGGTCAGCAGCACTGCCTCCATCCAATGTGAGCTAATCCCGAACTTCAGTCACCAAGGTGAGGACACTGTGCCTGGAACCTCTGACCCACAATCCTGCATCTATATATACAGACACAGATCTGAACTGGCAAACAGCAGTGTAGAAAGCCATGGAGCCTTTGATTATATCACATAATCTTCTTCAGATCATGGAGTTGTTTTTGGATTGCAGATGTCCCAGTCTGCATTTCACTTTTTTCCATCCATGGCTTAATACCTTCAGCTGCAGGCTTTTTTTCTTCTCAATTTCCAGCTATAAAAACATCCCCAAATTCAGTTCATAATTGATCCGAAACTGCGAAATGAACGACACTGGGGAAGATTTAAAAAATAAAACAAGTCTTTTTTTTGTTGTTTTTTTTTGTGTGGATTTGATACACTTTATTAATCCCCGAGGGGAAATTTCTTCGCCACAGCAAGGGGGCTCTCAGGGGGGAGCTGCTGCAGCAGGCTGCCACTAGCGCGGCGCCAGGTAACCTGACCTGAGGTGCATGTTTTTGGATGATGGGAGGAAGCCGGCTCCATCAGCAGGAGTGAAGTCTGAAAAAACTCCAGCAAAACTCAATAAGAAGTCAGTGACACTGATGTTGTTGAATCTGTTTTAAAATTCTTGATTGCAACTCTAACTTTTATCATTGTAGCAAGCAGTAGTTGGTCACATTTTAAAAATGGCACCAGGTTGTGTTTTGAACACAGACTGTATATAAATAGTCTGAATATAAAAGAGTTCGTAGCTTCCAGCTCTGAAAAATGGTTCTGATCCAGAAGTGTCTTCAGCTGCAATACCAGCGAGTGCCACTAGAGGTCGGCTCCAAAAAGCCTCCGGCTCCATAGACTCCCATTCAACTTCTCTCATCAAATCCAAAGTGAATAAAATGTGTCCATCAGTTATCTCGGTGTTGTTAGCTAAAGTCACTCCTTCTTCTTAGTTTTCTGGAGGTCCATCTGAAAATAATCCCTCATTCATTAGAAAAGAAGATTCAAGAAGACCTGTTTTTGGGGGTGTGTCTGTTTGATTGACAGGCCTGTGGTGCAGTCAGGTTACAGCTATCGGTGGGCGGGACGTAGTATCGTCAGGTTTCCAATCAGATCGGTCAGATCCACTGTATACCTAACTGATCCTGTCTGATAAAATTTTCTTCATTGTGTAAAGTCAGTGAACTTCCTCTTTAAAACAGGTGGTTTAAAGTTCACTGTTGATGTGACTAAAAGCTCCAGAACAGTAAGGAAGTAAACCATGTGGTTGCTGCTGCTGCAGTTCTTAAGACACGGATGAAGGCTGAGAAAAAAATGCTAAAACAGTCCGTGACAAGGCGAAGCTGCACATGAACCATTAAAGAAATGGTTCATGACACAAAACACTGTTTTGTTTGTTTACAACACATAACTAATTTAAACCTCTATATGTTTGTTGTCTTTGAACTTGACCTTTATTCTCATCGCAGCTAAAACAACATCCTCAGTGATGAAGTGAGTGAGAACATTATAATTGAGAGCCTTGGCAGTCGGTCCTCGCTTGCAAATGTCTGTCAAATTGCACATTAGAAAAAAGAGTGAAATGGGAAACAGTAGTGCCTCTGGGTGCAGGATGCTCTCTCACTGAGGGACAAGATGTGACTTGCCTGCTATTAATAGCACTTTGGAGATAATTCCTGCCTTGTTATCTTCGCCCGACTCAAGAAGCCTCGCCGAAGGCAGAGACTCTTCTGAGGCTCCAAGTTGTATAACGCTGTCTTTTATTATCTCTCTCTTGTCTCTTTCCCGGTCTTAATTCAATGCCTCCTCCTTCACTCTAGATTCTCTGTCTGTCTGTCTGTCTCTGTCTCTGTCTCTCTGTCTCTCTGCTTTAGCCAGCTTTGCAGTACTGGACCACAGATCAGGGTCAAAAGGGCAACAAGATAAAACCATTGAAAATGACGAGGGGCTAAAGACACTCTTCTTCTAATATGATTAGCTTATTGTGTTTTCAATAGTTTTTTGTTTTTGTTTTGCTACAACAAACCCCACAACAGTCTACAGCATGCTGGAAGCTCTCTCAGGCTCTACTTCAGGATGCTGGCCTGCTCAGAATAACAATGGAAACATGATGAAGTTTAGCAGGTATAATGTTAAACCATTCGTGTAGAAAAATATCATTAAACACAAAGTACGGTTAGAATAATTCGTTTTGCAGATTTACAAATCAAAAACAAACATGTTATCTGAAATAAACTTCAGATCATCAATCCAATAAATTCAAATCATCAAGATATAATTTACTTTGAACCACAAAGTGTCGTCATGCTGGTGGCAAAAGATGAAATGAGGATTACCGAAGTCATCTGGAAGCCACAAGCTACAAAGTCAAATTTCACGTGACCATCAACATGTACACAAAATGTAATGCAATCAGTCCAACAATTCTTGAGATTTTTCAGTCTGGACCATTGACTGTATATGAAAGGAGACGCAGCTTCTGAAAAATGAGGCCAATGAATAAGTGCCTTAATGTGCAATACCACTGAGGGCCACCAAGGGCTCGCTCCAAAAAGGCTCCTGTTAAACTTCTCTCATGATTTACAACCCCGTTTCCAAAAAGGTTGGGATGCTGTGTAAAATATAAATAAGAATATAATGCAATGATTTGTAAATCATGTAAACCCAAATTTAATTGAAAATAGACCAAACACAACATATTAAATGTTAAAACTGAGAAATGTTTGTTTTATGAAAAATATCTACTCATTTTGAAGTTGATGTCAGCAACACATCGCTATAAAGTTGTTCCAGGATCATGTTCACTGTGTTGCATCACCTCTTCTTTTAACAACACTGTAAACGTCTGGGAACTGAGGAGACAAGTTTCTGGAGTTTTGAAAGTGAAATGTGGTCCCATTCTTGCCTGACAGAGGATTTCAGCTGCTCAACAGTTCACTCCTTTGTCTTATTTTTCGTTTCATCATGCACCAGATTTTTTAAATGGGTGACAGGTCTGGACTGCAGGAGGTGACGTCACAGTTGGTTGCTGCTTGGTTTGGCTGCCTCACATATCCTGTGTCTGAGATATCTATTGGTTGGTTGTGCACGTCGTCAGACATTAATGCGATGCGTACAGCAGATGCAATATACACGTGACCACTAGGGGGAGTGTTGAGATGTGAAAGGATCAGAGACTTGCAAAACTAAATGGAAACAAGCCCGGGACCGTTACCTTGGTGGACACTGGAAAATGCTCGAAATATGGAGCGGGGGCGATGGATTGTTTTTTCCCCCTTTAATCTCAGATCAGCAAAGTAGTGACCCCTTGACTGTCGCCATGTTTATTGTTTACATCCAAGCAACAACCATCAGTGAGGTCATCAACCAGCGACCATCAGCAATGTCATCAACCATCAACCATCAGTGATGTCATCAGCCATCAGTGATGTCATCGTTGGTTTGTGAACGTTATGAATCCTCCAGTTCAGATTCTGTCCGTCACCATCTTTGCTAGTTCGGAGCGGTTTGGAGCTGGAAGTGACCATATTTGGACGAGCTGGGGGAGGAGCCAGCGGTGGATCTGACTGATCTGATTGGAAACCTGACAATACTACGTCCCGCCCACCGATAGCTGTAACCTGACTGCACCACAGGCCTGTCAATCAAACAGACACGCCCCCAAAAACAGGTCTTCTTGAATCTTCTTTTCTAATGAATGAGGGATTATTTTCAGATGGACCTCCAGAAAACTAAGAAGAAGGAGTGACTTTAGCTAACAACACCGAGATAACTGATGGACACATTTGATTCACTTTGGATTTGATGAGAGAAGTTGAATGGGAGTCTATGGAGCCGGAGGCTTTTTGGAGCCGACCTCTAGTGGCACTCGCTGGTATTGCAACTGAAGACACTTCTGGATCAGAACCATTTTACAGACCTGAAGCTACGAACACTTTTATATCCAGTCTATGTTTACATCATTCAAATCAAGATGTTCTACTTACATCCTCGTTTCTCTGGTGCGCCCTGTAGTGGGCTCCTCCAGTAATACGAAGAGTACAGAGGTAAGTATGTGAGCGAAAATGTTTACGACACAAACGGTTATCAACGTGTGGTTAAAAAAAACCCAAGAATATCTATGATCTAATAATTTTTCTTAGTTCACTAGGAAAAGAACCGGTTGTGATTTAGATAATTTCTTGAATTGTTGAACAATCAAAGGTGGAATATAATGTGCATTTAATCAGTGTGAAGTTCAACTTTGCATGTTTCCTTTTCAAGCTACCTTGTACTTTTTACACCACAACATTTACTTGCATTTACATACAGAATTCAACAAGTTTATTAATAAATCATTTGGCTGCCTACAAATGTTTTATTAGATGATAAAACTCATGACAGTGACTAATGTTACAATACTGCTTGACTCAAACAAAGGGACAAACATGCATATTGAACTTCCTTTGTTTATTCAGTAGTGTTGAGTCCATCAAACTGCTAACGAACAGGGAGAGTGACAAACAGTAGCGACAGACTGAGAGCAGACTGCAGGGCTGGACATATTGATTCAGCAGCCACTTTCAACCCAATCAGGTCCCGGACAACACAGAGGACAGTCTGGCCTTGACCCTCTGATGGTGAGAGCCCCCTAACATACTGACCCTATGGGGGAACAGAGGGCTCATGGCACAGATGCAGACTTTATGAATCCAATCAGGTCTTTTTGAATCTTCTTGTCCTCCTGGCTTCATACAGCAGCCTTTTCTTACTTAGTAATAATCCCTTAGTTATTGTGATATATAGAATCTGATTTCTATGATTTGATGATATAATGTAGATGTAAAGCAACAACACTGCTGCATCTGTGCCTCTGATTTTGAACTATATCAGTGGATCATACTCATCAGGACTGTAGAGACACTTCTGAATGGGATTCTATCGAGAATAGAGCAGCGAGTTACAATCATGGGGTTGGGTGGTGGTAGTAATAAAACACAGGACTCAGTAAATTAAATGTGATATATGTAACAGTTAAAAGACGATAGAGGGAAATTGTTGTATTTTAATTGACACTGTGGGGTCATAGGCTACCCACTAAATTTGGGTTTAATTAAATTGAACAACAACTTTGTCTGATGTGAAACATGTTTGTTTGGTTTTCAGGCTCTTCAGTATTGTTTGAGAGTAATTATATCCTCAAAATATACAACCCTGTTCCAGAACAGTTGGGATGCTGTGTAAAATGTAAGTAAAAACAGAACAGGGTCAACAAAAGACTGTACAAGTTTTGTAAAGAAAAAAACATTTCAGAGAAGAACATTTCACAACTAATTAGGCTAACTGGCAACCGATCAGTTACCATCAAGATAATTTGGGTATGAAAAGGAGCATCGCAAAGAGGCTCAGCAGTGACGATGGGGAGAGGACTGCGTGGGCAAATAGTGCAACAATTTAGAAATAATGTTCGTAAAACTGCAAAAAAATTGGGATTTCATTGTCATATGACATTGTCATATGATGTTCATAATATCATTAAAAGATTCAGAGAATCTGGAGAAATCTCTGAACACAAGGGACAAGGCTGGAAACCAATATTGGATGGTGGTGATCTTCAGGCCCTCAGGCAGCACTGCATTAAAAACACACTATTCTGGAGTGGAAATCACTGCATGGGCTCAGGAACACTTGTGAAAACCATCGTCTGTGAACACAGAGAGAGAGAGAGAGAGAGAGAGAGAGAGAGAGAGAGAGAGAGAGAGAGAGAGAGAGAGAGAGAGAGAGAGAGAGAGAGAGAGAGAGAGAGAGAGAGAGAGAGAGAGAGAGAGAGAGAGAGAGAGAGAGAGAGAGAGAGAGAGAGAGAGAGAGAGAGAGAGAGAGAGAGAGAGAGAGAGAGAGAGAGAGAGAGAGAGAGAGAGAGAGAGAGAGAGAGAGAGAGAGAGAGAGAGAGAGAGAGAGAGAGAGCATCGCTGCGTCCACAAATGATGTTAAAACTCTCCAAAGAAGAAACCAGATAGAAACATGATCCAGAAACACCGCCGCCTTCTCTGGACCGAGATCATTGAAGATGGACTGAGGTGAAGTTCTGTTTTTATTTACATTTTACACAGCATGCATCCCAATATTTTTTGGAAACAGGGTTGTATTAGCAGTAGTGAGAGTGTGCAGGATATTGACCCGCAGGTAGGATGGGATGTTCTGTAAACATCTCAGATAATATTGCAGGTTCAGGTCAAAAGGTCACAAAGCAGTATTCCAACTTATTTACAGAAACACTGCGTCCATGAAGACATCCATTTCTTTTGGAAACTTTCAGCTCAGCCGGTCGTGTGCAGCCAAACACGAGGCAAACAGGAAGTAGAGACCCACATAGTTGGCTAATAATTTGTAAAAGTTCACCATTAACATGCGAAGGATGCATTGTGTGTGTGGGGGTGTGAGAGAGAGACAGAGTTCATGTCTTTATGAAGTTGAATTTATGAATGAAGTTATGTATCATTGGATAGAATTAGTGTGTTTATTTAGTAGCCTAGACCCAGACACTAGGATAGATACAGTTTATGCCTTGAAATCAATTATCTTAACAACCCAAAAATAAAAACATAGTGGAACACAGTTTACTTTGCTGGAGCTCACAGTGGCACTGCTGGCAGACTGTTACTTCACTCAGCAGGCAATGAGAGGAAACTGAAACATGTCCGTCAGGATTTGGGGGAAATATTGGGTCAAACTGATGTGATTAAAAGAAAACAAGAAGACTTTGAGGTTGGTTTTTTTTAGAGGGGGAAGGTTAGGGACTCTTCTTCCTCCAGCACCACCTGACTGGTGCCATCAGGTTCTGTCCAATCCACTGAAGTTGTAAAAGCGCAGAAACAGCAATCTGAAACAGGGACCCTATAACTGCCACTGTGGGCCAATTGGGAGGAAATTCTATTGAAATGATTGCAACTAAATCTGTGATGCTGTTTTAATGGAATAATCTACACCGAAGGGAAAGGGAGCAGGCAGGAGGCTGGCCAAAGACTGAACAGTAAGCAGAACATTATGATGCACTTTGATGACAGGAGCTGCTTTAACTGTCTTCCACTGGAGCCCAGTGGGACTTGTTATGCAACTGTGTGAGTGTCTGTATGATTGTGCGCTAAATAAGAAAACATTATGTATAGGTTATTAATGCCAAGCTAAAGCTATAGCTACATGCTAAAGTTGGCGGTTTTACATGAATTCACAACCAGTCAAATTATCAAAAAAGTACGACACTGGTGATATTCTTTGGGTTTTGGTCTTTTCATGGGAAAAAAAACAATGTTTATTATACAACAAGTAGTTCTGACCAAGAGACCTGATTGATCAAATCATCATGACATCACTATAAATATCCCTCCACCTCCTCAATGGGAAAACAGAATTAGAATAGAATTTCATATAATATGTAATATAATGTAGTTTCTACTTGTTGTAGTTCTATTAAATGACCCATTTGGTGAAGTCGGGTCTCTTTTGGTCCTTTTTGGTCGCTCCGAGCACCCGTACCGTAACACCACGGATAGTCACGCACTTACAATCCTAGTGGAGGCTAGCTGGACTGGTTTGGTTTGAACACATGACACGGTGGTAAAATGTTAAAAACACAGGAGTCCATGGATATCTTTGTTCATCAGATATCTTTGTTCATCAGATATCTTTGTTCATAAGATATCTTAGTTCATCAGATATCTTTGTTCATAAGATATCTTTGTTCATAAGATATCTTAGTTCATCACATATCTTTGTTCATCAGATATCTTTGTTCATCAGATATCTTTGTTCATCACATATCTTTGTTCATCAGATATCTTTGTTCACCAGATATCTTTGTTCCAACCAGACTGAGCTAGCTGAGCAGTTTAGTGTTTCTATGTTCTGTATTTATTCAGTTGGAGACTAGAAATCCTCTCTGTTGCTAGGTGGTTGCTAAGGGTCCGACTACTTCCTGGAGTAGGAAACGTTGCATACGTTATATAAGAGTCTACTGATGGGACTGATTGTTTTCCAGTTGTTAGTCATACCCCATGTGTTGCCATGGAAACGGAGATCACACTCACAAAAAGTTTTATATTTAGAGAGTGAATTGCTCCACAATATGTAGATTACATGTTTTATTTAGTTGGTAACTTGTTGTATAATCTCAGTATTACACTGGAGGCTGTTTTAACCTCATTATTGGCACTTCGGTGATGCGGTCCGGACCGAGGCGGTTGCGCGTTAAATATTGCTTGATTAATCAGCAAATGAAAAAAAGCACCAAACACATTTATTAACTCCTGTTTAAGTGAAGTGATGTTCACTAACTGAACCACGTTAAATACCACAGACAGACTACTTTAGATATTTTATCATGTTCATTCTCTTATCTTGAACTCAACCTGTTATCACCTCCTTTGTTTTCTGATAAAGTTGTTCTTCGTGACAGCAGATTACATCCGGACATCACAACACTGGTAACTGACCTCTGCTGGTCAATGAAGGATAGAAAGAGGAAAACGCTGGGTCGTCGAGTATTGATGAAATCATCTGCTCTTCATCTGTCTGAGTCAGCTGTTGATGGTTGAGGGTCGAAGCAAATCACCATTTTCAGGGACAATATCTTCCCGAAACAAATTTCTGTGTCCTTTGTGAGCCCAATGATCCCAGAGGAAGGCTTTTATTTGATAAGGGAATTGATTACTTCAAAAGAGAGAGACACCAGCCCCTCAAGGAAATAATGCTCTTGCGATCGCAATAATTAACGCAGATCTAAGCAAACGCCGTAATATTTGTGGGGTGCTTGCAATTTCTTTAAATTTCCATGATTTTTCCGCAAATCAATTTGTCAAAAGAAGCTGTGCTGAAAGTTTGAACAGCATAAAGTAAGTCTTTTCAAACAAAACTCACTTTATTAATGAAAATAACTCCTCATTTACAATCAGCACGGCTCTGCCTCCTCATTGCCAAGCATCAACCATCAGTGATGTCATCAACCATCAGTGATGTCATCAACCATCAGTGACGTCATCATTAGTTTGTGAACGTTATGAAGCCTCCAGTTCAGATTCTGTCCGTCACCATCTTTGCTAGTTCGGCGAAGTTTGGAGCAGGAAGTGACCATATTTGGACGAGCTGGGGGAGGAGCCAGCGGTGGATCTGACTGATCTGATTGGAAACCTGGCGATACTACGTCCCACCCACCGATAGCTGTAACCTGACTGCACCACAGACCTGTCAATCAAACAGACACGCCCCCAAAAACAGGTCTTCTTGAATCTTCTTTTCTAATGAATGAGGGATTATTTTCAGATGGACCTCCAGAAAACTAATAAGAAGGAGTGACTTTAGCTAACAACACCGAGATAACTGATGGACACATTTTATTCACTTTGGATTTGATGAGAGAAGTTGAATGGGAGTCTATGGAGCCGGAGGCTTTTTGGAGCCGACCTCTAGTGGCACTCGCTGGTATTGCAGCTGAAGACACTTCTGGATCGGAACCATTTTACAGACCTGAAGCTACGAACATTTTTATATCCAGTCTGTGATAATTACCCAAAACAATCTCTGTGCATCGGAGGAAACCGGAAAAAGCCTTCACATTAAAACGATGTGATTAAATGTTTGTGATCAGAGGAAGTGATTCCATATTACTGGATGTTAAATGAGTTTTCTCCACACGTCCAGTTGTCAGAGACGTCTCTTTGTTTGTTTCATCCAGCAGGTCTATGTGTTGAATGAACATGAATTAAACAGCATCTAAAGCTCTTATTTTGACAGCTGATGTAGTCCTTGTTTCTATATTCCAGTCACAGACGGTCTGTTCTGGAAACATACGCAGCTTTTAGGAGCTTTTAGGAACTTTTATCTCCACGGTTCTCAAAGTTCAATAAATAAATAAAAAATATTAGAAGTAAAATATTTCTGTGATGTGCAGCAGGATTATTATGAAAGGACGTAATTCAATTTATTTTCCTTTATCAGTTAAGCTTTGAAATTTTGTACAAAAATGTTTCTAATTCCCATAAGTTTCTGCAAATAACTCACTTAAAACTCCACAAATTACATCGCAATTTTGGAGAAAATTCAACGCAAAATCAAACAATCAGAAAAAAAGCCTCAGTGAAATCCTGGAGGGACTGAGATATGAACGTTCATGTCGGCTGCCTTTTGATCGGGTTATAAATCAGAAATAGATGTTTTAACTTTCTTTCTTTTTTAATGCAACTAGATTGTGGTTTTTCTTAAACATGCTATTTGAAAAAGTAAAAAGCACAAATAAATCAGATTTTTGCAGCAGAAAAGAAGTATGATGAGTCTGATGCACGTCTGATGCTCACTCTCCTTCTGATTCAGCAGGCATGCGGTGATGTAAATCAACTTCAGATAAAATATTATAAACAAATATATACACTTGGTAACATAGCTGTCAAAAAGCATTCTTCCAATAAATGTAATGCTACCGTAAACATGCACTCTTTCACCATGGAGTTCTCCGCTCACGCCAAATAAAGGACTATGACACGTGTCTGTAATGGTCCCGTTGTACCAGTTCTACCAAAGAGCTTTACAGCGGTGCACAATGAAACATAAACTACTGCGTTGGATTACAATGGCATGATGAACCTGATCACATCGTACATACAGTGAAAGAGGACTTCCTGTCTGGTTAACGAGTGTCAGAGGAACAACTCAGCGTGTTTTAAAGGGAAGCAGGCTTTAAAGGCATCAGCAGCTGGTTCTACAGTGGAGCTCAGTTTGTACCATCAGAATCTCCCTCGGCCCTGAAGCACAGTCCAGCAGCAGTTTTCTAACATCTACCTCTCATCACGTAGAAACTTTTAACACACAGATTCACACTCGTTTCGAGTTTCGGGAGTTTTCAGAGTGGATTCAGTTTCAGTTTTAGTAAATTTCGAGTGATTTTCTTGAGCATTAAAATTTGTTCCTTCCAGTTGGGTCAGAATAATCTCACTCAAGGTCTTTAAGTACTACTTTTTTTTCCTGTAGAGCTTTCAATTAGAGCATTACTGATGAAGACTGTGTTTAGAGCTCTGATCAAGGTATCATGTGAAACAGGAGATTGTTTGTAATTCTTCTATTTTCCTTCCACAGGTGAAGCTGAGGAAGGAAAATGATACAACACTAAATTGAAGTATGTTATAATGTGAATTAGACTGAGTAGAAAACTGCCTGCAGCAGATCTGAACCCCTCGAGGCTACAAACTGCACATTATCAACACTCATATATTAAAAACACATGATACATGAGCTATACCTACTCTCTAGAAATATGCATATACCCTGTCTGCACATACTGTCTGATATATTTTAATATATTTGTGGGGAAAGTGATATGGGTAATTTTTTTTTATAAACACTAAACTTAGCTCAATCGTGTAGAGAACCCTTTTTTTTTAATTTTTTTTTTTTTATCAGATATCTGTTTCCTCTGTTACCAGTGGTTGAATAAATCCTAACGTATGACGGCCCCCCAGGCAGCCTGCAGCTGGAGCCAGCTCTGACATCACTCTCCACATTGTGAGTGGATGTTTGACACGATAATTAAGGGTCGGCTTTCAGTGAAGGAGAAAGAGACCCTCCCTGAAATAGAGCGACAAATTTAGTTCCCCTGTCAATGCTCTGGTAAATAAACCCCCGGGAGCTGCTGTTGTACCCTTCAGGGGATTTATTTCCAACTTGACCTACCAGAAGTATTCTATGGTGTGATGAGCACAGGAGCTGTTGGCTCGATCTGGAGGCGTTTTCAGACCACAGGAACTTTTTCACCGTTGTAAGAACGATGGGAGGAGTTTCCCCCTTTTGTGTGCGTCTGCACCGCAGGAACTTAGAACCTTTTCGTTCCCATAACTATGTTTTGTGGGACTTTTTTAGCTCCTTCCTCTGCCTGGGTACTCTCCCCATTACCATGGGAACTGTGGTGACACACGGCAGCACAGACAACTGCCGGGTTTAAAACAGAGTAAACAGTAAGCAGGTGAACTACAGCTACTAACGAAGCCTTAAAACAGCAGAATAAAGTTTCAACTCGGCAGCAGAGCGTCACTTCACAGGTTCTGTTGGCGGCGTGAATGCAAACAGCAAAAGGCCTCCGAACCTATTTAGTTCTGGAGGAAACTCAGTGGGGGGAGGTTCCTCTCAAGAAGGTCCTGAGAACTGTTTGGTCTGAAAACGCCGTAGATGTTAGTGTTGGAGCGCACCAACCACAGAGGACAAACTAGTTGCTAAAGAAAGCAAAGATGACCAAGAGAGTCTCTAATCTCGACTTTAAATTTGGACTCTAGTCAGTTTATACAGAATGAATTCTATGAAGAGGAGCTTTTGACTGTGGGACAGCGATGCTAAAGGGCTGAAATGCCTCCATGTTTCCACCCATCCGACCCAACCCATAAACAGAAGAAGTCAATAATGGATGAGGCCTTCTCTCTTCTGGGCTGCACCGCGATGTCAGTCTGCAGGGACGCTCTGCAGTCAGAGCTCTTACCAGCAACTACACTTTCATTATTCATAGAGAATATGAAGAGGTGGATCTGACTCTGTCTACTCACTGGCCTTGTAAACACACACACTTATTGCCACAAACACTTAAAGCCTCTTCTTTTTCTTATTGTACTGCTCATCACACCAAAAAAGTTGTGACGCTGTGTAAAATTGAAATAAAAACAGAATCCAATGATTTCCTGAACATATAAACCAATATTTTATAACAGATAGACTAAAGACAACACATCAAATGTTGAAACTCATTAATTTTATTGTTTTATAAAAGATATAAGCTTATTTTGAATGGATGGCAGCAATACGTCTCTAAAAGGTTGGGACGGGGTCATGTTTTTACAACACTGTAAATGTTTGGGAACTGAAGAGACCAGATTCAGGAGTTCTGGAAGTGAAACGTGGTCCTATTATTGCCTAAGATATCATTTTAGCTGCTCAACAGTTCAGGGTCTCCTCTGTCATATTTTCCATTTTAATAATGTTTCAAATTTCTTAAATTGGAGACAGGTCTGGACTGGCCTGCAGTCTCACTGCTGAGTGGACTCCACCTCTCTGAAATGATCTTTTTATACCCAATCATGTTACTGATCTGTTGCTAGGTAACCTAATTAGTTGTGAGATGTTCAATCAGGTGTTTTTTTTTGTTTGTTTTGTTTTTATCATTACACAACTTTTCCAGTCGTTTGTTGACCCTGTCACAACTTTTTTGAGACGTGTTGCTGACATCAAATTCAAAATGAGCATAATATTTTTCATAAAACAATAACATTTCTCCATTTCAACATTTGATGTTTTCTTTGGTCGACTTGCAATTAAATAAGGGTTAATGGGATTTGCAAATCATTGCATTCTGTTTTGATTTACATATTAAACAGCGTCCAGACTTTTTCAGAAGCGGGTTGTACACGCTGCTGCTGTCTTTACCTCTCGTCTGGGTGCTCAGGGATCCCGGCAGTGCAGTGCTGGTATATGGCGGCTGTTTTTTGGAGTAAGAGACTTGGTCTTTTGAAAGTGACAGAGGCGTATTCCACGGCTGGAGAAGAAGTTTGGAGACGAGACAGAGTATGAGGGTTACGTGGGAACAGTTCGGCACCGTGTGGAGAGTCGCTGCAGGTTCCTCCTCAACGTCAGGAATCTTTCCCACGTTTGGTCTCCAGCCAGGAGGTGGAGTACCAGCTGTCTGATAGAGATGGCTGTACAGTGGCATGCGTGTTTGCATATATGCACTACATATGTGTGTGTGTGTGTCCGTGTTCGTATGCGTGTCCTAGTCATGACTCCGGTTGTGTCTCTTGAAGAAGAAGAACGGTGTCTTCTGAGGCTGGCCGAGTAAAATGGGAACCTGGTTCTTGTGCGTGATTCTGACCTGAAAGAATCAGACAGAGAAGGAAATGATCAAATCTACTTGAAGGTAGAGTTAGTAGATTAAATGTGTTCATCACTTCCTGGCTTTTTACAACTGATGGTTACAGAATCACTCGGCGACCTTGCAAATAACTCACAGAACACAACAGGAAGCTTTCTATCTCCCACCCTCTTGAAGGTCTACTTAGACAAAAGATGGAACGGTTGAAATGCTGTGAGACTGAATGGATAATAGCTGACTTCCTCTGGTTGTATGAATAATAGAGCCAAGCTGTGATATTTGATGGTACGACAGAACTGGAGGTCGAGGTTGGGGAAATTAAGAGGAGGAAAGATGAACCAAAAGGAGACAGAAACAAGACGAAAGCAGAGCAACACTCAGCGTGGTCGGCGTGCAGCTGACTTTATCAGCTTTAAAAGATAAGTGCCGGTCCGCTGGCTTCCAGGGGACGAATACAAGACCCAAAAACCACATCCAATCTAACACAGGGATCTGTCTGGTGCTGTGTTCAGCCAGGTAGCTCCAACTTCATTGTGAGCTCGCTGCCAGGCCTCGTGCCTTTGACTGCCTCCTCTCTGGCACACGAGACCCCAACACCAACAACATGGATCCACATGCTGGGCCTGACAGGTCATCAGGGGTCAAAGTCTGGACACTTCTTTCACCCTCGACCCTTTGTTAGTTTGGCCCCTGATCTGACCGACCAATCAGGAGCGACTGAGCTGGACAACACGTCAGCAATATTAACATTTTACCACCGTGTCATGTGTTCAAACCAAACCGGTCCAGCTAGCCTCCGCTAGGATTGTAAGTGCGTGACTATCCGTGGTGTTACGGTACGGGTGCTCGGAGCGACCAAAAAGGACCAAAAGAGACCCGACTTCACCAAATGGGTCATTTAATAGAACTATAACTAGTAGAAACTACATTATATAACTTATTATATGAAACTCTATTCTAATTCTATTTTCCCATTGAGGAGGTGGAGGGATATTTATAGTGATGAACAGGATGTGATGTCATGATGATTTGTCTAATCAGATCTCTGGATCAAAACTACTGGTTGTATAATTCTGGGTTATTAAAACCCTCCAGCAGGACACAGCTGTGTTTGGTCCAACATCTTCACTGCAGGAAAACCCAGCCTGGCTCAGCTTTTCTCGGAAAACAATGCGACAACATCCAGCATACTGGAGAACTTAACATACACGTATGTGTACGTATACGGTGTGAAGGATCCAGACAGTATTTGACGTCTCTACAGTTGACAATCTGATTTAAAAAGCTGCAGTTCATCTTACCGTGCAGGGCGGCTGCATCCAGGGCTCGCCATCGATCTGCATGGGCAGCCGTCGGGACGTCCTGTGAGGAGACAGTGGAAGGATGAAGAGGTGTGTGTATGTGTGTGTGTGTGTGTGTGTGTGTGTGTGTGTGTGTGTGTGTGTGTGTGTGTGTGTGTGTGTGTGTGTGTGTGTGTGTGTGTGTGTGTGTGTGTGTGTGTGTTGGGGGGTTTGGTGGGGTGTCAGATCACACACACCTCTGAGGTACCAAAGGCTCATTAACACAGTCTCAGGGCTGGGTCAAACACTGCACCCTTTGTTCCCATGGGACCCGTTCCCAGACAGACCCCCACTCTTTAAACTCACAGACCCAATGAGCACACACACACACACACACACACACACACACACACACACACACACACACACACACACACACACACACACACACACACACACACACACACACACACACACACACACACACACACACACACACTCTAAAGTTATTTTAGGACTTTCATGCATGCCTCTCCAGCTACAGAAACATAGTACAGGAGAATGGGTGTGACGAAAGCTTTAATTCTGGGTTAGGAAAATATGACGGACAGTTTGCTGGACGAGTCGGATGAGAACTTGTAAATGTCACTTCTTTGGAGCAGAAAAACATCTGAACTACATCCACTTTCTACCGTCCACCATCACAGGAAACCATCATACATGGAGCTGAACCTGTCGTGTACATCTTGATCCTGAGACACACTTGCATTACATATACGACATATTATTGGTATACTGAGTGTGCACGTATATACTGTATATGCTTAATTGCAATAGGTGTAAATGGGGATAAGCATTTATCATTCTGTAGCTGCCCCCCCCCACAATTATGACGGATTAGGACGGAGCACATACACATGCAGGGTTTGAATTCCACAGTGGTTTTGGAGGAGCTCTGTTCTGGGTGGTTAAACCTTCTCTCTCTTTCCCTGCCGTTCCCACTTCAGGATCCGGGCATAAAGTTCTGTTTACGACCACAAAAAGCAAGCAGGCAACCGAACTCAGTGACTGTCTGTCTGCATCTTCTGTCTGTCTGTCTTTCATCTCCCCTGAATCCCTTTCAGTAATGTGGACATTGCGGCTCACAACACGACAGCGTTTCCTACATCCTGCAAGTCAGTCTGATAAAAAATAGAATTGATGAGATGCATCAGAGTTTGGGGAGTGACTCATATAACTGGGGAGATTCCTTTGAAAGAGGTCGGGTCTCCTGCTCAGCTGCTTTGGGCTGGAGGAGGAGGAGGAGGAGGAGGAGGAGGAAGATGGGGTGAGCTGAGGTTCAGAGAGCATCTTTCTGTCAGACTGCTCGTTATCACCTCCATCGCTGCAGCATTGTTGCAACTGCAGCCTGTGACCTCTTTCTAATTGATATGTAGCCAAATGAACACATTTTTACAACTAATCTTTTTTTCAGGGACCTTATTGTACAGAAAATCACCTTGTGACTATAAAATGGAGGATTATTTAGAGCTTGTGTCCTTTTCAGCTCCACTGTAGTTGGAACTCTGCACATCTGCACACAGTCTGTGTTGAACCTGTTTCTGCCTCTCACGCCTGCCTTCCTATTTCAATATCCTATCCCACCATGGATGTGTTTGTGTGTGTGTATATATATATACACATATATATAAATAAAACTAACTTTCTTTGGCTAAAATGCTGTGTTATAACAAAAAGTGGTCATGAGTGTGTTTGATAGCATTTGAGTGATTGTTAAATTGTGTGTAACAAATGTGTTTGTTGGTGGGAACAATCTGAATGATTGAATTCTGAGCTACAATCCAGGCTTGAAATATATAATTTAATATCTGTTACTGTTTAGATACTGCAGGGATTTTCAAATGCACAATAACACTGGAAAGGAATGCATTTTTTATCCTGCATGTACGGGAGATGGATGCATTTTGTGGTGAAAGTAGAGTTTCCAGTTGGTTGAGCAGAAGGAAGATAAAGGGAGTGGAGGGTGGTGACATGAGACAGATGAAAGGTCGGACGGAGAACGGAGATGAGAAGCTAACAGGAAGGAGGAGGATGGTTTGCATGTGGGGAAAAGATGGAGGGAGCAGCTCAGAAAGAGTTGTGACCTGATGGTGACGTTGGCGCACTGGGCCAGCCGGCGTCCTGCACTCTTCAGCCCGGTGTAGATCTGTCCCATCTCTATCGCCCCCTCCAGGCCGACCACCTCCAACAACCGGTCGCTGAAATCTGTTAGAGAGTGAAAGAGTGAGGCACAAATACACAATTTTTAATTCACAATGGACGTGGGAAGGTTCTGCTGGTATAGGATACAAATGTGTTCCAATTCAGCCAAAAACAAATTGACAAAAGTCTGTTGTTGTGGCGCCTTGTTGCTGAGAATCATTCTCCAGAAGTGATGCTTCTAACTCGGCCCCATCGGACATAACTGGCTTTGTTCCACGGTCAATTCTATAGTTTAGAAATATCACTTTTACAAACACTGAGTCTATTTTAAACAGTTTATTCACCAAAATCTGTCCTTTCAATTTGCATAAACTTTGCATTGTTCATGACCACCTACTCCGATCGTCTTGAGTTGTGGCTTTAGGTTTCCCTCCACCCAAGAATATTAGATATAAAATGAATTGAAGTGAATATTATCTGGACCTGGAGATGTCTTCTATACTCTAACCCTGCTTTCAAAACACAAAATGAATCACTAAAACTATAAGGGGGTTGGAAGACAGACAAGTGATGATACATGTTAATTTGAATCCTTTTTGACAGCACTTAAATTTTGCGTTTACATTTTATGAGATGATGAACCCATTAAGGATATTTTTTAAACTGCCACCTGAAAAACGTCTCCAAATTCAGTAACAGTTACACAACTATGAGACCAACTATGGCCTCTATGGATCAAAGAAAATTTTAGATACAATTCTCTTTTTCCCTAGGGAGGCTGTGGCTCAGACGGTAGAGTGGTTTGAACACTAATCGGAAGGTTGGTGGTTCAATCCCCAGCTCCTCCTGTCCCAAGTGTCCTTGAGCAAGACACTGAATCCTAAGTTGCTCCCGATGTTGTACCATCAGTGTGTGAATGTTCTCCTGATGGCAGCACCTTGCATGGTGATCTGTCTCATGAGTGTGTGAATGGAAAAACATGTTAAAGCACTTTGAGACCGAAAGGTGATAAAGCGCTATACAAGGACAGACCATTTACCATTCCCCATCAGAATGAGATTTGGTTACCATGGTGACACATTAGACATCAGCATTTGAGTGGGGAGACTATTTCCCTCATCAATCGATTAGGTAAATGCTGCAGCCTGTGGGGAGGCAGAGCTATATGGTATAGACCACCCACATCGAGTATGTCACTTGTGCTTCTTCAAGCCCCTCCCACAAAACAAAACATTGAAGTCCGCCAAAGAAGTTTATGACAGAAAAGAGAAAGTAGAAAAAGAAAAAAAGAAATGATAAAAACGGATAATGCTGCTAAGTGTTAAATTGCTACAGAAATCAAAAAGTCCCACTGAAATCAAATGAGCAATCAACCAAGTCACATTGCAGTGAGTGTATCGCTGTATTCACATTAGGTTATATTAATATCACATTAGGATATATGAGTAGTAATGAACACATTTCAGAAATTTCAGAAACCTGAGAAATGTTTGGTCTTCACAGCCGGTGTGATAATTTGTGAGGTGCAACAGTGAAATCTGTGTTGGTGTCAACTCATCTACACAAATTAACTGTAGTGGGAAACAAATCACATGGTAATGAGAATCAAGCTGGATGACTTTTTATTATGACTTATGACATGTTATTTTTTTGCCAACCCATTTTACTTTGTATTGGTTTATTCCATTTTATCAGTATCTTTATTTCTCAATCTTGTCATTAGGTTAGGTTAGGTAGTTACTTTATTAATCCCCAAGGGGACATTTTTTCGCTACAGCAGCATACAGAAGCAATAAGATAATAATAGAACAATAGAAAAGCAATAAAATAGCAGTAAAAATATAAAATATAAATATAAAATGCACAGTATAGACAGTATATACAGTACAGTATATATCTATATATATTATATACAAACAACCAAGAAACTTTCCTTGTTCTGTTAAATCTTGTAATTGGAAAATGTGTTTTGGTGCTAGATACAAAAATAGAGCCTGAGTTGAGTGAAATTTCTGCCAAGGACAAGTTGGAGTCATGAATTTTCACATGTGGAGGAATTTCAGGATGTAAAATAGGACCGTCAAGGCCAGCTTTTTTCTCAAATATATTGGAACCTGGAGGCACATGACTCCATACTTTACTCCCTGCAAGATGTCACAGAAGGTGCACAGTTGTTGGAAACGATGGATTCAAACAGATGATCACAAGAACATTCAGAATAATCAAAAGGGGCTGAAACTCTATATCCCCAACTTGGTTTCCAGAAAGGCCGACTTCATACAGGCAAGGATAAAGGAAGATGCTGAAAGACAACAACAATGATACTGTACCTCCAATTATCCCAAACTAACTATGGAATCTAAATCAATGGGCCTTGTCAAGTTTACTGGAAACAAAGGTTATTTTCACAGGGGGACAGTAGGACTGGTGAGCACTCCTGAGAGTGTGAGCCAACTGGTTCAAGAGAAGAGAAGATGGTTCCATTTTTACAGTCTTAAATACAAAAATCAGAAGAGACCTTTGACACACTACTTAAAACACTGTAGAGGAATTCTGTGTCCTCGAAAACCACGATGGCAATCAAATGACAGTTGTTATTGAAATAGTGGAGTTAAAGAATGCATGAAGATTTGGGGAGTGCGTTTAAAGACTGTCTCTGCGTGATGTTGGAGACACATGCCATCAGATATCCACCCGGAGTAAAGTTAATATGAAGTTAACTTCCTGAGTCTGTTAAAAAAGGAACAGCTTGCATACTGTATGTGGCTGACTGGAGAAAAGCTGTGGCACCAGACAATCGGTTGGGCGGTCTGTTGGTGTTGCCCAAAGGACAGAAATAACATGTACTGTATCAATAGTTCAAGCAGCTGAGGGATGAAGAGCCAGAAAACAAGCCAAGACTGAGCCGAGACATGGTAGAACCACGTCCACCCAGGCAGAAGAGTCCCGTGCAGGGTGAGTGATCTGTGGTGATAGAAAGCTTCAGAGGAAGTTACGAGCACTGAAACTTGCACAGAAAGACACCAAAAAATTTGGGGTCATGCAAGAGGAGTCTCGAGGTGCATGAGGACAGTTAATACTGCAAACCCTCCTATCGATGTACAAACCTAGACCGACAAGGAGGATGACACCCCTGAGCATCACGACTATCTTTGCTCGTCGCCGTCCAAAACCGATAAAAGAGCGTATCCCCGCTGAAAGTTGCTATTTTTTGTCTCGTTTCCTGTCTCCAGCAGGGGGCCACGCCCACTCGCAAAACACACATCAGATGTATCATCTCACCACACCGGATGTATGTCACACGTTTCGTGAGGTTTCAAGCATCTGTTGACCTTAAACATCAAATTCCTGTGTCACCACATTAGAAACCACCGGATGAGTTAGCACTCTTTGTGTCAAGGTTCTGGCATCTGGGCTCGGACCTGCTCTCGCAGAAGGTTTTGGCCGAGTCGTATCATTAGGGCCCGAGCACCGAGCAAACAACACAGGTGTGATAACAGCCCCGCCCTGAACACCCCTGTGGGGTAATATTCGCTCATAGTCATAGCGCCCCCTGTTGGCCACTGGAAATGACACTTTTCATACTTTCACATTCTACGTCGAGCTGGTTGATCCCATGAACCTAAAGTCAGGTCACAACAACCTAAACATGTAGTTGATGATATATTGAAACTTTCATTCGACTTTGTCAATGGGCGTCGCCGTGACGATGCGACAAAGTTTGATGTCTCGCCGTGACACAGGAAGTTGATGTTTAAGGTCAAAGGATCCTCACGAAACGTGTAACATACATCCTGCGTGGTGAGATGATGCATCTGAAATGTGTTTTGCCAAACGGCTTGCCAGCGCTCCCTGCTGGAGACAGGAAACGAGACAAAAATAGCAACTTCAAGAGGATATACGCAGTCCCTCGCACGCTGCACGTCGGGGAGACGGCTTCGGGGAGACGGCTTCAGGGGGACGGCTTCAGGGGGACGGCTTCGGGGGGACGGCTTCGGGGAGGCGGCTTTGGGGAGACGGCGCGCCGGAGTGCAAGGGCCCATACATCACTGCTTGCAGTTTTAATGATGTTTTATTTCTTAACTTTTAATTAGGTTCTCTCTTTTCATTGATTATTCTGTCTTTAGTCAAATCAGAACACCTGCTAAGTGTGACAAGTTTTCTCTTGTGCTCAGTACGTCATGCATGTTTTGTGTAGGAAGCTGCATGTGTGGCATTTGAGTGCTGCCATTCATGCTGAAGATGGAAGAGGATGATAAAGGCTTGTATGGGAATAGGTTTGCTTCAACTGAGTCAATGTCACTTTACATTACATTTCATTTATCTGACTCTTTTATCCAAAGCGACTTACAATAAGTTCATTTCAACCATGAGGGTACAAAACCAGAACAACAAGAATCAAGAAAATACAATTTCTTCCAGAAAGCCAAACTACAAAGTTCTATCAGTAAGTTCCATGTTAAGATACTAAAGTTCTACTGTTCAAGGTGAAGGAGGAAGAGGTGTGTTTTTAGTTTGCGGTGGAAGATGTTCAGAGTTTCTGATGTCCTGATGTCGTTGGGGAGCTCATTCCACCATTTAGGAGCCAGGACAGCAAACAGTTGTGATTTTGTAGAGTGTTTAGCTCAGTGAGGAGCAACAAGCTGATTGGTAGAAGCAGAGCGGAGTGAATGGGCTGGGATGTAAGGTTGGACCATGACCTGGATGTAGACTGGACCCGATCTGTTCGCAGCATGGTACGCAAGTACTTTAATATTTCAGATGACAATTTAAAAGAAAATGTCAAAGCAGAGTAAGGAACAAACATTTCAAAATCTCTCAGAGGCTGTGCTTTTATTTTGTCAGTCCCTGTAGGAATGAAGAGTGGCACATGCACTAGTACTGTATGTGTGAGTTAAAGATATAGGACTTGTCATTGCTTGCAAGTAATAATATGAATATGAAGACTGTAGATGGTTGTGTGATGAGCTGTTTGTTTCATACCCCTCCAGGAGCATTTCAGAAGTCTTTTCACTCCCTGATATTTTGGACTTTCTGATTTGGTAGTTTTTCCTTATTGTGCTTTTTTATTTTTCCTTTTGTATGCTTTAAATGTTTCTATTTCTTGCCTGTTTTGTGTTTATTGCTGGTTTTTGCCACACCGTTGATCTTTCACATACAGCCTGTTAGCAGTAGGAGAATCCATATCTTCCAGGGCGGTAGACTAGAAATTGATGTAGAGATGTGATATATACAGTATGATTGGAAGTCAAACCTTTAATATGTGCAAGCACGCACACACCTGTAACATACAATTTGTTAAAATGCATTGTCAATATTTTTTTAAACAATTTCAGTGATTCAAAAAGTTGTTATATTGCTTAAATGTTAAATAAAAACTCTCAAATGCTATAATTTTGTATTAAAAAAATGTCAGTGCTGTAAAAGGTGTTTTCAAAGTGTCCAAATTTAAGAAAGCCTGTTGCAGTGGTGTAGAAACATTGTGCATTAGGACTGGGGCCTCGTTTCTCATAGATAGTGCGGTCCTTTGCCTCCATAGTCCTCCAATGCTTTTCAAATGATAATTGGAGAAAAGGAGAAGGAACACAAAGACTTGCAGTATGAATATGTTTGGAAGGAATTGTTTGTTACGAAACTGTGTTACTTAAACATTGTTCTGTTCTCCTAAATTTACATTTCGTCCTTGTGAGAAAGATCAGTCCAGAGCACTACAGCGGTGCGTTCATAATAGCTCAATTAGTAGGATTCATCCAGACCATAAATTCAACCACAAATGTAGCTGAAGTCCAATCAATAATCATGCTCTGCATCTAGCTTCAGCCGTCACCGCCGGCAGGGTAGCTGAAGACAGGTGGACATTTGCCTTTTGAAATGATCAATATATGCATCACGTAAAGTGTCACATCATCTCTCCTTTCCGTGAGTGTTTTCCTTAACTGACAGAGTATTATACCTGGTTGTATTGTGAAAGTATTGGACTCTGAGTTCATGAAAATATAGCCCAGAAAGGAAACTGCACCGAGACCTTCTAGGGGCTTCAGAGTCACCACAAGTTCAGAAAAAGGGACGTTACTTCATTTGGAGCGGGGAAATTCATAATTCTTTTCGTCCACTTGAAGGCAAAAGACCAAGCTGAGAAACAGCACCGTCATAATAACAACTTAGAAAGTAGCAGTAACCATTCATGCAGCCATCTGACTCAGTTCAACAATATAAGTCTTTTGAAGTTATGTTTTATGTCCACCTGATGAATTTAAATCTAAAATCCACAACTCTTCAGCCAGTCTTATGGAAAATAATGGGCACTTTAGCCACTTCATGTTCATTTACTTTGCCTGTCTGTCTTTTTCAGCTACAGCAGATTTAGCAGCTGTGCTAATGAGAGCCGTGAGAATGAATCAAACTAGAAAACATTGGAGCTGTAAAACCAAAAACAATGAGCTGAAAGATGCTAAAATTCCCCATAGAGAACTGAAGAGTTGGTTGGTAATTCGCTGAAATTGTAATTCAGATCAACTCTTTTCACATTAAACCTAGCTATTTGTTATTTTTAGTCAATTGTACTGTTTCACAGCTTTTTCCATACTGACAAAACTGGAGAACGATTTATTTACTTAGATCCAAAATAACTAATACATTTGTTTACTGGATAACATCTATCAAATGTCCACCATGTGTAACATTTTCTTACTCCCACCGGATTCTTGAAAACCCAGCTTCCCAGAAAAAGTAATCATGATGCAATGTCAGTGTCTTAAACGGCAGCTCCGGCTCTGATCACATGTGTATTATCATATAGTGTCCTGCGGCTGCATGCTGCTGCACAAACACACATCTCTGTCTCTGCAGAGCTTCCTAGGAAGTAGTCCTAATAGGATTGGGCATCCATTAAGAAAAGATGAAGAGTAAAACTGTTGGAGACGACGGGATGGAGAAGGGTTAGTGACACAGTGCACACACAGAAAACTGCAACTAAAAGGAGAGCTGGATGTAACGAAGGACACGGTCTGTCATTTCTGTGTGAGTCGATAAAAGCTTGAAACTGGTGTTCTTGTGTAGGTTAGAAGAGAAGAAGAGGGTGAAATTGTGTGTGACATGTCCTATTTTCGGATTGTAAAACAGCACTATTTATACATCCCTTTCCTGCTGTACTACTAAACATAAATCCCTTCCCTCGCACTCCCACCATACACCTCTACTTTATCCACACACCAAACATGGGCATGCCGTCCTGCCCGTGTCCCACTGAGAGCCTGATGGCAGAATAGCCTACTGTGCTGGTTCCCACCTCATCAGATCTCTGTGCTTTTGACTCTCAGGCAACCAGCACTGCTACTTTCTCAGTGAGGTAGAGCTAAGAATAGAACAGAACAGCCTCTTACATAACACAAGCCCAGTGCATTCTGGGATGGGATGGCATCGCTTTGCCAAGCAGCGGGCAGCGAGAACCATTACTGCTGTGCTGCACTCTGCTGTGCAGACAAACTGAAATGTATTCATTATTTTACAGAACAACACATTTCACATGGAGACTTGAAGAATCTGATCAAACGTTTTCTTCTAACAATAACATAATGATAAACAGGATTTATTGAATAAATGTAAAATATACATTTAAACTACAATAGAAATATATTAGTATGAATTTTAGAAAAACAAAGGACAAGCCTGGCTATATTTTGCATTTTTGTTATGTCAGCAAATCCCATAAAATGACAGATAAGTGAGGATATTATGAAAATATTCTGACTGGTTCCCACTGAGCACAGAAGCAAGCTGCAAGACAACCCAGCAGCACTTTTACAAGGTTGCTGAGTATATCAAATAAATGAAGAGGCTGCCCAACACTTTTTCAGATCAAAGTGATTTCAAGGACACTTATTTTATATAAAAATGATCCATTGTTTCCTGTCCATTGAACCCACCATTAGTACCAACTGATGTTTTCCCAGCAATTTCATAAAATAGCCTGTATAGCTTAATTTCTTAAAAAGGACAAATTCAGTTGGAAGAGGAAATGTTTGCATGTTGGAGGACCAGATTAATAAATATTTCCGACATCAGATAGTCTTTGAATGGAGAGAGAACCAGTTTGTTGTCATATTCTCATTGACCCCAATAAAAGACATTATATTCGGCAAATACATCAATTTCATAAGATTTCTGGACACTGTAATTTTTAACAAACATCATTCAAAATGTTCACAATTAGGACACAAAGACAATTCAGTTGTTTAGTTTTCTTCAGTGTTTTTTTGGACTTCATAAGAGATGTGTGACATTAAGACACTGACCCTTCTCCATTCACCATGAGCTTTTTAAAACAAGCCTTCAATTAGAAACTTAGAGGTCAATTATAATTCCACTTTTGAAGTAGCTGCTGCTCGTCAGTGTGCATCAGCTTGAGGTGTTGGGTTATAATTATGAACAGATATATTTGTGTATCCTTCCTCTGCCCACTTGCCCCGCCTCCCCTCCCCCACCATCCTGCCCTCCTCCCTCACCCTCCGGCCTGTTATTGTCTCAGGGTGGTCCGAGTCATGGCAGATGGTCAAAAGGAGCTGCAGCTCACCTCGCCAGCCCCAGCGGAGGTGAAGGTACAGGGGAGAGCACTTGGCCGTTGGACAAAGAACACTATGTTACTACGATCCAGTACAAAAATACCGCACACACCATGCTGCCGAACCCTCGCCTGGACGAGGCTTCACTGCTACATTTCTGTCATCCAGAAACAAACTGTCATGAGAATTTTTCTCGATGGGGAAAAAAGAGAATCACTGGGAAAAAAAACAACATTGTATATCAGCATTTGGGTTTTGAAAAAGTTTTAAGAAATGCATCGTGTCATCTTTTCCATTCCCAACTGAGTGAAAGCGATTCGGAGCTGTCATTCATTAACTGAGTAAATGGATCACTGGAAGGCCGACTGCTCTCCACATCCACCCAACAACTCAGCAGCTTCACACACAAACTATTTCCAGCCACACACGTTGGTACGGGCGAACCAAAGTCATCCTTGTCTGCTGTTTCTGTTGTGAGAAGAAAACAATATGTGGATGTGATTGGCCTGAAATAGCCTCCTTTGTGGTGTGTCATAGCTTTACTGCTGTAGAGGCAGGGGGCTGGAAGGAGGAGCGAGCGAAGGCAAGGGGAGGGGCGGGAGAGAGCAGGGGGGTATAATTGGTCGATGAGGAGCAGTGTGTGTGTGTGTGTGTGTGTGTGGGAAGGGGTGGGGGGGGACAAACAGGGAAAGAAAACAAACGAGTCACGAAGGAGGGACAGAGCATGTCTGAAATAGCAGGTTTTTAAAACACTAACGCACTGCCAGTGTCAACCAAGTTATGTTCAAATTCTAGAGTCAAATTTATTGAGAAAGCAACATTTTTATAAAAACAATAACCTGGTACCAAAGTGCTGTACAATCCAAAGAACAGAATCTATTGAACAACCTGATAAAACCACAAAGACCAGTTAAAAGACGATTCATACGTCCATTATTTACACTTCATCCTGAACACCATGAGTGTGTATAAAAGTGGACAGCTCTGAAAAATGAGGCCAATGCAGAAGTGTCTTCAGCTGCAATACCAGCGAGTGCCACTAGAGGTCGGCTCCAAAAAGCCTCCGGCTCCATAGACTCCCATTCAACTTGTCTCATCAAATCCAAAGTGAATAAAATGTGTCCATCAGTTATCTCGGTGTTGTTAGCTAAAGTCACTCCTTCTTCTTAGTTTTCTGGAGGTCCATCTGAAAATAATCCCTCATTCATTAGAAAAGAAGATTCAAGAAGACCTGTTTTTGGGGGCGTGTCTGTTTGATTGACAGGTCTGAGGTGCAGTCAGGTTACAGCTATCGGTGGGAAGAACGTAGTATTGTCAGGTTTCCATTCAGATAAGTCAGATCCACCGCTGGCTCCTCCCCCAGCTCGTCAGCCAGGCAGCCACAGGAAGAACATGCAAACAGGAAGGCCTCGAACCAACCAGCAGTTTCAAACCCACAACCTTCCACTCTACAACTGTACTGCCTGTTAATAGACAATAAAATCGATGAGACCATAACAATTAAACTGTGAAGAAAATCCATTCTTGCACTGAGTTAAAAGTAAAATAAGAACCAGGTGTTTTACATTTTAAAACAGGGAGTTTTTAAAGCGGCCAGTTTAACCTCTTGTTCCAGAGTTTTAAGGCTACGATCACTTCCATGCTTCAACCTTGATTTTCGGCCAATCAAGTGACCTTGACAGGACGTTAGATCAGAGATAGGTTTTAAGCCAGCTCATTTAATCAAATCCAATCCTAACTAAGTCAATCCTGAAATGTACAGGGAGCCAGTAGAGGTAAGATGTGCTCTCAATGTTGTGTTCCTGTTCAAAGACAAAGTGCAGCATCAGTGTGAGAGGGAGACCTGGCCAACACCAAAATAAAGAACCCCACACGAGTCAAGTGGGATGAGATAAAAACAGATATAACTTTGACAAAATCATTAAACCATAAAAAGGGCTTGACCTTAAATAAACAGACTTTATTATCTGTTTAAAACCAGTGTCCTCCTAGGTTTTACACATGGTTCCTGGGAACATTGACCACCGGGACCACCGGGGCCACCGGGGCCACCGACAACACCGACGCCACCGACAACACCGGGACCACTGACGCCACCGACAACACTGGGGCCACCGACAACACCGGGGCCACTGATGCCACCGACAACACCGGGACCACTGACCCCACCGACAACACTGGGGCCACCGACAACACCGGGGCCACTGATGCCACCGACAACACCGGGACCACTGACGCCACCGACAACACAGGGACCACCGGGGCCACCGACAACACCGGGACCACCAACGCCACCGGGACCATCGGGACCACTGACGCCACCGACAACACCGGGACCACCAACGCCACCGACAACATCGGGACCACCAACGCCACCGACAACACCGGGGCCACCGACGCCATCGACAACACCGGGGCTACTGACGCCACCGACAACATCGGGACCACCGGGGCCACCGACAACACCGGGGCCACCGATGCCACCGACAACACCGGGACCACTGACGCCACCGACTACACCGGGGCCACCGACAACACTGGGACCACCGGGGCCACCGACAACACCGGGACCACCAACGCCACCGACAACACCGGGGCCACCGACACCACCGACAACACCGGGGCCACCGACAACACTGGGACCACCAACGCCACCGACAACACCGGGACCACCGACGCCACCGACAACACCGGGGTCACTGACAACACCGGGGCCACCGACAACACCGGGACCACCGATGCCACCGACAACACCGGGGTCACCGACACCACTGACTACACCGGGGCCACCGACACCACCGACAACACCGGGACCACCAACGCCACCGGGACCACTGACGCCACCGACAACACCGGGACCACCAACGCCACCGACAACATCGGGACCACCAACGCCACCGACAACACCGGGGCCACCGACGCCATCGACAACACCGGGGCTACTGACGCCACCGACAACATCGGGACCACCGGGGCCACCGACAACACCGGGGCCACCGATGCCACCGACAACACCGGCACCACTGACGCCACCGACTACACCGGGGCCACCGACAACACTGGGACCACCGGGGCCACCGACAACACCGGGACCACCGACGCCACCGACAACACCGGGACCACCGACGCCACCGACAACACCGGGGCCACTGACAACACCGGGGCCACCGACAACACCGGGACCACCGATGCCACCGACAACACCGGGGTCACCGACACCACTGACTACACCGGGGCCACCGACACCACCAACAACACCGGGGCCACCGACACCACCGACAACACCGGGGCCACCGACACCACCGACAACACCGGGGCCACCGACACCACCGACAACACCGGGGCCACCGACACCACCGACAACACCGGGGCCATCGACACCACCGACAACACCGGGGCCATCGACACCACCGACAACACCGGGGCCACCGACAACACCGGGGCCACCGACAGCACTGGGACCACCGGGGCCACCGACAACACCGACAACACCGGGTCCACCGACAACACCGGGGCCACCGACAACACCGGGGCCACCAATAACACCGGGACCACCGGGGCCACTGACAACACCGGGACCACCGACGCCACCGACAACACCGGGACCACCGACGCCACCGACAACACCGGGGCCACCGACAACACCGGGGCCACCGACGCCACCGACTACACCGGGGCCACCGACAACACCGGGGCCACCGACACCACCAACAACACCGGGGCCACCCACACCACCCACACCACCAACAACACCGGGGCCACCGACAACACCTGGACAACCGACAACACCGGGACCACCGGGGCCACCGACAACACCGGGACCACCGACAACACCAGGGCCACCAGGACCACCGACAACACCGGGGCCACTGACAACACCGGGGCCACCAACGACACCGGGACCACCGACGCCACCGACAACACCGGGGCCACCGACAACACCGGGACCACTGACGCCACTGACAACACCGGGACCACCGGGGCCACCAATGCCACCAACAACACTGGGACCACCGATGCCACCAACAACACTGGGACCACCGACGCCACCAACAACACCGGGACCACCGGGGCCACCGACGCCAACGACAACACCGGGGCCACCGACGCCACCGACAACACCGGGACCACCGACGCCACCGACAACACCGGGGCCACCGACTACACCGGGGCCACCGACAACACCGGGACCACCGACACCACTGACTACACCGGGGCCACTGACACCACCGACAACACCGGGGCCACCGACACCACCAACAACACTGGGGCCACCGATAGCACCGGGACTACCGGGGCCACCGACAACACCGGGACCATCGGGGCCACCGACAACACCGGGGCCACCAACAACACCGGGGCCACCGACAACAACGGGGCCACCAATAACACCGGGACCACCGGGGCCACTGACAACACCAGGGCCACCGACAACACCAGGACCACCGGGGCCACCGACAACACCGGGACCACCGACGCCACCGACAACACCGGGGCCACCGACACCACCGGGACCACCGACGCCACCGACAACACCGGGGCCACCGACACCACCGACAGTGTAGCTGTGTAGGAAGCTGCATGTGTGGCATTTGAGTGCTGCCATTCATGCTGAAGATGGAAGAGGATGATAAAGGCTTGTATGGGAATAGGTTTGCTTCAACTGAGTCACTGTCACTTTACATTACATTTCATTTATCTGACTCTTTTATCCAAAGCTACTTACAATAAGTTAATTTCAAACATGAGGGTACAAAACCAGAACAACAAGAATCAAGAAAATACAATTTCTTCCAGAAAGCCAAACTACAAAGTTCTATCAGTAAGTTCCATGTTAAGATACTAAAGTTCTACGATTCAAGGTAAAGTCTGAAGAGGTGTGTTTTTAGTTTGTGGTGGAAGATGTTCACAGTTTCTGCTGTCCTGATGTCATTGGGGAGCTCATTCCATCATTTAGGTCCTGGATGTAGAGGGAGGAGGAGGAGGAGGAGCGGAGTGAATGGGCTGGGATGTAGGGTTGGACCATGTCCTGGATGTAGACTGGACCCGATCTGTTCACAGCACGGTACGCAAGTACCAATGTTTGGAAATGGATAAGGGCTACTGGTAACCAGTGAAGGGAGAGGATATATATATATTTAATAGAATATTGTTACTACTTATTTTCTCTTTATATACCTGAAACATTTTATTTTATATATATTTTTCTGTACATTTACTCTATATAATATAATATATACTGTATTTATATAATCTATGCACATCACACATAAAGCAATCCATATCACTGATGTAAAATAACTGCAATATAGAATATATTCTGGGAATTAACAATTAATAACTTAAAAAAAATTTTTTTAATTTTTTTTATCACGCATCGATTATCTTTTTTCTTTATGTTTCAATGTGTTGGTCAAGGTGTATTTTTATTTATTTAGTTTATATAGTTTGCCTGTGCGTGTATTTATTATACATTTTGTTGTATATTTTTGTTACATTTTCCTAAAAATAAATAAATCGTTTTTTATTCTATTCTTTTATATTTTTCCTCTCTGTGTACTTATCTTTTTCGTCCATGTATTCTTAAACTGTTGTGACAACTAAAATTCCCTCCTGCGGGATTAATAAAGTCTTACCTTATTTTATTTTATCTTAACTTAACAATGCTAAAACTACTACATGTCCCATTTTCCGTGAGGTGCGGCTTTAGACCTTATGACTTCATAAGTGGCTAGTCACTGGCATTTTATAATGTTTTCAGGAATGAGTCTTACGAGATCACCCGCCAGCTGTGGTAGTGGCTTTATGTCCTGCAGTCATTGTGTGCTCTGGACTTCTGGAGAGCTGCATGGCGTCACCAGGGCTCAACTCACTAGTGATGGTCAGTACAAACCACTGCCAGGAAATACTGGAGGGGATGTTTTGCCGTCTTCCACGTCACCATAAAGGTACAAACGTGGATTGGGGGCAAACTAGTGAGGTAGCCAGAGACCCCAATCATCTCCACGTTGGTGTCAAAGGGAGAGCTGGCAGGACCAGACATGGCCTCTTATTCAGGTATGGGTCGGGGTTACAAGAAGGTACACAGATTTAGTAATACCTGGTTCACACTACACAACATCTGCATTTCATAAGATGATCGCGCTGGAAGAATAAGTTCTCACCAACCAACGTTTCTGTTGCTCACAACCTCTGTGATGTCATGAGGCAGGAGAGGTCAGGGACTGTTTATTATTTTCATGCTGACATCTTGGAGTCAAAACTCATAACAGACAGTCATGTGATGAGTAATGTAACTATGTACTGCAGTTGTTGAGTAATCTGTAAAATATTAATGAGTGCAATACTACTGAGGGCCGCTAGGGGGTCGGCTCCAAAAAGCCACTGGCTTCATAGACTCCCATTCAACTTCTCTCATCAAATATGAAGTCAGTAAATTATCTTTTACTATATATTTTGCTAAATTTGCCACTTCTGATTAGTTTTCTGGCGATCCATCTGAAAATAATCAACCATATTAATTTGTAATTTGGCCTCAAACAGCAGTATGTTTGGGAGCATGTCTGTTTTGACTGACACATGCTCGTGTAGCGTCCTCGGGTTCTCAGACAGATTAAGTCAGATCCACCCTTCGCTCCTCCCCATCGCATCCAAATATAGTAATTTCCTGCTCTGTAAAAATACTGTATGGAAGCAACAAAACAACCGGTGTCATCATTGTACGTTGGTGTTTGGACACAGTGTTTAATATTCTTCCTCTCAACAGGTGAACCTCTGACATCAAGAGACCAAACAAACTGATATCACTGACATGTTACTGGAGTTACGACTGTAGTTTCTGTAAAGTTTCTACATTTTCACAACTCGTAACTGGAAACAACTGCATTAACATCCTACTACTGAATAACGCTGCCAAGTACGAAGCAGACTGTTGCTCTGCTGCAATTTCAGTTATTGAGTGTAATTTGTGTGAGGCTGAATTTTTAAGATGTTCAGACAGAGTAAGAAGTGATTTTTTTTTTTTTTTAAAATAAATGCCTTTAATAGAGACAGTAGTGAGAGAGATGACCAGAAACAAAGTGAAAGAAATGGTTTAACATCAAGGTCCAAGAGTGTAATGAACCATTCTCACAATTGTATAAGTCAATACAGCGGTTTCTTCTTTGGAGAGTTTTAACATCATTTGTGGACGAAGCGATGAACTGTGTTCACAGACGATGGTTTTCACAAGTGTTCCTGAGCCCATGCAGTGATTTCCACTCCAGAATAGTGTGTTTTTAATGCAGTGCTGCCTGAAGGCCCGAAGATCACCACCATCCAATATTGGTTTCCATCCTTGTCCCTTGTGTTCAGAGATTTCTCCAGATTCTCTGAATCTTTTAATGATATTATGAACCGTAGACGATGAAATCCACTAATTCTTTGTAGTTTTACGTTGAGGAACATTATTCTTAGATTGTTGAACTATTTTCCAACACAGTCTTTCACAGAGTGGTGAACCTCTCCCCATCTTCACTGCTGAGAGACTCTGCTTCTCTGAAATCATCTTTTATACCCAATCATGTTACTGATCTGTTGCCATGGTAACCTGATCAGTTGTCAGATGTCAAACCTGGTCTTCTATTTTTTTTGGCTTTTTTGTTGACCCTGTCCCAACTTTTTGCTGGAATCAAATTCAAAACACTTCATAGAATAGAATTTCTCAGTTTCAACATTTGATATGTTGTCTTTGGTCTATTTTCAAATAAATATGAGTTTACATGATTTGCATTCTGTTTTTAATTACAGTTTACACAGCGGGCTGTATCCCATCTTGAAAAATATTTTTATGCTCTTTAAGTTTTATGATTCCAATTCATGAACATAAGAAGAAGAAAATATGAGTGGAGGAATAGCTATCACAGCAAAAACACATTTACATGCCATTTCCACAACACTGTTGTTCACATGGCAAGCTAGGTTACTGCTTACGTCTGTATTTTTGGTACAAGTTGGGGTAAATAAACATAGACACAGTCCAGCAGTCAGATTTTTATAAATCTAATTTCTGTTTATTATAAATACATCTTTTACCTTCCATATCAGTTTAGCAGGAACTTTTTCCGTCTTAACACGTGTGCCGATGTTTAGATCTCAATGGTACAATTGATGTATGAGAATTACAGGTTACAATCCACTGTGTCAGTGGGTCTGGCTCTGTCGGCAGCTGAGTCCATGCTGAACAAAAGAAGAGCACAGAGGACTGAAGTGTCATCACTGAGGTCAGAAGTGCCCCCGGCCTCTCCCTCTCTCTCTGGGTAACCCTGGATGATTAAATTATCTGCAGCAAATGGATTTAAAAGCTTTAGTTTATTGTGCCAGAGAAAGAAACTGCCATAAACAGTTAGTTGTATGATAAACATGCAGCCATGCATAGACAGCGAAAGCAGCAAGCAAACACACACTTGAAGGCACAGAGACACAAAAATGCACACCGAGCATGGACGCACACATAGCTACTCTGAAACTAGAGCACTCGGCTCCGAGTCATGTTTACCAGCATTAATAGGAAATATTAATTTGATAACAGATAAATCCGAAGAGAAAACTCCATCACAAAGGTGCTGACATACACAACAGAGAATTAAGATATTGTACTCAAACTTTCCCTAATATCCATGTATGTATAGGATGGAAGTATCTAGCTTAACAATTCTTAAATATAACATATAAAGTGATATTCTCAAAGATTTTTATTGAAAGAAATGTCTGTTAAGGAACACTATCTGTCGCTGAATGAGGAATCACGAAGGTGAGTGAGCATGTGGCCCACGGATGAAAGCCCCAGTAGAGTATTACAAATTCAAGGCACCGAGTATCTGCTTTTATCCACAACTCAGCAGTGGTTTCAAGATTGTTACTATAAATGATTGATCAATATTACACGAGAGGGTGTGTTCTAACGCTTTAGCGCCTCGGTCCGGACCGCATCACCGAAGTGCCAATAATGAGGTTAAAACAGCCTCCAGTGTAATACTGAGATTATACAACAAGTTACCAACTAAATAAAACATGTCATCTACATGTGTTCATAATTGTGGAGCAATTCACTCTCTAAATATAAAACTTTTTGTTAGCGTTTCCATGACAACACATGGGGTATGACTAACAACTGGAAAACAATCAGTCCCGTCAGTAGACCCGTATGTAATGTATGTGATGTTTACTACTCCAGGAAGTAATCCGACCCTTAGCAACCACCTAGCAACAGAGAGGATTTCTAGTCTCCAACTGAATAAATACAGAACATAGAAACACTAAACTGCTCAGCGAGCTCAGTCTGGTTGGAACAAAGATATCTAATGAACAAAGATATCTAATGAACTAAGATGTCTGAGGAGCAAAGATATCTGATGAACAAAGATATCTGATGAACAAAGATATCTGATGAACAAAGATATCTGATGAACAAAGATATCTGAGGAACAAAGATATCTGATGAACAAAGATATCCATGTTCTCATGTGTTTTTAACATTTTATCACCGTGTCATGTGTTCAAACCAAACCGGTCCAGCTAGCCTCCTCTAGGATTGTAAGTGCGTGACTATCCGTGGTGTTACAGTACGGGTGCTCGGAGCGACCAAAAAGGACCAAAAGAGACCCGACTTCATCAAATGGGTCATTTAATAGACCTATAACAAGTAGAAACTACATTATATTACATATTATATGAAACTCTATTCTAATTCTATTTTCCCATTGAGGAAGTGGAGGGATATTTGTAGTGATGAGCAGGGTGTGATGTCATGATGATTTGAGCACGTTCCAGATATCCAGTTGACCAATCAGATCTCTGGGTCAGAACCACTTGCTGTATAATTATCAATATTGATCTTTCATTCGATGTGGAGTAACTTCCAACACAACACCAACAACTCCTTTCTGACTCGAAAAAAGACTAAAAACATTTCAGTGAAGTATTGTGTAGTAAGTTGGATTGTATTTCAATGGAGAAGGTTTTTTTTCTGGTCAGTCTGTATAATGAGATAAGGAAAATCCCATGAGTTTGTTGAGTTCACTTGTTTAAGAGGCTTCTGTGTTGGATTTAGGTCAAGAGTTAAAACCTGGCCAAAGATTTACAACATGAATGGCGTCAATGCCTGCAAATGCTCTGGCAAGTACCGTGATACAAAGTTGTGTGTCTGTTTGTGTGCACAGTACGGTGTGTAGTAATTCTTCTCTTTGTTCTGTGGTTATAAATACCTGGACATATGGACTGATTGGTCCTGTGGATCCAGAACACTTGAACTGAACTGACAAAGGGCTGGGGTAGCGGGACACATCAAAGACAGGACTTTCACCCAGGAGACCAGTTTGTATAAAAGCAAAAGTCAATGTGGATTTATTTTAAGTAATCTGAGGGAAAATCAAAAAGTTAAGAGACTGCAAATTCCAAGTTACGTCAGCTGTTTAAAATTAAGACCTTTATTAAAAATGTTATTGTGACTTTTTTATACATGCTTATTTGCAATTTGAACATGTAGCTGAAACTTGAGCAGACAGCACACATAACACTTTCTGGTCAAATTATTAGGTGAACTGACAAAAGCCGCAGGGAGTCAAATCGGGTGAGTGAGTGTGGTGGGGAGAGACCATTGTGTTGATGCATCGCTGAGAGTGCTGCATGTGGGATATCAGTTAAAAAAATGTTTGATACCGGTACTGGGACTGACCCCTTGACTTCAATACTGGCACTTTTTTAGATACAAATTTTATGAATCCATTTCAAGAAAATGTATAAAGGGCAAGGAGCTCCGAAACCTGGAGGAAGCTTGGAGTAGAGCCACTGCTGCTTTGTGCCGAAAGCAGTGGCTTGGGCACCTGATCAGGAGGCCTCCTGGGCAGATCCAAAACACAGTAGAGTACTTATGTCATATCTTCACCTGTCCGCTTCACCTGTCTGCTTCACCTGTACGCCTAACCTGTGCGCTTCACCTGTCCGCTTCACCTGCCGGCTTCACCTGTACGCCTAGTGTGCTTCACCTGTCCGCTTCACCTATACACTTCACCTGTCCGCTTCACCTGTACGCTTCACACAACTCCAAACAAAACCAATTATCTCCTGAAAGTGGACGTACCCACAGCTAAGGTCAGCAAGCTAGCAAAGAAAAGACAACAAATAAGCAGCTTTGGAATGACCAGGAGTTTTTTTGTTAAATTGTAATCACACTAGTGTGTTGGCTAAACCTTTTTTATAAGAAGCTTTCCTTTTTAAGTTTAAAGTCTCAATCCTATTCCAAGATAACCCTGAATTCAGTGTGGGAAGCTCCCTTCAAAAGAATACGTTACCGTTCTCACAGGTTGAGATAGATATCTATCTATCTATCTATCTATCTATCTATCTATCTATCTATCTATCTATCTATCTATCTATCTGTCTGTCTGTCTGTCTGTCGGTCTGTCCATCTATATTGAACAACACACAGGTGCCTGGAATCAGGTCGAATATTCAAAACCCAGGAACAACACATATTTCTGGCTTTTCTTTTCCTAAAACAAGGAACAGACTTTCATCCAAAAAAAAAAAAAATGTCTTACAATATAATACAAGACAAAAAACTCCCCCAAAAAATATGATATTTATAAGGGATGTGGATGGAGAGAGATTTGGACTGAAAGCGAATGAAATCATACAGCAACGCGCAACTTTTCCTCCATTTTGTTGGAAGTTCTTTTATGTCAAGACATCAACCTTTTGCTTCGATTTCACGGGGAATAAAAAATGACTGTTGCCCCCAAACAAGCGAGCAACAGAGTTTCAGTCCTCTCAGCTGCTTCTCATCAACCCTCGGCTGTCTGTGGAGACTTTGAAAAGGTTATCGGCAGAACCCTCTGTTTGCTAACAAAATTCACAAAGTGTCCCTTCATCCAGAATAATGTGGAGTAGTTATAGTATTGCTAAAATCATATCGACATCACATATGATTATTCTAATGTTTCCTGCATTTAAAACACATCAACTACAAACACACTAAACTCACTATTCACCAGTTCTGCCTCCTATGTCTTCCTTGTTTCTGTCCTTTTGCACTTACTGTCAGTCATCAGTCTACCTCAGTATAGCACTGAGATCTCCATGGAAACAAGGTTTAGTGTAGTCAGCAGAGATGTAGGGACAGACTGAAGTTACGCTTTAATACCAAGCAGCAACCATCAGTGATGTCATCAACCAGCAACCATCAGTGATGTCATCAACCATCAGTGAGGTCATCAACCATCAACCATCAGTGAGGTCATTAACTAGCAACCATCAGTGAGGTCATCAACCAGCAACCATCAGTGAGGTCATCAACCATCAGTGAGGTCATCAACCAGCAACCATCAGTGAGGTCATCAACCAGCAACCATCAGTGAGGTCATCAACCATCAACCATCAGTGAGGTCATCAACTAGCAACCATCAGTGAGGTCATCAACCAGCAACCATCAGTGAGGCCATCAACCATCATCCATCAGTGATGTCACCAACCATCAACCATCAGTGAGGTCATCAACCAGCAACCATCAGTGAGGTCATCAAACATCAGTGAGGTCATCAATCATCAGTGAGGTCATAAACCATCATCCATCAGTGATGTCATCAACCATCAACCATCAGTGATGTCATCAACCATCAACCATCAGTGAGGTCGTCAACCAGCAACCATCAGTGAGGTCATCAAACATCAACCATCAGTGAGGTCATTAACTAGCAACCATCAGTGAGGTCATCAAACATCAGTGAGGTCATAAACCATCATCCGTCAGTGATGTCATCAACCATCAACCATCAGTGAGGTTGTCAACCAGCAACCATCAGTGAGGTCATCAATCATCAACCATCAACGAGGTCATCAACCAGCAACCATAAGTGAGGTCATCAAACATCAGTGAGGTCATAAACCATCATCCATCTGTGATGTCATCAACCATCAACCATCAGTGAGGTCATCAACCATCATCCATCAGTGATGTCATCAACCATCAGAGGTCATCAACCATCAGTGAGGTCGTAAACCATCAACCATCAGTGATGTCATCAACCATCAGTGATGTCATCGTTGGTTTGTAAACATTATGAATCCTCCAGTTCAGATTCTGTCCGTCACCATCTTGCTAGTTCGGAGTGGTTTGGAGCAGGAAGTGACCATATTTGGACGAGCTGGGGGAGGAGCCAGCGGTGGATCTTACTGATCTGATTGGAAACCTGACAATACTACGTCCCGTCCAGCGATAGCTGTAACCTGACTGCACCACAGGCCTGTCAATCAAACAGACACGCCCCCAAAAACAGGTCTTCTTGAATCTTCTTTTCTAATGAATGAGGGATTATTTTCAGATGGACCTCCAGAAAACTAAGAAGAAGGAGTGACTTTAGCTAACAACACCGAGATAACTGATGGACACATTTTATTGAGATGTTCTCTGTTGTATTGCAGTTTAAGCCACTTCGGTATCGGCCTCATTTTTCAGACCCCGAGGAACACATCACCACTCGCTTTAAACAGCTACAGGAAGGAATATCGTAAACCCTGAATTGGTTTTGTTTTGAATGTTGTTTTTATGCCACAGTGCTCAGCCTTTTGTGGTCACTTCATGTAAACAGGTAACAGGTAGGTCCGTTGTTATGTTGCTTCCAGCTCATCACTACGAGGATGTGCCCCCATTCATCTCTATTCACTCACCTTGCATGCAGAACTTGAGCTCCTTTGCATCGGTGACAGTGGTGGCTGGCAACCTGTCAGGAACCTTCTTGCTCATGCGGTTGTAGTTCCTCCTCCTCTTTGTCTCACCCCACAGGTTAGAGCCGCCGTGCATGCTGGGAATGTTGAGCACAGCAATGCCCTCTAAGGAAGTGTTGCTGAGGTCCAAGATGATCCCATCGCACTGAGGATATGTCAGGAGGGATGACGAAAAGACAGAAATAATAAGGAAAACAGAAATGAGCAAAAAGAAACACAATACAACCAGATTTCATTTCATAATCTGTTTATCTCCGACTGGAAAAGTTGAATACAGATGATTCTTCCTCTGTGTTCGCAGTGAAGCTGCAGAATGACTGACACCAAGGTGGTAGTAGTTTGTAATGCAGTCGTAGGCCTGCAACACGCTGCCTGTGTGGCCTCATTTCATGTCGGCGTCCATGAGACGTGTGCGGTGCATCATTTATAAAATGGAACCGACGCCTATTTTTCACGCATGATTCCCAGCCAAAATATTCAGGGTATTCATGTGTGATCACATTTGTACTGTATGATCATAGCAGAAACTCAGTGCATGCTGTGGTGATATCATGAGGACCCTTCACCAGGTGAGGGGCGGGTCTTCTCCGCTGCTCTCTTTATCACTCCTCTGTCTCTGGGTCTTGCTATAAACGAGGATAAACAAAAACCACGAGGTGCTTTTGGGTTAGAACTCATCACTTGTCGGACCTCAAAAATTCACCTCCGATGTTATCAAAGAGAAACTGATTGATATTAGGATGAGCTGGGGGAGGAGCCAGCGGTAAATCTGACTGATCTGATTGGAAACCTGACGATACTACGTCCCGCCCACCGATAGCTGTAACTTGACTGCAACACAGGCCTGTCAATCAAACAGACACGCCCCCAAAAACAGGTGTTCTTGAATCTTCTTTTCTAATGAATGAGGGATTATTTTCAGATGGACCTCCAGAAAACTAATAAGAAGGAGTGACTTTAGCTAACAACACCGAGATAACTGATGGACACATTTTTATTCACTTTGGATTTGATGAGTGAAGTTAAATGGGAGTCTATGGAGCCGGAGGCTTTTTGGAGCCGACCTCTAGTGGCACTCGCTGGTATTGTAGCTGAAGACACTTCTGGATTGAAACCATTTTTCAGACCTGGAAGGTACAGCCACTTCCTTATACAGTCGATGGTGTGGACACACACATGCAATGAGCTGTAGCTGAGCAGCGTGTGACAGGTAACGCACATGCTCAGTTTCACATGATCCAGTGTCCAGCTGAGACATACTAATGACAAATGAATCTGAAAATATATCCTTGATGTGCTGCTGTTTTCAGTGCATTTCATTATCCAATGCCAGGAGCTCAGCTGTTCGGGCAGAAGTTTCTTCAGCCAAAATATTCAGACCTTCACAAGTCGCACAATAACTAGAATGACCATTAGATGAAACTGTATTTTTGAAAGTTGTGTCAGGATTTACATGTTGAAATAAGAAGACAGAGGACTAAAAGTATACGAGTTGCTGCCTCAACATAGTGATCCATACGACAATGATTTGTCATGACTACAAAATGCATCCTGATGCATTACTACATAGACGGCAGCAAAGAGTCCTCAGTCGTCTGGATTCAGCAAATAACTCAAACTCACCCAAAAATGTCAACAACACACTGCTGTGACTCAGCATGCTTAGCTGACTAGTGCTGAGTCACAGCAACTACACCCACACTGGACTTCACTTCACACCTTCAACATGCAAACAAACCGCAGAGGAATGCCTGTGTGTGTGTGTATAAACTGTGCAACACGTAGAAGTTGATACGAACATATATGCACAGAAACACATACTAATGAGTGCAGAAGCAACACAGCTGACGTTAAATGACTTTTCTCTGTTTGTAGAAATGAGGGTCGTTAAAGTTTGTATATAATATCTATACATATGTATAAGGTGTGAAATAGAAGTTCTGGAACTTCAGATCAAATGTCTGCGAGTGCTTGACACACTCAGCAATACTTAAAATCAGTAATGAAAAGTAACAAGGTACATTAACATGTCTTCCTTAGATAATATCCATTTAATATCTAATATCTATTTTACTTTATACTTCCATTAGACTTGTGTATATATCTACACTTCAAAGGCAAATATTTGGTGGGATTGATAAGCAAGTTCTCGGCGGCCATTTCTCTTGAGAGGGCATCTCTCAGTAGACACAACGGGAGGAAGGATGGTGGAGTCGTGTGCTGCTTGGATTGTTCAAATCGCTGCACAATTCATGTTAGATCTCGGGCTCGAACCTCCCACATGTACGACTGAACACGTGTTTGTATTTGGCCACGATAACATTACGTCAGTAGCTAACGTTAGAAAATCTGCTGTCTGGACACAGAAGACTGATAAACAACCTGGTCATCACCATGGAGACTATTACAGCGACCAAACAGAGTAATTATTATTTGTACATGACATTTCTACGTGCCAGTGGACTCAGTAGTGTCTGCCAGTGAATATTTTCATGCACGTTGGATGTCACTTTATTCAGGCGTGCTTACCCTGCAGAGTCCGCTGGCAGACACTCACTCAGTCCAAACATCTGAAACGCCTCGGCATCCAAGAAGTGAAGGATTTAAACTGAACGCTATTACAATGAGCAGATATGAGATATCTGAGTGAAAATGGGATTATACAACAAGTGGTTCTGACCCAGAGATCTGATTGGTCAACTGAACATTATGAACATGCTCAAATCATCATGACATCACACCCTGCTCATCTCTAGAAATATCACTCCACCTCCTCAATGGGAAAATAGAATTAGAATAGAATTTTTACATGTAATATAATCTCGTTTCTACTTGTTGTAGTTCTATTAAATGACCCATTTGGTGAAGTCGGGTCTCTTTTGGTCCTTTTTGGTCGCTCCGAGCACCCGTACCGTAACACCACGGGTAGTCACGCACTTACAGTCCTAGCGGAGGCTAGCTGGACCGGTTTGGTTTGAACACATGACACGGAGCTAAAATGTTAAAAACACATGAGAACATGGATATCTTTGTTCATCAGATATCTTTGTTCATCAGATATCTTTGTTCCACCCAGACTGAGCTAGCTGAGCAGTTTAGTGTTTCTATGTTCTGTATTTATTCAATTGGAGACTAGAAATCCTCTCTGTTGCTAGGTGGTTGCTAAGGGTCCGACTACTTCCTGGAGTAGTAAACATTACATACGTTACATATGGGTCTACTGACTGGACTGATTGTTTTCCAGTTGTTAGTCATGCCCCATGTGTTGCCATGGAAACGGAGATCACACTAACAAAAAGTTGTATATTTAGAGAGTGAATTGCTCCACATGTAGATGACATGTTTTATTTAGTTGGTAACTTGTTGTATAATCCCTTCGGTCCTGAACGCATCACTGTTGTGCCAACAATGACGTTAAAGCACACCCTGTCATGTAATATTGCTTAAACGTATCACACATATAACGAGAAAAGAAAGTCCCATTTTTTGTAAAAAAAAATTTTAAAGTCAATAAATCAGAGATCAAAACAAAGTAATCATTTTCAGAAGTATTAAAAGTCTGATATGTTTTATTTGTGCCATAGAGCCCCTGTGTTGTCCAAAAACTGTTAAAAGCACATCAGTGAGCCACAATTTGGCATTTTTCTTCATTAACATGAATGCTATTCATCAATATATTTTGAGTCAATCTCAACATAAACATACATAAAGCACCGAATGTAGAATAATCCTCTGCTGGAAATAGTTCCCAACAAATTCACACATTTAAGTAACATTTGCTAAAAACTACAATGCTCTGGTGTTTTGACAGTTCATTGAGTAATTTTTTAAACATGGTGGGGGAAGACAGACTAAGAGATAATATGAAATAGATAACTACCCTCTCCACCTGACTGTTGGTTATTAAATCACATCTGGAGTGTTGCTGCACTTGACAGAGTATTGACAAGTATTGGTGAAATAATTAACATGAATTCAGTGTTGTTGTGCTTCATTTCTGTTGCATCAGAGTTTCCATTGACTATTTTTGGAGCAGGTTGCATAACATCACCATCACGAGTCTACGACCTTGAATTTAGATATTTGATTAAGGTGAAGTAAAAAAATTCTAGTTTGCCGGCATTTGTGAAATCTCACTCTGGACTAATTAAGGAAGTTGATGCTGTAATATGATACCAGAACGAAGCTGGTCTGGTGCTTCAGTGGGCGGAGCCCACACGAACAGACCAACCCAAAATCAGACAGACAGCTTTGCTGGATGTTCTACTTATTTCATCCCAGTTACAGAAGTAATTAAAACAAGATTTTATCAATGCAACTTTCTGATTCAGTTAATTTTAAGGTGATGTGAATCAGGCAGTTGACGCGCAATCACAAAAAAACGTGATAGAATCCTGGAGGGACTGTACAGTTATGGAGCATTTTACTTACTCAATGCAGGGATTGTTTCTTTGTTGAAAGAATACGCTCGGCTTTGAACAGAAAGTGGAAGAGCTCTATATTAACAAAAGATCTGCAGATAAAAGATGTGTTATAACACTGACTTCATTAATAACACCTTCAATATGTCTGTCTTACATGTAACATGGCTTCCAAAGATATTCATGTCAGATTGTTTTTGAATTCTCAACCTTTTGCAGCTTGTCTGCATTCATCTGCAGTCATTTCTGAAAAAGGATGTTTCTCGTGTTTTCTGGGAGTCTTGCTGTGCTTCAAGCACCCAGGTGACACATTATGCAGTGCTGTATGACAGAATGAGGCATTCAAGGACTTTATGGAGCATTAATCTGACGATGAGCTAATTATACCCCACTTTAGGAATATAAGCAAAGTACCTTGTTGTAAATTTCTGCTTTACTTTTCAGAAAAACAAAAGAAGCGAATGTAAAAGCCTGTCAGGAAAAATACAGAAAAGCAAATGTTTTGATATGTGGAGTTTTAAATATCACTCTTTTGTTTTTAAAGACACAGCTGCATTGCTTCTATCAGCTGGCCAACCAGTCAATTCCTGTCACCACTCATCCACCATGCTGTGATCAGGCTGTGACTCACCTCCACTTCTATGCATTCGTTGAGTTTCTTGCAGGTGGCAGATATCGTCTCAGTGGTGCCGAACTCAAAGTACCAAAGCTTGTTCTTCTTTCTACGGAGCGAGACAGGAAACAGAAGACAGACAGCGTTTGTTTTTTTGTGAGCACATTAGAAAGTAGTCCTAGTAAAGTGTTATGAGCCTTCAGCGGGATTTGTTTTTGGTGTAGTGGACACATATTGAAGCTATCCGGTGCCTTGAGTCATCTCACATTTTCTGACAGCTCAGAACAGCTAGTGGTCATGAGAAGCAAGAGGTCAGAGCTCCATTGATCGCTGCACCCCGAAGCCTTCGAGCTGGCGTGGCGGCTACATACTGAAGCACAGAAAGTTGACCCACCATCTGTCAAACAGGCTGTCTGCTGTTGTCCGCTCGTCCGTCAAAACAGCGCCGTGAGCTGCAATGTGAAAATGGCCTGTGGACTGCTGGTAGAGACTGAGATAAATACTACTGGGATTCAACCTCCAGGTCTGACGTGGCTCATCCGCCCTGCAGGATGTGTCAGAGGTGACCTGATGGACGTAGTTTTGTTTTTATCCTGATTCATTTGTAACCATGCTGATTATGAACAGTGGTTGAATAATAAGGTGAAATCTGTAGTGGGGCATCAACGGTAAACATCATCCCAGCGGGGATGTGTGCGTTTTCAGTAGTTAGAAGACTCACTGACAGTACGACTCAGAGACCCAAAGTCCTCCTAACCTGTCGACAAAATCAGTGATAAACACACTGATGCTGTGTTCCAGATGTTGTACTCGTGTTCCAGATGTTGTTCTTTTGTTCCAGATGTTGTTCTTGCGTTCTAGATGTTGTTCTTGTGTTCCAGATGTTGTTCTTGTGTTCTAGATGTTGTTCTTGTGTTCCAGGTGTTGTTTTTGTGTTCCAGATGTTCTTGTGTTCCAGGTGTTGTTCTTGTGTTCCAGGTGAGGTTCTTGTGTTCCAGGTGTTGTTTTTGTGTTCTAGATGTTGTTCTTGTGTTCCAGGTGTTGTTTTTGTGTTCCAGATGTTCTTGTGTTCCAGGTGTTGTTCTTGTGTTCCAGGTGAGGTTCTTGTGTTCCAGATGTTGTTCGTGTGTTCTAGATGTTGTACTTGTGTTCCAGATGTTGTACCTGTGTTCCAGGTGAGGTTCTTGTGTTCCAGGTGTTGTTTTTGTGTTCCAGATGTTGTTCTTGTGTTCCAGATGTTGTTCTTGTGTTCCAGATGTTGTACTTATGTTCCAGATGTTGTGCTCGTGTTCCAGATGTTGTTCTTGGGTTCCAGATGAGGTTCTTGTGTTCCAGATGTTGTTCTTGTGTTCCAGATGTTGTACTTATGTTCCAGATGTTGTACTTGTGTTCCAGGTGTTGTTTATGTGTTCCAGATGTTGTTCTTGGGTTCCAGATGAGGTTCTTGTGTTCCAGATGTTGTTCTTGTGTTCCAGATGTTGTACTTGTGTACTAACTCTCTCTATTCTGAGTGCATCAGTGTGTTAAAGTACACTAACATCAGAACACTACAAGTACCAGGATGAAGCACTCAGAACGCTCCAAACAAGAAGTGTGAAACTCTGGACACTTTCCACCCTAAACGGTCGCCATCCTGGCTCTGTAGAGGAAGGGGCGGGGCCACCGGCATAAAGGATTTTCAAATTAAAGCATGTGAGGAAGCTGCAGCTGTTCCTGAACACAAAGTTTTTCTTTTTCACTGGATAGAAGAATCAGTGTGTTTATTGAGTGCTTGAACACATGTAGATGTAGAACACAAGCAGAACATCTGGAACACAAGTAGATGTAGAACACAAGTAGAACATGTGGAACACAAGTAGAACATGTAGAACACCAGTAGAACATGTGGAACACAAGTAGAACATGTGGAACACCAGTAGAACATGTGGAACACCAGTAGAACATGTAGAACACCAGTAGAACATGTGGAACACAAGTAGAACATGTAGAACACAAGTAGAACATGTGGAACACAAGTAGAACATGTAGAACACCAGTAGAACATGTGGAACACAAGTAGAACATGTGGAACACCAGTAGAACATGTGGAACACCAGTAGAACATGTAGAACACCAGTAGAACATGTGGAACACAAGTAGAACATGTAGAACACAAGTAGAACATGTGGAACACAAGTAGAACATGTAGAACACCAGTAGAACATGTGGAACACAAGTAGAACATGTGGAACACCAGTAGAACATGTGGAACACCAGTAGAACATGTGGAACACCAGTAGAACATGTGGAACACCAGTAGAACATGTGGAACACCAGTAGAACATGTAGAACACCAGTAGAACATGTGGAACACAAGTAGAACATGTAGAACACCAGTAGAACATGTGGAACACAAGTAGAACATGTGGAACACCAGTAGAACATGTAGAACACCAGTAGAACATGTAGAACACCAGTAGAACATGTGGAACACAAGTAGAACATGTAGAACACCAGTAGAACATGTGGAACGCAGCACAAGAATCTGCAGCCCTGCTCTTGGCTCTGTGATGCTGTCCTTAGGCAGAGCTGAGCTTTATGCTGAACACTAACATCATAACTTGCTCCCTATCAGAAACCTGTGAGGATGTTTAGCAGTTTTACAATGTCTGCTTTCTTCTATGGTTTTAGCCTGCTAACAATTGCTCATTAGCACGTAAAGTACAGCTGAGGCTGCTGAACGGAGGGATTACCTGAACAAAGAAAGCTGTTTTGGCCTCAAACTAATTGTGGAGCAGTTCACTTGATCTGACCTCAATCTGACCACTGGACTCTGCAAGTTTGAGTCTCGCCCACTTTGCAATGTCAAAGGTTCTCAGCAGCTCGTCTGCAAATGAAGCGATGTCGGACCTGGATTAGAAACACAGTATGTGGCCTTCTTGATATTTGGTCTGGTTGGATCCTCTTCAGGACGTTCTTCCTCTAAGATCCTCGACGTTATTAGCAGTGAACAGTCTCACGTGACTTTCAGTGAGAAAAGCTCAGCGAGTGAAATTTTAGTTTGTATGTTTTTATCACAGACAGTAAGTTCAAGAATGAACCTCCATGTTTTTTGAGCATGTGCTCAAAAAAGAATCTCAAAGTGATACATTTCATGATACAACGTTGGCATGTTCACATGATGTGGGCGTAGCGGACGGAGAGTATTTAAACAGAACAGGACCTACAGGATCCATCACACACCTTCAAAGGCTGAAGTTATTAAAACATTCATAAATTTTAGAATTAACATGCACAATACCGAACATGAAATAATAAAGAAACGATTATTAACTTGTCTGAAGCCGTGTTTTTTGTGCCGCTAATTTTCTTTCTCTTTCAGGTTAATTCCTCCCCAGAAACCTCCACTGCTGTCAGATCAGGGGATTATGAGCATATTTGAGATCACAATTAGAAACAGTTGTGATTCTCAACAAGGCGAGCTGCCTGACCTCATTAAGCTGCTTCCACTTGAGACAGCATGGAAGAAATGCAATTAACTCATGTTTTTTCCCCGTCTCTTATGGACAGCGAGTGCAGCAGGGAGACGACCTGACTAAGCCTTTTATTCCCAAGTTTCTGCACAAAAACTAATGCTAAACAAGAACAAAAGGATCAAAGATTTTATGTTAAAAATGAAGGACACACTTTAATCTCATTATGAGGCTCCAGTTCAGCTTACAAAAGTGAAGCACATTTTGAAGAAAGGAAACGTGCTTTATAGGTTCTTGTGTTCAACATCTGGGTTTTGTGTACTACATATATCCTGGTCTCTACATCTTTTAACTGATGGTTCAAAGAGACGGCCCTCAGAGATCCGGGGTTATCTTTCTTTTCTCTTTTATCACCTACTCTTGCTTCTGCCTGTGATAATGGACTCAGATACAGGACTAAGGATGGAAACAGCATTAATTATTGAATTTCAAAGAACAACCCATCTCTTTTGTTCTCATTCTTACTGCCGCTGCTCCTCTGTTTGTATTTTTCACAGTATGTTAAACTAATTAACTGTAGAAGGAAGCATTAACGTTGTCATCATACAAACAACATGAAACACCAGCATAAAAAGCCCAGTTCCCAAGTGAGACAGCGGCCTTCATAACAAGCTCCTACACTTTACTACTCAATGTACAAAGTAGGACTACACTTTGTTACCATGGCAACAACCTGTCACTGTTTGATTTGGGATTAGAGCCACACCTTCAGGAACTGTACTCCAGTGTACATGCGCGCGCACACACACACACACACACACACACACACACACACACACACACACACACACACACACACACACACACACACACACACACACACACACACACACACACACACACACACACACACACATTAAATGTCATAAACTGTCTTCATCTGCCTTCATCCTGTTCTGCTGTGATATATCAGGATTATTTTTGAGACCATTGACAACTCGTTTTATAATTAGTTGACAACGCAACCCGAACCAGAAAAGACCTGCACAAACCTTTACGTAAAAATGAACAAGAGTTGGAATAGTTGTCATTCCAAATACAACCCAGTGTAAAATGGAAATAAAAAAAGAATGCAATGATTTGTAAATCCCATAAACACAGATTTTATTGCGGATAGACAGAAAACAACAAATCAAATGCTGAAACTGTATATAAGCTCATTTTGAATTTGATCCCAGCAACAGGTATCAAAAAAGTTCCATTGAGCTGCATCAACCCTTGTTTTAACAACACTGTAAATGTTTGGGAACCGAGGAGAGCAGTTTCTGAAGTTTTGAAAGTGAAATGTGGTCCCATTCTTGCCTGATAGAGGATTTCAGCTGCTCAACAGTTCAGGGACTCCTTTGTTGTATTGTTCATGTCCTGATGCGCCAGATGTTTTCAATGATTGACAGGTCTGGACTGCAGGAGGCCAGTTTATCAGCGGACTCTTCTACTAGAGAACCATGCTGGTGGAATACGTGCAGAATGTGGTTGGACGTTGTTCTGCTGAAATAAACAAGACCTTCCCTGAAAGAGACGTTGTCTGGATGGCAGCATATGTTGCTCCAAAACCTGAATATATCATTCAGCATTAATGCTTCCTTCCAGATGTTCAAGCTACCCATGCCATGTGCACTAATGCATCCCTGTACCATCACAGATGCTGGCTTTAGAACTGAGCTGATAACAAGCTGGATGGTCCTTCTGAAGTTTTACACTTCGCCTCAATCCATCTTAAAGGAGTTCATTCAGAAAAGTCAGATATTTTTCATAAAACAATAAAAATTCTCAGTTCCAACATTTGATATGTTGTCTTTGGTCTATTTTAAATTAAATAAGGATTTATGGGATTTGCAAATCATTGCATTCTGTTTTTGTTTACATTTTACGCAGTGTCCCAACTTTTTCAGAAATAGGGTTGTATTTGTGGCAGGACTTTTAAAGCATGGCTCCAGGCATATATAATCATGTGCCAGAAAGTTTAGCTTTAACACAGACAAGGCCAACGCTGCCAGTATATTGATCCCACAGTTTCTGATAATTGTGGCTCAGTGTGAAATTAGGTTTCCAGATTAAAGTGGTACGTCACTAGCTGGTTATGACGTTGCTTATTAGCTAATGGTATTAAGATGTGGCCAAACACTATTCAAAGTACCACTCTCCACCTCATTGACTGCTCAGTGTCAGTGTCTCTCACTCCTAGTGGCTGTTTTCAAAATATCACATTCACTAACCTGCTGTTGAACTTCTCAGGGTGCTTTTCCCGCATAAGATGAAAGCGATGGGCGATGGAGGCATCCTGTCGGGGAAAACAGAGACAACATCACCTACATGACATCAATCCTACACATTAACACAGCTTGTGATAGGTCAAAAGCCAAAGCATAAAAATAAGTTAGACTTTAAGTAAAGTATGGTGTTTGTCTGAAAGCCAGTTTATGCTTTTTGTATTTGCATGGCTGCACATGCCCAAGAGAGTCCTGGTGGGTGCATATGTCTTGATTTTGGCCCATATATTTTTATATATATGCAGGTCTTGAACACTTGTAACGCTGGGGTAACAAGGACTGAGCCCAAATGCACGACTGAAGAAGATAAACGCGAGAACAATGCCTCGAACGAAGAGCACGAAGGACAACAACGAACGGGCACCGACCGACAAAAATACGCAGACTCAACACACAAGAGGGTGAGAATACAGTTGGACACGGGTGGAAATGATGAGGGCGGAGGCGAGTGGCGATCAGCAGTGACGTCGCCCGTTGGTTTGTGAACGGCCGTTATGAAGCCTCCGGTTGGAATTTGGCCGTCGGCATTTTGCACATTCGGATCAGTCTGCTGGACAAACGCAACATCTAGCTACGGTACTTTGTCAAATAAAAGAGCTTTTACCCTCTAAAACAACTGAGATGCATTCATAATACTGAACTGCAAAAGTCCAATAAATAACAGGAATTTAGATCTAAAGGCCCAGATGTGAACCTTGTCTGGTAAATGTGTTCAACATTTTTGTAATGCATCCAACATGATTTAAATCATATTAATATAAAGACACAAAAATACCGTGACTATCCAGCAAAATGCTTTGCAGCATGTAGTCACACAGCTTCTACACAAAACACACTTGAGCATTGAGTGGATAGAAATCAAATAGACTGAGCAGCTTTAACTTGACTTCAGGTTGAGCTTGACCAGAGCTCCTTCTGTTCCACTCAGACCCGAGGATGTTATCTGTCTCTGACAGTTTACAGCTGCTGTGCATAGAAAAGAAGCTCAAGATCAACTACATCAACAGCAATAACATGAGCTGCTGTTTGAGACACTAAATGTGTTTTTGCCTCTGTTTCTACTTCCTGGAAAAGCGGCTTTATTTCATGTCATTGTAAATCGATGTTATTTTAGTCAACCAGTTTACCTTCTTTCAATAGAAGAGGCTTATATTTATACCAAAGTGTTGCGTCCTGCAACTGTGACAGGCGAAACCAACGTGATGACAGGCTGCAGGTGTTTGTGAGCAGCAGGAGAACGGAAGGTTCTGACGAGACAGGTGTGCCGGTGCCATCACACCCATCAAAACCATGAAGCGGTGCTACCGGACCACCGCTGTACACCTCTTTAGTCCGACACGGAGATCTCACAGCATCAGCAGATATCAGATCTAAAAAAGAGCTGCTTTAACTGTCAGGGAATATGATGACAGAGTCTGGGAACGAGGAGACGCCACAGGAGGTCCAAGAGCTCAAACTAAAGAGCTGATTATCTTTGGTTATCATCATCAGGAATTCAGAGACTGAAAGTCCTTTACAATCCTCCCAAGGAGACCTATGTTCATGTTTTTCTGTGGTTTTGGTACACTGCGGAGGCTGCAAAGCTCCAAAACATGTTGTCTGTCCCTAAACGTGCTGTCAGTCCGCTGCTGCTGGCGATCACTGAACACAGCAACGTTTGAATGCCTTCTATCCCCCTGAAAAACGCGGCGGTAACAACGCGTGACATTTGGCATCGCCTATAGTTGCCTGTGTGATGAAGGTTGTTTTGATCTTGCCGTTTGAAGTTGTACTCGTGGTGTGTGGGGGCAGGAGGAGGTGCGAGGGGACGGCTGATGTGAAAAGAAGGACGGGGAAAAGAGAGTGACAAACAACAAAAAACAACAAGAACACTGGCTGGGAAATGTCACCTCAGTGCAGCCGGCGGAGGGAGGATTTCCAGATCAGCCCGTTCACTGGCCTCTGGTAATGGGCTCGGTTGGCTTAATGTCAGAGAAATGTCACAGAGGACCTCAAATCTCTCACATCCTCTGATACTGGAATACTGGGACACTGGTAACACTGGGATTTTACAAACTCAAATCTTCATTTATTTCCTATATCAACAGAAACATTCCTGTCTGTATTTAGCTCATTTACGTAGAAACTAAAATACATGAAAAGGCGTGACTCTTTAAAATTTTATTTAAGATTTTTAAAAATAATTTGAACTTTCATTTGACTTTAATGAGATTTTTACTCTTTCCATCTTTGTTATTGTTCTGTGCCTACTTGAAGGCAGAAACTGGGGTTGATCCAGGAATGTAAAGAATAAAACAATAAATTTGATTTTTGCCAATCTCATCTCAGTTTATGAGTTTGTTGATTCAATACATGTTGCAGCTCCTCAAGCTTCTTAAAGGCATCTGAGCAGTTTTCTGAGTATCGTTTTGTGTTTTGAGATCAGTATGTACATGTAAAGGGAGGCTGTAGTCTCTCCCAGCTGACTGTGGGCAGCAGAATTACACAGCAGAATGAGAAAACCCAGGAAGACCAATATGCCGCTGCACCAGCTCGGATTTCTCAACCAAATTTCACGACAGTCCACCGAGTTGTTGTCAGGAGCTCCCGGTCGGACTCCGCTGCTCTACCTGCATCTCCACACCCACGACTCTCCATCCAATTACGCATGAACACAAATCACAAGACAGAGCGGGAGCAGAGCTTTGTAATGATGGCGTCACATATTAGTGGACATAAATAATCCCGTTATGAAGACGGGTCCGACAAGCCTGGCTACTCCGACTGTCGCTCGCAGATTCAGTTTCCTTCTCTTTGAATAAAGTCTGGAAACTCAGCACGTTTTAAAGTTTGCATCTACTCTGAAGGGCGGACCAATTGGAGACCGGTGTTGGTGGTTAACTGCGTTTGTCCCGGCCCTCCTCCACTGGGATTGGACGGCTGGTGACAGTGACGAGCGCAACTCTCGGTGACCAGAAAGAAACACTGAACGTTCAGTGCTCATCACCTCGTCACGTCTCTGGCGTTCATTAAAAACAACGTTAAAAACATTCTGTACTCAGCAGAAAATGCTTTGTTGGACTCGGTAGGTAGTTGCAGCAGTGGCAGAGTATCGGCCGGTTTAGGTGCATGCTGATTGGTTCAAATGAACCCGAGGTAGTGGTATGTAGTAGGATGGAAGGACTGCAAACGGTTCTCTATGGAGGGCGAACAGATGATATTCACACAGTGAAACTGGGTCGGGGTCGCTGCAGGCTACGATCAAACTGCAGGACAAGTGTCCCACAAACATGCTTCTGATGCTGCCAGATTCCAGACAACCTCCTAAAAAGATATCTCTACTGACAGCATTATGTGGTGAGATACATGTCAAATCAGACAAAACTTTGTGTTCCCATACACACACACTCAAAGTGCACACAAATCCATGTAAATGTTTGTAAATCTTATTTTCCATGTGTAGATTCTACATTTGTAAGACTAATTTTCCTCCAAATCAAATGGGCGTCTCACTAAAGGAGGGAGAGTTTCAATCCTGCTGGTATTCAAACAAAACCACAGAAGTGAAACTAAAATAACTGTATTATCGTTGCTCAATTTTTACTGAATATACAGAAATCCTGGAGCTTTCCTAGCGGATCGTCACCTGCATGTCACAGATTACACGGCTGAACTGAAATTAAAGAAGGAATCACAATCAGAAAAGTGAAACTACTTGTCTGTCAGATTGAAAACAGCTGCTCACGCTCTGCTTTTGTCCACTCACGGTTTGAAATAGTTAATGTTACACATTTTACTCATCTGAGAATGGAAGGCAACGTTTCGGTTTTTCAAAGCCGATCTAGACGTGTGAAGATGTTTGTTAGTCCACGTGTTGGACCATGTGTGTGCCGTTCCTCCCGTCTTTAAGACCAGCCAGGTGTCACTCAGCACGGTCATTCATTACCGTGGTAACCTGGCCTGATTTTGGCAAGCACTGACTTCCTGTCACTGATACTTCCCCTGACCTTCAGTCTGTGCCAGGACGACTCCATCGCTCTCTCGCCAACACTTCCCTTCATACGCACACAGACGGATCCTGGCCGCCTTGTTTTCTGACCACTCATCCGTTTTAGACATTGAATTAGTAACAAGATGTTCCAGTGACATCTTTGTTTCATCCAGACATGGGGGATTTACGGCATCGTGATTGGCATCATAATTAATTTACAACTAACTACTTTCTCTAACTTCCAGGGAAACATGGGAAAGACCAGATGATGTGAGAGTGAGGAAAGGACTCGACAAACATTTGCACGCCACTCTGTTGTACGAAAGCTTTATACGCAACCTCCTCCTTGAACATGATTTGATCTCTCTTCATGTCAATGAAGACCACAACTCCCATGATTCCATGCTGCTTCATGAGATCTTCAAACTCCAGCAATTCAAAGCAGCTTCAACATAGCCAGGATATCTTTCAGTTATCTGGCTTAACTTAATCTAACAAATGAGACTGAGCACATTTACTCTTGGGAGGTAAATCAAACGACTAAAAAACAAATGTAAAGAGACATGAAACTATTACAAGGTAACCAAAATGACAAGAAAAGCAACAGAACTAATTAGAGCACTGAACAACCTCAAAATGGCCTGAAAGAGAAGCAAAGAACAAAGAGAACAAAAAAACCTTCATGCAAAACTACCAAAGACACTAAACGACCACAAAGATGCAAAACAACTACAAAGAAATAAAAAAGGACCACAAAGACTTTTAGATTAATTTAGTTCTGGAGCTTTTCACTGTATCACACACTCTTCTTCAGCAAATGGGGTTCGTCCAAGCGCCAACCATCAGTGATGTCATCATCCATCAGTGATGTCATCGACCATCAGTGATTTCATCGTTGGTTTGCGAACGTTATGAATCCTCCAGTTCAGATTCTGTCCGTCACCATCTTTGCTAGTTCAGAGCAGTTTGGAGCAGGAAGTGACCATATTTGGACGAGCTGGGGGAGGAGCCAGCGGTGGATCTGACCGATCTGATTGGAAACCTGACGATACTACGTCCCGCCCACCGATAGCTGTAACCTGACTGCACCACAGACCTGTCAATCAAACAGACACGCCCCCAAAAACAGGTCTTCTTGAATCTTCTTTTCTAATGAATGAGGGATTATTTTCAGATGGACCTCCAGAAAACTAAGAAGAAGGAGTGACTTTAGCTAACAACACCGAGATAACTGATGGACACATTTTATTCACTTTGGATTTGATGAGAGAAGTTGAATGGGAGTCTATGGAGCCGGAGGCTTTTTGGAGCCGACCTCTAGTGGCACTCGCTGGTATTGTAGCTGAAGACACTTCTGCATCATATTTCAGACCTGAAGCTACGTCTACTTATATATATGTATATATACAATCTGTGGGTTCTTCCCATTGAGGCTGCTAAAAATACTTTGTAGTGAAATCATTTTTTACAAGAATAAACGTGTTTTCTTCAGATATTAAAAAATTTCCCCTCGGGAATTAATAAAGTAACTACCTAACCTAACCTAACCTATTGTAACACTAGCTGCATTAGGATTCAAGAGCTGCAGGGATGTCTGCAGTGAACAGCAAACTCCTTCACATTTCAGTTGCCCTGATGCCAGCACTTCTCCAGCATGACCATCAGAGGAGCCATATGATAGCAGACACCCCCCCGGCTAATGGCAAAGGCAGGGGCTGCAGTGCACATTTGGAACTGGCCATTAACACTTGGAATCATCTTGCATTGCACACCATAGTCATGTGCACTCACGTACGCACTTACACCTGTGCACCCGTCCACAGAAGCTGCTGCACCGTCACACATGCTGCAGATGGATCAGCTTCCTCATTGAAACATGAGGTGGCATCTTTAATGGCTGCTGACATGGTGTGATTTCCTTCTCTCAAATTCCTCTCACAACATTCTTTCCAGGCTGCAGGTCAAGTGAAGCGACACTGACCTGCATGTGGAAGCAGCTGGTTGAAGCTGGAAAGGCTTGATTTGTGAATATAGGGTGTATTATTTTACTATCTTCCACTAAATGAACTTGAATGCTGAAATACATCTTATATAGTGAAGCTGAATCAGTAGTTAGAGCTTCACACGTCCTTCATGTAACGCTGTCAACCTCCACAGTCAGCATACTGCACAATGCTCCTTTAAACAGACACTAAACCCCATTATACATACAACTTTATGTTCATTTCATCTCCTAAATACTGTAAGAAAATATTAGCACTTATAATATGCGGTAATATAAGTAAAACGTGTATTTGTCACTGCTAGGGATCAATTAATTGTTATCTCATCTAAAATCTCATCATCTGCCTTGTGATTTGCAGCTCCGGGTGGCTGAGCGAGCCACATGCCCAACACTATGTCATCCACAATTAAGTCAGTGAGATAAAGGACAGACGACTGTGGAAGCTTTCAGATTCAGCCTTGCAAGCCTCCTGTCTCCATAGCAACCAAACCCTGGGTAGGAAGGTCTACGATGAGATGACAGGAAATACAAACCTTGTATGGTTAGTAAACCAGATTTGAGGTCTTACTAATGGCGACATCATCGGTGTGAGTCAGATTTGGTTCGCTCAGGTGTCGTGTGCACCAGATACTCGACCATCTGTCACTACGGCTCCTGGAGGTGCAGCGATCTGTCGCTCTGTTCAGCGTTCGGCCACATTGGAGTGATGTCAGAGACACAAGGAACCTTTACACTAAAGAAAAAAGCTTGGCTTGTTCTATATTTTTCTTCACGTCAACAAATCCCATAAAGATCATTAAAGTGTTGGTCCACTTCTGAGCGCTTCACTCTCAGCTCCACGTCTGTTCATAAAAGGTTCACAAACAGACTGCGTGGCATGTTTTTTTTTAAGGCTGAATTGTTGTGGACTATTTTTAGTGTCAGATTGCAGCAGTGAAAAGGTGTTTGTGAGATTGACTCAAACTATACTGGAACTATGAAGCTCTTTGAAATGTTTTTAATCATTTTAGAACGACACGAGAGGAATAAGTTACTGTATATAGAGATCCTGGATGGAGATGATGGGCTCTGTTCACATCAATATGGGCGCAGCACAAACATCGATCCATGTTCTGTGCGTTGGGGGCAGATGTAGGGATGGTCAACCATTTTGTCAACTTGATGAACACGGGCACAAGCTCATGTGTGGAGCAGTGTTAGGCCTGGAACACACAGCCTGCGTGGCTTCTTTTCATTTCGGCGTCCATGTTAACGGATGAGAGCATCCTCACTGCCTGCCGAGACGTGCGTTGCGTCATTTAGAAAATAGACCCGATGGCTATTTTTCACGCGAGCCGCACGGTTCCCGGCTAAAATATACATGGAAATGATCTGTGATCACATTCGTACCGTTTGATCACAGCAGAATCTCAGCGAAGGCTCTAACTACATCATGTAGACACTTGACCAGGTGGTTTTCTCTCTCTGTATCGCTAGTCTGTCTCTGTGTGTCTGTCTCACCTCAGAGCGAAACACAAACCACGCGACAGCATTTTGGTTACAACCATGGACTGAAAAATGAGGTCGATGCAGAAGTGCCTTCAACTGGAGTACCACCAACGGCCACTAGAGGTTGGCTCCAAAAAGCGCAAGTTTTCATAGACTCCCATTCAAAATCTCTCATAAAATCTCAGTCAAAAAGTTTTCTGTACATCCAGATTAGTTTTCTGGAGGTCCATCTGAAAATAATCCCTCATTCATTAGAAAAGAAGATTCAAGAAGACCTGTTTTTGGGGGCGTGTCTGTTTGATTGACAGGCCTGTGGTGCAGTCAGGTTACAGCTATTGGTGGGCGGGACGTAGTATCGTCAGGTTTCCAATCAGATCGGTCAAATCCACCACTAGCTCCTCCCCCAGCTTGTCCAAATATGGTCACTTCCTGCTCCAAACCGCTCCGAACTAGCAAGATGGTGACGGACAGAATCTGAACTGGAGGCTTCATAACGTTCACAAACCAACGATGACATCACTGATGGATGATGATTGGACCACACCCAACAGTACTGTCATGGGGTCTTGCCGTACACTTGTACCTACATCCCTTCAGCAAGATGAGGAAGTTGGCAAAAGAAAAGATTGTCATGGACGGTCAGTAAGAAAAGCAAAGCATCATATCATGAGAGCTTATCAGATCTATCAGTTACTCCTGCCTTTGTATAAGTAGATAAAGTAACTACTTGAGGAAATACACAATGTAACAAGTACAATACTGAGAGTGATACTTTGACTTATTACTTCCCAATTCTGAATACTGTCATATCTGATTATGAAATGATGACACAAACTAGTAAATGTGGGAAATGGAAGAGATCAAAATCATCATTAAACTAAGACCGCCAGTCAAATATTAATGTCCGCCTCTGTCTGACACACAGGTGGCGCTAGAAAACAAGTTGGTGCAGTTCATACAGACTTCATTTGATGTATAAAACTGTGAGAATGGGCAAACTGCAACCACCAACATATAGATGAGTGTATCTGTAACTGTCAGTGTTTCACTTCCATGTTGTGTGTCTACACTCACATACAGTATGAAGATATCAGTGGGGGTTCAGTTGTGTAACGACACCGTGGTGCATCTTTTTCCTGCCAAAACCCCTCAACTACTACCTGTGCACGTATGTCCTCTTCACACATATGTCACTTCTGTTTATTCATAGTCTGCTATTCATAACACGGTGGACTGCACGAGTCTGACAATACGCTGATGAGAGCAGAACTGATGGTTAAATGGTCGGACTACTTTGTAAATCTCTCCATAGGTGACATTTTGCTATAAAGAAATACTAAAACAAAACAATTCTTTAACCCGTTGTGAGGACACATCCATTATGCCTGTTGATAGCTTCATGAAGGCCTTGTTTGTCACCTCTGTATAAACGTCCCTGAGGCCCTTATACTCATATCTCCATCAGGATAAGATTAAAGGTTGCTTAGCAACTGGCACCTGGTAGCATGTTTCTTTTCCACCAATTAAAAGACCAAACCTTCTCAAGAGGAAACAGAAATTCACTGATGAATGGGCTAATTGTTAATATCCACATGGATCAGAGAACCTTTGTCACCGTATTATCGTTGTAAAAACTACTTTTCATTTTAATCCGACAGTTTGGAAGCAGGGATTTTAAAATTGATGAGAACCAAGAACTGAAATTTAAAATTCCAAATAAGTATTACTGTAATAATGCATGTTAATTACTACTTAGTAGTGACTGAGTTTTGTAAATTTACAAACAATGGTGATGAGTTACCTTTTTCTCAATGAGACTAACTGACTAGAAAGACTTTCTGTGACCCTTTGGAAGTTAGCTGATGTACTTTTGTAATGTTTGGAGCTGGATGACACAATATCACAGATGTTTTATTTCTGTGGGACCAAACAAGATTTCAGATGTTGGGGCTTTTTTAATTGTAATTAGCCAATGCCAACACATTTTGCCAAAACCAATTAAGCTAAATATTCAACCAATTAATATTGATAAATTGATCATGATTTTTTTTTTTTTATTAAATGGTAAATAATCTGCACTTATATAGCACTTTATCGCCTTAGCGGTCTCAAAGCATTTTACACGGTTTCATTTACACACATATTCACACCAATGGAAGCAGCAACTTGGGGCTGAATGTCTTGCCTAAGGACACTTTGGCATGTGGACAGGAGGACATGGGGAACAAACCGCCAACCTTATGATTAATGGACAGCCAGCACAACCATCAGAGAAACAGCCTCCCACAAATACATTTTAGTAGTACAACCACGTTTACAAAAAAGATGTGATGTGTAAAATTTAAATTTAAACAGAATGTAATGATTTCCGAATCATATAAACCCATATTTAATTCAAATTAGGCCAAAGACAACATATCAAATTTTGACTGAGAAAAACAGGAATTTTATTGTTTTCAGAAAAATATGCTTTTGGGAGTTGAGAGGACCAGTTTATGGAGTTTTCAAAGTGAAATGTTGTCCCATTCTTGCCTGATAGAGGAGTTCAGCTGTTCAACACTTCAGGGTCTCCTTTGTTGCATTTTTCATTTCATGATGCGCCCTTTCAATGGTTGACAGGTCTGCACTGCAGGAGGTCAGTTTATCAGCCGGACTACCCATGCCATGTGCACTAATGCATCCTGTGCCATCACAGATGCTGGCTTTAGAACTAAGTTGATAACAAGCTGGATGGTCCCTCTCCTCTTTAACCTGGAGGATGCAGCGTCCATGATTTCCAAACAGAATCTCAGATTGTGATCCATCAGACCTCAGGACAGTTTTCCACTTCACCTCAGTCCATCTTCAATGATCTCGGTCCAGAGAAGGCGGCGGTGTTTCTGGATCATGTTTCTATCTGGTTTCTTCTTTGGAGAGTTTTAACCTGCATTTGTGGACGCAGCGATGAACTGTGTTCACAGATGATGGTTTCCACAAGTGTTCCTGAGCCCATGCAGTGATTTCCACTCCAGAATAGTGTGTTTTTAATGCAGTGCTGCCTGAGGGTCCGAAGATCACCACCATCCAATATTGGTTTCCAGCCTTGTCCCTTGTATTCAGCGATTTCTCCAGATTCTCTGAATCTATATTATAAACCGTAGACGATGAAATCCACTAATTCTTTGTAGTTTTACATTGAGGAACATTATTCTTAGATTGTTGAACTATTTTCCCAAACAGTCTTTCACAGAGTGGTGAACCTCTCCCCATCTTCACTGCTGAGAGACTCTGCCTCTCTGAACTCAATCTTTTATACCCAATATTGTTCCTGATCTGTTGCCAGGTAACATAATTAGTTGAGATGTTCCGCCAGGTTTTTTATCTTTCCACAACTTTTCCAGTTTTTTGTTGAACCTGTCACAATTTTTTTGAGGTGTTGCTGCCATCCAATTCTAAATAAGCATATGTTTTTTTTTGCTGTTGAAATCCAATATCAGGCAAGAATGGGACAACATTTCGCTTTCGAAACTCCAGCAACTGGTCTCCTCAACTCCCAAAAATGTCCAGAGTGTTGTTAAAGGAAGAGATGATGCAGCACAGTGGTAAACATGACCCTGTCACAACGGTTTTGAAATGTGTTGTTGGCATCAAATTTAAAATGAGCATTTTTTTCAATAACATTTCTCTGTTTCAACATTTGATATATTGTTTTAGGTATATTTTCTGTCAAATATGGGTTTATATGATTCGTAAATCATTGCATTCTATTTACAACTTTTTTGGAAACAGGGTTGTATAAAAAAATAACATTTGTAAATGATTTTTAACAGTTTTTTGAGTATCAAATCTGGTAAATAAATACAAACCATAGAATGCATCGTTTGGACTGTGTAAATCTGATCTTACATGGCCAGCCACACAGGAAGTACATTAAGGAATTTAAATGTAACAGCAGTATGTAATGTTATGGGTCCCTTACCACTCCAATAGAGAAGTAGTTGTTGACGATGCTGTAGGGGACAGGGTCGCCCTTCTCCTCCTTGTCCTCAGGGACAATGTCTATGTTCCAGCGGTCCAACACCACCTCTGTGCTGTGCTCGATGTCCCGAAGGAACTTCAGCAAGCTCCCGCCCTCATAACCTGCCAAGAATAGCAATACAGGACAGAGAGGTGGATAACAACACAAATGGGTTCACAGATACGAACAACAATCAGGCAACCTAACGGTGTGATGAGGGCGTGAGGGATCATCACACTCCGAGCACCGTGTGAAATGGGAGCTTGTTTGCGTCTGCACATTGTCTCACTGGTACTGGAAAACTCAGAGTTCTCACTTTCCCATTGGATCCTTCACTACATTTCATCCTGAGTGTGTACATATTCATGCTGTAAACTGATCTCCAGACAGTTTACTAGGAGTACGAGTAACTCTGTTTTGGTCATTGTTCCTTCTCTTGGATGTTTGAGCTGTAAAGAATGATGTTTGCTCAGTTTGACACTAGACGCCTGTTTTTACTTTCCTCTGCAAAAGGTGGAGCAGGATTTTTGACAATCTGGTTCAATATGCATATTACATGAGTATGATGTGGAAACCTGAAGCCACTATGTCATACTGGGGGTCGTGTCCCTCCCAATAATGAGAAGTGACCAATCTGTCCCCCCCAATAAACAGCAGAAAATGTTAAAGAACGTGTAAAGTAAAAATGAAAATGAGTTTTTTAAGTTCATCACACCACAGAAGAATGTGTGTGATGGCACCCATCCAAATTTGAATGAATAAGACAAGTATGTGAAATTAGGCTTTGAAATAGTGAGAAAATGAGCAGTCTCCCCTGCTCTGAGACTGTATGTATTCTCCTTTTATGAACACTGCCAGCTGTTCTATCTCTTGTTGTATATATATATATATATACATGCTTTTATATTTGCCTATATGTGCATATTCAGTGAGAGAGGAGGCGGAGATTTAATTTTAAGAATTTCCAAATAGATAATTTACCTTTTTATAGAAAAATCTTATCAGATCAAATTATCATTCAAAACCAGAGTATATTTCTATTTACATCTGAGTATGTTTGGATCAAATCTTAAACTGAAAGCAGTTAAAATTGATACCTTTATATCCCAAAAGTTATCAAATGACAAACGTGAGGATGTATGGAGTTTCTAAAGTGACTTTCAGCCCCTTTTTCAGCTCTCTGCCTCCAACTTTGCTCTTTTGGATCCCTTCAGCACTCTCATACGACATTTTGGCTGCTGATGGCAGCTGCGTTTAGAAAGAAAGACAAACACAGAGACTTTGGTGAACATAGTGGAACATTTAGCAGCTAAAGAGTCAGATATCTCTCTGAAGAGTAGGTGGAGACCAAAAGCTAAAATATATTGAATATTGGACTTAAGATTCTTCAGGTGTCTGGACTCGAACTGAATATGTTGCTCTCTAACTGCTGAATTGTAAATGAGCAACTCTTTGCTCAAAAGTTGTTTATATGTCAATGTTGTGTTCGTAGCTCATTTCTGCTGCCCCCTCTCCCCCCCAAAGTGACAATAAAGATCGGTTATTGCATACTTTATAAACGTATGGTGAAATCCCAGTAAACCCAGTGAACACGTGTTTGAGTGATGGTCTCACCTCCTCCCCAGCGCAGGCAGCGAGCCAGGTCGTTCCCCGTGCCCAGCGGGAGGATGGCCACCGGGGGGTGCCTTGCAAAGCTGGCCTTATCTGAAAGGGAAAACACAAACACATCCATCCATATTAAGTAAAAAAAAATTATGGAAGAGACACAAGCACATTAAGACGGATCTACTTCATGAAGAGTAAAAACTTCTCTGTGTACAGGAGGAATGTGTGGGAGGTCTGGAAAGTGATGTTTACTATAGATTGGATAGAAATTCTACTGTTCACCTTAAATCTTCTGGTAACACGTCACTGAAGGGTGAATGAGTTATCAAAGATTCGTGCATGACTAATCATTACTTTATGCATTAGTACCTCGTGAATTCATCAGGAAGTAACATGAGTTCAAAGTCTTTCATTCATGATCTCACATGATCAACACATCATTAAGCATCAACTAAGCTGAGTGCATCATCAATGATTAAGATTTATTCAGCATGATCATGATGAATTCCTCAAACTGTGCAGCACCAAGCACATCATGACATCATCATTATATATATTTTTTGGTAACCTGCAGGTTACTGTGAATAACACACAAACATAATATCATGTGATAATATCAAAAAGACATCATAAGAATTGAAAAACATTTGTGTTCCCATGTTTCCTCTCTGACAGACTTCTATCTATGCAGTTACAGTATCACAACCAACAGGCAAAATGTTTAGGGTTATAGAGAAACAAGGTCCAGGGCGTGTTCAACAGTTTGTGTCCTTTCATAGAGATAATAAGAGTACCTATACAGTCGAGAATCCAGCCCACGGTGCCGTCACCTCCACAAGCAAGCACCCGGAAATCAGGCACGTCGTGGAAAAAGTTCAGCCTGGGAACACAGAAGATGAAACCAACGTGAGCAGAAAACAAGTGTTTTCCAGAAGGTGTTGTTGATGTTGATGTTACCTCTGTTAAGAATGCTGTTTCACACGGTGTAAATCTGTTAATTGCATTTCACAAGAGTTAAGACAGAAATTGTGTGAGCTGTGAATGAATGAATGACCAGAACAGAGAGACGGGAGAAGACCGAGGAAGACAGACGGGAAGTTGAATGGACGTCTGCAGCAGCTCCAGTTGGAGTGCTCACAGAGTGCATGACCTTCAAAGCGAACTTTAATGTGGGACAAAGGTGTCGACTGAAGTTTTCATCGGTCTCCTTCATGAGACAGCTGCACACAGGGCACAGATGCCTTCCACACCGACCACCTGGTCCTGCACAGTGACGATCCGCAGACCTTTTACATTTTAAAAGGAGCACAATATATTGTACGGGAATTCAATAAATGAACTGAAGCCTGATTAAACTTGTTACTTTGTGTCCTCCAGCTCTGTCATTGTCCCTAACAGCTCTTACAAACTCTTAAGTTTGACCCACATGTTCATTTACTACAATGAACACTGCAGTGTATCTATCACACGCCCATCCACGAGAGCAAAACGTGAGATAGACACGCTTTGGCCTGTCTAGGGCGTGAAACTTGCATGTTTTACTGTAGTGGACGGAAATGAAACTTACTGCACGCTCAGAGCCGTGTGATTTACAGGAAAATTACATGTTTTTATGCAAAAAACACCTGGTTGGGGTTAGAAAGCAAAATATTTTTTGGCAGTCGAAACAAATAAAGTCCAAAAGAGTCTCCTCAGTCTCTGATGTTCCTGTCTTCTCAGTGGTCCACTCATATTAAAGTAGGTGGTGGGTTATTTCAGGACTGTGTTTGAAGGCGCAGAGGCAATGAGGCAAACAGCCCCCTCTACAGGCCATCCAGAGAAACAGCACCAAGGAGCTGTGTATCCCATCCAACCTAAACCCCTCGGTGTCAGCAGGAGATCTGAATTAATGCTGACTGTGTGTGAGGATTCATGTTAGAAATCTTAAGAGAAACATCAACAAAGAGCCAAGTGCAGTTTACAGGAATCAAGGGGCTGACAATGTTTGTAATGACTTGAAGTACAGCGAGCTGAAAGCATTCCCTGAACTAATCACTGTGAACGAGCTACCTCTCACCTCAGAGCCTGCTGAGCGTGTTGCTAGGGAGCCCATGGTAACAGATGAGGGGAGTTAACCCTCTGTGTGACAGGAGACCTTCGTTCAGCCCTGTTTGTTTATCTCAATTGACTTGTGCACACTGTAGAGCACTAATCTCCCACTGCACAGGAATACCAGTTATGTCACCTCATTTGAGAAGGCCCCATCTGATACATGAAAAACATACCTAATGATGTAGTTTAGCCAGAAAAGGAGCTTCTTTCTTAATAATTACTGAGTCCCAATCACAACTAATGTTCTCAGCTACGATTGTGAAGATTTAAATATGAAAATCTATTTGTGAAAGAAATGTTAAACAAAAACAGAGACTACTGGACAGTCTGAGGATGAACTTTAACCCCTCTGATGAATCCAAAACCAATCATCTTAACTCGTTTGTCCCACAGACTGTTAATAAAAATCTTTGGAACTTCCAGCTCTGAAAAATTAGTCCGATGCAGAAGTGTCTTAAGCTGCAATACCAGCGAGGTCAAGCTGGAGAAGTGATGGCATCAGGGCAACTGAAATGTGAAGGGGTTTGCTGTTCACTGCAGACATCCCTGAAGCTCTTGAATCCTAACGCAGCAAGTATTACAATATCTGAAGAAAACACATTTACTCTTGTAAAATACGATTTCACTACAAAGTATTTTTTAGCAGCCTCAATGGGAAGAACCCACAGATTGTGTATATATATATATATATAAGTAGACATAGCTTCAGGTCTAAAATATGATGCAGAAGTGTCTTCAGCTGCAATACCAGCGAGTGCCAGCGAGGCTCCTAACCCGATATTCCCTGATGTACACTGGTGTTCCCTGATATTCCATGATGTCCCCTGATATTCCCTGATGTCTCTCCATGTTCCCCGATATTCCCCGATGTTCCCCTGATGTCCCTGATATTCCCTGATGTTCCCCAGTGTCCCCTGATTTCACCTGATGTCCCCTGATGTTCCCTGATGTCCTCTGACATCCCCTGATGTCCCTTGATGTCCCATGATGTCCCCTGATGTTCCCCGATGTTCCCCGATGTCCCCTGATATTCCCTGATGTCCTTTGATGCTCCCTGATGTCCTCTGATGTTCAGTGATATTCCCTGATGTCTCCCGATATTCCCCGACGTTCCCCTGATGTCCCAGATATTCGCCGATGTTCCCAAATGTCTCCTGATGTCCCCTGATGTCTCCCAATGTCCCCCGATAATCCCCGATGTTTCCCGATATTCCTGATATTCCCTGATGTCCCCTGATGTTCCCTTATGTCCTCTGATGTCCCCTGATATTTCCCGATGTCCCCTGATGTTCCCTGATCTCCCCTGATGTCCCCCGATATTCCCTGACGTCCCCTGATGTTCCCCGATGTCCCCCAATGTTCCCCAATGTTTCCTGATATTCCCCGATGTCCCCTGATATTCCCCGATGTCCACTGATGTTCCCTGATGTCCACTGATGTTCCCTGATGTCCCCTGATATTCCCCGAAGTCCCCCGATATTCCCCGATATTCCTGATATTCAGCCGATGTCCCCTGATGTTCCCTTATGTCCTCTGACGTCCCCTGATGTCCCCCGATAGCCCCCAATATTCCCCGATGTTTCCTGATATTCCCCGATGTCCCCTGATGTTTCCCGATGTCCCCTGATATTCCCTGATGTCCACTGATGTTCCCTGATGTCCCCTGATATTCCCCGATGTCCCCCGATATTCCCCGATGTCCCCTGATGCTCCCTGATGTCCCCCGATATTCCTGATATTCCTCGATGTCCTTTGATGTTCCCCGATATTCCCTGATGTCCACTGGTGTTCCCTGATGTCCCCTGATGTTACCTGACGTCCCCTGATGTCCTCTGATATTCCATGATATTCCCTGATGTCCCCTGATGTCCACTGGTGTTCCCTGATGTCCACTATTGTTCCCTGATGTCTCCCGATGTTCCCCGATGTCCCCCTGATATTCCCCGATGTCCTTTGATGCTCCCTGATGTCTTCTGATGTCCCCTCATGTTCCCTGATGTCCCCTGATATTACATGATGTCCCCTGATATTCCCTGATGTCTCCCCATGTTCCCCGATGTCCCCAGATATTCCCCGATGTTCCCTTGATGTCCCTGATATTCGCTGATGTTCCCCGATTATTCCCTAATGTCCCCTGATGTTACCCGATGTTCCGCTGATGTCCCTATATTCCCTGATGTTCCTGATATTCCCTGATGTTCCCTGATGTCCCCTGGTTTCCCCTGACGTCCCCTGATGTCCCCTGATGTTCCCCGATGTCCCCCGATATTCCCAGATGTTCCCCGATATTCCCCGATGTCCCCTGATATTCCTTGATGTCCCGTGATGCTCCCTGATGTCCCCTCATGTTCCCTGATGTCCCTGATATTCCCTGATGTCCCCTGATATTCCCTGATGTTCCCCGATGTCCCCTGATTTCCCCTGATGTCCCCCGATATTCCTTGATGTCCCCTGATGCTCCCTGATGTCCTCTCATGTCCCCTGATATTCCCTGATGTCCCCTGATATTCCCTGATATCCTCTGATGTTCCCCGATATTCCCTGATGTCCACTGGTGTTTCCTGATGTCCCCTGATATTCCATGATGTCCCCTGATGTTTCCCGATGTCCCCCGATATTCCCCGATGTTTCCCGATGTTCCCCGATATTCCCAGATGTCCCCTGATATTCCCCGATGTCCACTGATGCTCCCTGATGTCTTCTGATGTCCCCTCATGTTCCCTGATGTCCCCTGATATTACAAGATCTCCCCTGATATTCCCTGATGTCTCCCCATGTTCCCCGATGTCCCCAGATATTCCCCGATGTTCCCTTGATGTCCCTGATATTCGCTGATGTTACCCGATGTTCCGCTGATGTCCCGATATTCCCTGATGTTCCTGATATTCCCTGATGTTCCCTGATGTCCCCTGGTTTCCCCTGACGTCCCCTGATGTCCCCTGATGTTCCCCGATGTCCCCCGATATTCCCAGATGTTCCCCGATATTCCCCGATGTCCCCTGATATTCCTTGATGTCCCGTGATGCTCCCTGATGTCCCCTCATGTTCCCTGATGTCCCTGATGTTCCCCGATGTCCCCTGGTTTCCCCTGACGTCCCCTGATGTCCCCCGATATTCCTTGATGTCCCCAGATGCTCCTTGATGTCCTCTTATGTCCCCTGATATTCCCTGATGTCCCCTGATATTCCCTGATATCCTCTGATGTTCCCCGATATTCCCTGATGTCCACTGGTGTTTCCTGATGTCCCCTGATATTCCATGATGTCCCCTGATGTTCCCCGATGTCCCCCGATATTCCCAGATGTCACCTGATATTCCCCGATGTCCACTGATGCTCCCTGATGTCCCCTCATGTTCCCTGATGTCCTCTGATATTCCCTGATGTCCCCTGATGGTCCCTTATGTCCTCTGACGTCCCCTGACGTCCCCTGATGTCCCTTGATGTTTCCCGATATTCCCAGATGTCCCCTGATATTCCCCGATGTCCACTGATGTTCCCTGATGTCCCCTCATGTTCCCTGATGTCCCCTTACATCCCCTGACGTCGTCTGATGCTCCCTGATGTCCCCTGATGTTCCTTGATGTCCCCTCATGTTCCCTGATGTCCCCTGGTCTCCCTTGATGTCCCTTGATGTTCCCTTGATGTTCCCTGACGTCCCCTGATGTTCTCCGATATTCCCCGATGTCGACTGATATTCCCCGATGTCCCCTGATGCTCCCTGATGTCCCCTCATGTTCCCTGATGTCCTCTGATATTCCCTGATGTCCCCTGATGGTCCCTTATGTCCTCTGACGTCCCCTGACGTCCCCTGATGTCCCTTGATGTTTCCCGATATTCCCAGATGTCCCCTGATATTCCCCGATGTCCACTGATGTTCCCTGATGTCCCCTGATGTTCCCTGATGTCCCCTCATGTTCCCTGATGTCCCCTGACATCCCCTGACGTCGTCTGATGTTCCCTGATGTCCCTTGATGTTCCCTGATGTCCCATGATGTTCCCTGATGTCCCCTGATGTCCCCTGATGTTTCCCGATATCCCCCGATATTCCCCGATGTTTCCCGTTGTTCCCCGATGTCCCCTGATGCTCTCTGATGTGCTCTGATATCCCCCGATATTCCCTGATGTTTCCCGATGTTCCCTGATATTTCCTGATGTCCCCTGATGTCCACTGATGTTCTCCGATGTCCCCCGATATTCCCCGATGTTTCCCGATGTCCCCTGATATTCTCTGATGCTCCGTGATGTCCCCCGATATTCCCTGATGTTCCCTGATATTCCCCGATGTCCTCTGATGCTCCCTGATGTCCCCTCATGTTCCCTGATATTCCATGATGTCCCCTGATATTCCCTGATGTTCCCCAATGTCCCCTGGTTTCCCCTGATGTTACCTTATGTCCTCTGACGTCCCCTGATGTCCCTTGATGTTCCCTGATGTCCCATGATGTTCCCTGATGTCCCATGATGTCCCATGATATTCCCTGATGTTCCCTGATGTCCCCTGATGTTCCCTGACGTCCCCTGATGTCTACTGGTGTTCCCTGATGTCCCCTGATGTTCCCTGATGTCTCCTGATGTTCCCCTGATGTCCCTGATATTCTCTGATGTCCCCTGATGTTCCCCAATGTCCCCTGATGTCCACTGATATTCCCCGATGTTTCCCGATATTCCTGACATTCCCCGATGTCCTTTGATGCTCCCTGATGTCCTCTGATGTCCTCTCATGTTCCCTGATGTCCCCTGATATTACATGATGTCCCCTGATATTCCCTGATGTCTCCCCATGTTCCCCGATGTCCCCAGATATTCCCCGATGTTCCCCTGATGTCCCTGATATTCGCTGATGTTCCCCGATGTCCCCCGATTATTCCCTAATGTCCCCTGATGTTACCCGATGTTCCGCTGATGTCCCGATATTCCCTGATGTTCCTGATATTGCCTGATGTTCCCCGATGTCCCCTGGTTTCCCCTGACGTCCTCCGATGTCCCCCGATATTCCCCGATGTCCCCTGATATTCCTTGATGTCCCCTGATGTCCCTGATATTCCCTGATGTCCCCTGATATTCCCTGATGTTCCCTGATGTCCTCTGATGTTCCCTGATGTCCCCGATGTCCCCTGATGCTCCCTGATGTTCCCTGATGTCCCCTGATATTCCCTGATGTTCCCCGATGTCCCCTGGTTTCCCCTGACGTCCCCTGATGTTCCCCGATATTCCCAGATGTTCCCCGATGTCCCCTGATATTCCTTGACGTCCCCTGATGCTCCCTGATGTCCCCTCATGTTCCCTGATATTCCCTGATGTCCCCTGATATTCCCTGATGTCCTCTGATGTTCCCTGATGTCCCCCGATACTCCCCGATGTCCCCTGATGTCCCCTGATGTTCCCTGATGTCCCCTGATATTCCCTGATGTCCCCCGATGTCCCCTGGTTTCCCCTGACGTCCCCTGATGTTCCCCGATGTCCCCCGATATTCCCAGATGTTCCCCGATGTCCCCTGATATTCCTTGATGTCCCCTGATGCTCCTTGATGTCCCCTCATGTTCCCTGATGTCCCCTGATATTCCCTGATGTCCTCTGATGTTCTGTGATGTCCCCCGATGCGCCCTGATGTCCCCTGATGCTCCCTGATGTCCCCTCATGTTCCCTGATGTCCCCTGATGTCCCCTGAGATTCCCTGATGTCCTCTGATGTTCTGTGATGTCCCCCGATGCACCCTGATGTTCACTGATGTTCCCTGATGTCCCCTGATGTTCCCTGACGTCCCCTGATGTCCCTTGATGTCCCCTGATGTTCCCTGATGTCCCCGATATTCCTTGACGTCCCCTGATGCTCCCTGATGTCCCCTCATGTTCCCTGATATTCCCTGATGTCCCCTGATATTCCCTGATGTCCTCTGATGTTCCCTGATGTCCCCCGATACTCCCCGATGTCCCCTGATGTCCCCTGATGTTCCCTGATATTCCCTGATGTCCCCCGATGTCCCCTGGTTTCCCCTGACGTCCCCTGATGTTCCCCGATGTCCCCCGATATTCCCAGATGTTCCCCGATGTCCCCTGATATTCCTTGATGTCCCCTGATGCTCCTTGATGTCCCCTCATGTTCCCTGATGTCCCCTGATATTCCCTGATGTCCTCTGATGTTCTGTGATGTCCCCCGATGCGCCCTGATGTCCCCTGATGCTCCCTGATGTCCCCTCATGTTCCCTGATGTCCCCTGATGTCCCCTGAGATTCCCTGATGTCCTCTGATGTTCTGTGATGTCCCCCGATGCACCCTGATGTTCACTGATGTTCCCTGATGTCCCCTGATGTTCCCTGACGTCCCCTGATGTTCCCTGATGTCCCCGATATTCCCCGATGTTTCCCGATGTACCCCGATGTCCGCCGATGTTCCCCGATGTTCCCTGATGTCCCCTGATGTTGCCTGATATTCTTCTGACCTGTGTTAACCCTCTAAAGTGTATTGTGTTGTTTTCTGTCTTATCTTGTCGTGTCATGAACACTGGTCCTTTAAAAATGCACTAATAAATGTCTATTTATTTCTAATCAATCAAACAGGTAGAGATCATTCTCTTTGGATAAAAACTTTTTCTGTCAGAAAGTTGTCGTGAACTGTGATGCAGTTAAACTACAGGATATGATGACGTTATATCTAGTGAACAAACAAAAGGCTTTAAAAGTCTTGGACCTCAGTTTTGACGTCTGATATCACGTCCACTTAATGCGGTCTTTGTGTTGGATGCGGCGTGTATCGTCGGCAGCGTTCTCCCCACAGACCCGTGTGCATCATCGGGTCGCCTTTCTTACGACGGCTCTGAAGGGCATCACTCTGCCTGTTGTGACTGAGAGCAGAGACAGGAACACTAAAGGCAGCCGAGAGATTCACACAGACGGGTGTGAAAGGACGGTGAATCGACTTCACCTTCGAGTCCTCCGCACCGTGACGTGTTTCTCCCATGAATGGAAGAGGAGCCGCAGAAGAATTCATCCAGTTCAGGTACACAGTGTTCTCAGCTCTGACATATGCAGAACTACGTGTGGGTCAAGAGGTCAAACAGCCAGTGTGGCATTAATGCTGCCTTCCTGTTTGCTTCCAACAACCTGCAGCAGGTCGGTGTAAGATGACGGGAGGAGGCGGTTCACAGCAGAACCCTGACTCAACAATACCCAACCGGAACTTGGAGGGACAGGTCCAGGCTGGTCTCCTGCTGTGAGTGAACCGGTGTCCAGCTTGAGAGCTCCTGTGTGTCGCTGAATGTGCATTTCTGACTGAAAGATAACATCTTCTGCCTCCATTTATCCATTCGCTACAATATGTTGGATTCATGTTAATGTGTATTTAAAGACATTTAAATGTGTGGGAAAAAAATTGGGGGAAAAAAAATATAAAAAATTGTCTAATCAACCAAAAATTTCACGATCCCCTACAGTACCTCCATGGACCCCCTGTCGAAGACCTCTGAACTAAATGATGGTATGAAGTTTGTATAATTGTTTTTAATATGACGTCACCCGTTGGTTTGTGAACGTTATGAATCCTCCAGTTCAGATTCTGTCCGTCACCATCTTGCTAGTTCGGAGCGGTTTGGGGCAGGAAGTGACCATATTTGGACGAGCTGGGGGAGGAGCCAGCGGTGGATCTGACTGATCTGATTGGAAACCTGACGATACTACGTCCTGCCCACCGATAGAGCTTATAAAGATAGATAGATAGATAGATAGATAGATAGATAGATAGATAGATAGATAGATAGATAGATAGATAGATAGATAGATAGATAGATAGATAGATAGATAGATAGATAGATAGATAGATAGATAGATAGATAGATAGATAGATAGATACTTTATTAATCCCCAAGGGGAATGTTTTTTTGCTGCAGCAGCATTTATAGATACAGGAAAGCAATACAATAACAGTAAAAAATATTAAATATAAAAATGCACAGTATATACAATAAAATAAAACGTTTAAAAAAAAAAAATTAAACAAACAAGAAAAACAGACAACGGTGTTAAAGCCTATAGTTAGGGCTGGCTCAGGTAGACCTGAACCAACCCTTAGCTATGCTGTTATAGGTCGAGGCTGCTGGAGGACCTCGTTACATGCTGAGCTTCTTTTCTTTCCTCCTACTCTTTAACTGACTCATACCTCACCATCTTCTTCTCTCCCATAGTTTCTTATTATTATCTGTTGTCTCCATTCAGTTCCTTCGCTCGCGTAGTTTCTCTTCTTTTGCAGATTTCCCGCCATGGAGCTGCATGTCTCTGCTCTGCGCTTGCTGTCTCCACCAACAGTTATTCTCTTCTTCGACCTCCAGCTGGCTGAGGTCCTACAACACCTCTTCAACCTGAGCCTGAAGCAGGAGGAGGTCCCGGTGCTGTGGAAGACGTCCTGCCTGGTTCCTGTCCCTAAGAAGACGACTCCATCCGGCCTCAACGACTACCGACCGGTTGCCCTCACATCTCATGTGATGAAGGTGCTGGAGAGGCTGGTCTTGGCCCACCTCAGGCCGCTGGTGAAATCTCTGGACCCTCTGCAATTTGCGTACCAGCCTCATGTGGGAGTGGACGACGCCATCATCTACCTGCTGCAACGAGCTCAGTCTCACCTGGATGGAACCGGTGAATCTGTGAGAATCACTTTCTTTGATTTCTCCAGTGCATTCAACACCATCCAACCACTGCTGCTGAGTGAGAAGCTGCGGGTGGTGGGGGTGGACACGTCCACCGTCTCCTGGATCAATGACTACCTGACAGGCAGACCACAGTTTGTCCGTCTGGGCAGTGTGCTGTCTGATACGGTGGTCAGTGGTACTGGAGCTCCTCAGGGAACTGTTCTGTCCCCCTTTCTGTTCACCTTGTACACAACTGACTTCCAGAACAACTCAGAGTCAAGACATCTGCAGAAGTTCTCTGATGACTCTGCAGTGGAAGGTGTATAAGGGATGGACGGGAGGAGGAGTCAGTGGTCGGTGTATAAGGGATGGACGGGAGGAGGAGTCAGTGGTCGGTGTATAAGGGATGGACAGGAGGAGGAGTCAGTGGACGGTGTATAAGGGATGGACGGGAGGAGGAGTCAGTGGACGGTGTATAAGGGATGGACGGGAGGAGGAGTCAGTGGACGGTGTATAAGGGATGGACGGGAGGAGGAGTCAGTGGACGGTGTATAAGGGATGGACGGGGGAGGAGTCAGTGGACGGTGTATAAGGGATGGACGGGAGGAGGAGTCAGTGGTCGGTGTATAAGGGATAGACGGGAGGAGGAGTCAGTGGTCGGTGTATAAGGGATGGACGGGAGGAGGAGTCAGTGGTCGGTGTATAAGGGATGGACGGGAGGAGGAGTCAGTGGACGGGTACATCATTCCTGATACAGGAGATCATTCCTGCCGACCGCAATAAGACTGTACAATAACTCACCTCTGGCAAAATCCATCACACAACAATAACACTGTTGTCTGTGTTTCTTGTTTGTTTAAATATAAAAAATATATATTTACTGTACTGTATATACTGTGCATTTTTATATTTCATATTTTTTACGGTTATTTTATTGCTTTCCTGTATCTATAAATGCTGCTGTAGCAAAAAAATTTCCCCTTGGGGATTAACAAAGTAACTACCTACTTACCTCTATGCTGTCCTTTTCTCTCTCTGCTCTCCTCTCACCCCAACCAGTGGAAGCAGATGCTCCGCCCACCTCTGAGCCTGGTTCTGTTGGAGGTTTCTTCCTGTTAAAGGGAGTTTTTCTTCCCTCTGTTGGAGGTTTTTCTCCCTTAAAGAGGAGTTTTTTTCCCCTCCTAGGTTATGTGGGAATTGTTGAATTATCTGTATAATATTATAACGTCTTGCTGTAAGGACTTTAATGTGTAAAGTGCCATGAAATAACCTGTGTTGTGATTTGTTGCTATATAAATAAAGTTGAATTGAATTGATAGCTGTAACCTGACTGCACCACAGGCCTGTCAATCAAACAGACACGCCCCCAAAAACAGGTCTTCTTGAATCTTCTTTTCTAATGAATGAGGGATTATTTTCAGATGGACCTCCAGAAAACTAAGAAGAAGGAGTGACTTTAGCTAACAACACCGAGATAACTGATGGACACATTTGATTCACTTTGGATTTGATGAGAGAAGTTGAATGGGAGTCTATGGAGCCGGAGGCTTTTTGGAGCCGACCTCTAGTGGCACTTGCTGGTATTGCAGTTTAAGGCACTTCTGCAGTGTTTATACGTGCTGAGAAATATAATGTGAGGTAATGGTGGATATCTGTCCAGAGGGCAATTGCCGTTATTGCGTTGCTATTAATCTAGCAATAGTTTCATCAGAACACATGCTGGTAGAAGTGATGAAAGAGTCACTCCAGGATTTCACTGATTTTTTTGGTGATCGTTACGATCAAAATGATTAATTTTGCCTTGTATTTTCTTTAAATTGTGACGTAATTTGTTGTAATTTTAAGTGAGTTTTTTGCGTAAAATTGACAAAATGAGAAAGTGGTGAAAGAAAAATGTGATTTTCACAAGCGCTATAAGGAATAAATGTGTAATCACTTCCTGTGATAATAATCCTGCAGCACATCAGAAATATTTGAGTTCTAATCTTTTCTATGTATTTATTGTACTTAGAGAACCGTGGAGGTAAAAGCTCCTAAAAGCTCCTAAAAGGTCCTAAAAGGTCCTAAAAGCTGCGTATGTTTCCAGAACAGAGCGTCTGTGACTGGAATATAGAAACAAGGACTACATCAGCTGTCAAAATAAGAGCTTTAGATGCTGTTTAATTCATGTTCATTCAACACATAGACCTGCTGGATGAAACCAACAAAGAGACGTCTCTGACAACTGGACGTGTGGAGAAAACTCATTTAACATCCAGTAATATGGAATCACTTCCTTTGATCACAAACATTTAATCACATCATTTTAATGTGAAGAACACATTTCCCACAAACCCCGTCACTTCCTGTTTCTCCTCTTGTTCCGGTTTCCTCAGCGAACAGAATTTTATTTGGAGATGAAAACAGGAGCAGAGACTTTCTAATTGGAAATGAGGAGTTATTGTTGTTAATAAAGTGAATTTTGTTCGAAAATTTTTTACTTTATGTTCTTAATACTTTCAGCACAGATTCTGATGATGACATTTTTTGCGGAAAAATAGCACAAATATTTCTGAGTGTTTTAACGATTGCAATCATGATATCGTGATTTCCTGGAGGAACTGATGAAGGGAAATGAGCACAGTGATGTTTTGTGAAGGTATTTTGCGATGCGTCTCGGCCTCCAATCATGTTCAGTACTGCAAGAGTGTGTATCATCAAAACCGAATGGGCAGCAGCGGTCCAGTGAAGACAGAAACATGCGTCCCACTAATTCACGTCCAGTTGGATGAGCGGAGAGAACGCAGCTACAACAGAATCACTTCCATCGTCCATCCTTTTGATTGATTTATGAAAAAGTGGACCTACCCGACCATCGGCCCTCCTCGGTCCAGACTGTACACCTGCCTGGGGTTCAGCAGGTACCTGAACTTCCTCAGTACCCTGGAGGAGGAAAACACATGATGGAATTACTTATACAATTAGAGTGAACAGCGGTTACCAAACACAACACGCTGATTATCACAGCTGGATATCTAACATATTTGATTTTGATTTTTTGATTTTATAGACTTTATTAATCCCCGAGGGGAAATGTCTTCACTACAGCAGGGGGGCTCTCAGGGGGAGATGCTGCAGCAGGCTGCCACTAGCGCGGCGCCAGGTAACCTGACCTGAGGTGCATGTTTTTGGATGATGGGAGGAAGCCGGAGAACCCGGAGAGAACCCACGCAAGCACAGGGAGAACATGCAAACTCCGCACAGAAAGGCCCAGGACCGGATTCGAACCCGGAACCTTTTTTGCTGTGAGGTGACAGTGCTAACCACTGCACCACCGTGCCACCCACTAATATACTAATATCAGATGAAATATCAGATGTCACCAAAGCAAATGTGGGATTATGAGTATGTTTATGTGGGACATGTGCTGAGAGGTCGTCTGAAGCTTTGCTAACTTAGAAGATAAAAACACACGATGCGGGTCACAGGTTAGACCTCCAGCGTCTGAAGGACTAAACAAATATATTTGATCTAAACGCAACTTCCCAACCTCTGACGTTAATTAACAGTAAACATAAAAGGAAGCTGACATTTCATAGGAAATGGTGGTGAGCCGTGCCAGCTGTGTGTGTGTTTGTGTGTGTGTCACATGTTAATGCATTCATAAGCGAACAGGAAGTGGGAAAGTTCCGACCTATGAGGCGGAGAAATCCCCTGAACGCCTCTCCAACTGAGAAGTCGGTCTGACATCATGATGTGAGAACGTTTGTAGGTGAAGGGAGAGAAACACCTGCTCAGCGCAAGAATCAATCGCTTTGTATTTAATTTAGGTCATACTAATTAGTACTAATTAGAGTAGAGTGTTGTTGCGGTAAAAAAAAAAGAATAAACAATATCATTAAACAATACTAATTACGACATTGATGTTTAATGTAAAGCGTTAACAATCCTCCCACACGGCCGCTACTTTGTTTCCGTCACTTTGTTTCCGTCACTTTGTTTCCGTCACTTTGTTTCCGTCACTTTGTTTCCGTCACTTTGTTTCCGTCACTTTGTTTCTGTTACTTTGTTTCCGTCACTTTGTTTCCGTCACTTTGTTTCCGTCACTTTGTTTCTGTTACTTTGTTTCCGTCACTTTGTTTCCGTCACTTTGTTTCCGTCACTTTGTTTCCGTCACTTTGTTTCCGTCACTTTGTTTCCGTTTGTTTCCGTCACTTTGTTTCCGTTACTTTGCTGTTTTAAACGTTACCTGCTAAAAACAACATGTAAAAATGTCGTGTACAAATAATAATGACTTCCATGGTGATGGTCTCCATGGTGATGACCAGGTTGTTTGTCACTTTTCTGCATTCAGACACCAAATAGAGCAGATTTCCGGCAGGCAGCCATGTTGCTTTCTTGTTGTCGTCATGTGAACGCTCTCAACGGGGAAGTCGGAGGTTACCAAGTCTGAACGTTCCCACTTCACAGCTGCCTGAACGCACCATTAAATCAGCTCCAGGAATAATGATTCCGTTTGTAGAAGAGTAGAGTTTTAGTTTGTGAGCTCTTTGCTCTTCCATTTATCATCATTTCGTTCTCACAAGTTGTCAGTCCTGATTCTGCACTTTCTTCTAACGTTAAGAGAACCAGCGATTTACAGTACGAGCTTCAATCATGTAACAGCTGGCTCGTCACTGGATTTCATTCGACTACTAGAATAAATAAACGACTAAATAGATAATTCAGCCTTCTGCACAACTTGTTGAAACATTTTTGTAGAGGACAGAAGCTTATAAATAAAACTGCAATTCGGTTTGATGAAATTAAATAGATAAAAAATAGCGATACAAAATGTTCTTGTTCTCATAAGGTCTTTTTTAGAGAATAATTTCCTTTCTGATGGTAATAAAGACAATGTTGCTATGGAAACGTGTCAGGCTGAGGGTCTGATTGGCCGGTGGGGAGCAAAGCCACAATGAAGACATGAATTTACTGTACAGCTTATGCAACCCTCTGCGGCACTAATTGATTTCAGTCAAATAAAAGTTGAATTAAAGAGTCACACGGTACAAAGACACTGATCAGCAGGACGTCCATGTCATCCTGTCCACCCGATGGACGCTGTACAGAACGTGCAGTATAAATATTTTTTGTAAGTTTCACAACACAGAAGTCTTCTTTCCTATTTTAAGACAAATATCAGTGCGGCTTATTGTAAAATGCTTCTGTTCAGTTCATAAACAGCATTGAGACAAACAAATGAGCTGAGATGTCCAAATAATCATAAATAAATACATAAATGTGTTTGTATGACGATCATTTAACTTAGAATTTGATTTTTAAGGAGTAAATAAGAAAAAAATAAGTTGACATGATACAGAAAAGCAAAATCAAATATTTAAATGACAGATAATTATAATATAATAATATTGTGAAATGCCAAATAAAAAATTGGACGTAAAACTCCTGAATTGAAAATGTAAATGGTCAAATGTAAGATGACCGTCAATCATGGGAAAGGAAGGAAACATGAAAATTGAATCTAATCTAAAAAAAAAATAATCTAATAACACATCAATTTCATCAAAATAAAGTCATTCTTTTCTACTTTCATCACAAATCATTCACCACATGTTTGAAATGTCTGGTTTGGAAGATGCGGCGGAGACGGTAACTCACCGCTCTCCTTGCTGGCCTCCACTCTTGGGGTTGACCAGGATGAGGAGCGGGTGGATGCCTGGCAGAGGGGTGACCTGGAGAACGATGGACAGACAGACTTCGGTAACCAACCAGCTGTGAGCGCTTCTTTTGTTTCTTTTCCAACAACCTGCCGCATGAGCTGCTGCTGACGACGGGCGTACCTGCAGGGCTTGTCCGTCTCCAGGAGAGAACTTGAAAGTCTGGTTGGTGTCGTCGGGACTGGTGCTGGGTGGAGACTCGCCCTCCTCACGCTTTGCCACAGAGTGACGGTCCTGCAAAGGATGGACGTGCCAGGAGATAAACTCATTCAGTTATATGGAGGACACAGAAAACAGGTGCAATCAATATTTCAGCATCTCTAAAACACTATACAGAACCCACCTTAGATGGAAGCACTTCTCTTTATTAATAAAAAAACAAACATTTAATGTCATGCAGGTGCACGAGTCTATCCAATCATCACTGAGTGTTTGGTTGGAGGAATGTTTTGAATGCTTTCTGCTGCCGACGTGTTCTTAGTCTGAAATGAAGCAGTTGATTGTCCAAACACAGGAAAAGCTTGAAGAGGCCTCCACATGTACTTTTGACACACTAACGTCTTGGCTGATGCAAATTTTCTCCTAAAATTGATGAAACATTTTGAAACTAATGTTTAATGTGCTGAAAGACAGGATTGGGAGAGTTAAGCAGAAATTCTATTTCACAAAATCTAATTTTTTAACCCTCGTGTTGTCCTCGGGTCAAAATGACCCGCAGCTGTGTTCAAACAAGTTCTATTTTATTTCTATATTTTTATATTTTTTTGGGATCATTGGTCATCATTCCTTAAAGAAACCCTCACAGCCTCCTTGTCACCAATGATCCCAAAAAAATATGAAAATAAAATAGAACTTGGTTGAACACAGCTGCAGGTCATTTTGATCCAAGGACAACACAAGGGTTAATTCAGAAATCTTGTAGGTTTTCACCATTTAACAAAAACAAAAAAATAGCGGAAAACTTTGAAGATTCAAAGCTTTATCGCTCAAATGAGCTCCTCTAACAAACTTTTACTCTCTAAAAAAATGCAGCTGCAGGTTTTCAACCAGAATCAGAAAGAATGAGCACATTTCAAAGCTTTTAACTTCATCCTCCAGTCCAAGTGAAAAAGTTGTGCAAAAATGAGTGAGGAAATGATGTCCAGCCGTTTCTGAGATACACAAGAGTGAAATGGACAGCCGAGTCTGACCTTTGACCTCCGATCACCGAAACAAAGCACTCAATCCTCGAGTCCAAGTGAACGATTGTGGCAATTTGAATAAAGTCCCTCTGAGATATTGTGTTCAGAAAAGAATGGAGACCTGAGGCCAGAATGACCTTTGACCTCCAAAATCAAATCAGTTAATCTTTGACAGTGAATAGTGGTGCAAAAAAACTCCATCGAGGCATTCTTGAAATATCAGATACCCAAGCAATGTGAGGCAGGCGTGACCTTGACCTTTGACCTCCAAAATCTTGTCAGTTCATAACTGTTAAAGATTTTGCCAAATTTGAAGAAATATTCTCGAGGAATTCCTGAGATATCACAAAGTTAAAAGGCACAGTGACCTTAAGCTTTGACCAGTGATCTTTTATTTTGAACTTTGACCTCCAAACTCTCATCAGTTCATTTTTGAGGCCCAAGTAAACATTGGTGCCAAATAAAAAAAATAAAAAAAATAAAAAATATGAAGGCTCTCCTGAGATATCATGTTTGTGAGAATGGGTAAAATTGAGGCCACCATTACCTTCGACTTTCGACCTTCGACCCATGTGACGGCCCCTTTCTCTGTTGTCATTGTCTCTGCCTTTCTCTGCATCTCTCCCCTAATTATATTCAATTCTCTCAATTATGTATGTACATGTGTATATACACTGTATATATATATATAGATATATATATCAATATATATATCTATATATATATGTGTGGTGATGTGTTTTTTCAAGTATCGTCTTGTCACAGTTTTGTGTCCCATTTTGTCTTTTTATAACATTTGGGTTGAAGGCTTGAGGCTGTTTTCCACTCGTTCCGTCTCCAACACGACTACCGGAGTGAATCTCCGTTATTAAAGTGGCTGCCCCGTGTCTCCGTGTCTCCGGTGGCACCACGGCCCGTCTCCGTGTCTCCGGCAGCACTACGGCCCATCTCCGTGTCTCTGGCGGCACCGCGGCCCGTCTCTCAGCGTCTCGCCACGTTAATGATAGACAGCGAGTCTGTTTGTGATGGAAGACGCTCGGAGACCGCGGCGATCTGAACAGAGCAGATCGGATCGGCAGGAAGTTTGTCGAGAAAACTAAATAAAACTCCGGGAAAGTTTTCAAAATAAAACACCCATGTGTAAACTACTGGTCGTAACAAGCTTCACTTCATCAGCATCTACCGCCGTGCTCTTTAAATCTGGACAAGAAATACGTTCTCCTGCTGCTGCAGACACACGATGTGAAATAGTGCCACAATAAACAGGATTCATGTTTTAATGATTAAAACTCAGCAGCTGTTTTAACTTTGTCTGCAGGCTGCAGCACAAAGTAGGAAATGACAACCATGAACACAACGGATAAAAAAAAGAAGCCATTTAACAACGTTTACCTGATAGAAGAACAGAAATGAAGGAAACATGACTGAATGAGGAAGGAAGATAAAACACATCTGACGCCGCCGCTGGAAGATGAAGCTGCTCAGTAGATATGGAGGTTGGGGGGGGGAAGTTGGGATCGAGCCTCTCTCTTCTCAACACAACACAACACAACACGGCTTCATCATTGATTGATTTGTTTTTGTTAATCTTTTCTAATTGTGCACTCACACATCCAGACACGCTTCACATCACTGACTGAACATCCCACTGTTGCAGTATGAGTTGGCAAACTTAATATAAGTTTGATTTATTGCGTGTTAAACCATGACCCAGATTTGTAACACAGCCAAAATCATCAGTTCATTGGGGAGACAAAATTAATGTTTGAGCCAAGTTTGAAGAAATTCCCTTAAGGTGTTCTTCAGATATCACATTCACAAGAATGGGTCAAACAGAAGGACTGGCTGCTGTTGCTATGGATACCACTGGTACAGAGGCATAACGAGGAAAAATATTGATTTGATTTTTCTGTGTTTGTTTAGTGTTCTTTATATGAAGTTAATTGGTAAAGAGCAACTATTTAAGGCCCCGTCTCAGTGCTGTGTGTCGTCTGGAGTTCGGCCAGCGGAGGAAAAGCTTCTCACCAGGACGACGGGGCAGATGTACGACGGCAGAAGAGTGTGGTCCCTCAACGCTCCTCCGTCGCACTCCGGCTTCACGTTGGATGCACACTTATTATGGAGCTAAAGGAGAGAAGAGAGGCAGAAACATAAGAACTGTGGGTGTCGTCCATCTGTGACACATATCACATTAAACATCAGCGGCATGAAACTCTACATTTCTGAGGTCATTTCATCTGACAGGACTCACTGATTATTAGAGTCCATATTTCATCACTCAGATAGGAAACCGTTGGTACGTCTGTGCAGGGTGGTTTTAATGCCGGGATGAGAACGAGCCTTTTGTGAGTGCAGATTTAATCATGAGCCAACTGAAAGTCAGCGGTGACATCTAGTGGATGTGAAAGGAAATGCAAAGTAAAATGGATGCGAGTGAGTTGTTGGATTAACATACATCTGTCACAAAGTTCAGAGTTGATCCTCGTGAAGATAAAAGTTATTCACAAACAACTTCAGAGAGCTCCTCAGGGGGAAAACTGTCCGGATCAGGGAGTAGGACTTTAAGAGGATGAAGAGTTTCTTCATCAGAGGAGGAAAGTGATGAAGTCCAGCGAGCTCAGAGAAATATTCTTCAAACACTGAATGACTTGATGAAAGTGTCCAGATTGTCTGCAGGAGGATGTTTGAGGTGGATCTCATCAGAGACGTCACTTCTCCCACCAACACAACAACAGACGTGGAAGTGATGAAGATGTTTGAGTGTAGAAATGACTGGAGTCTGTTCAACCTTCATCAGCAGTCATTACACAAACACGCACTTCATTTAACTTCCACTGGAGGTCGCTGTAAGTTCTGTGTCATTATCAAAGAGAGCATTTTGTTTTATCAACCAATCACATCTTTGAAAAGGAAGTGTCACTTAGCAACGGGGTGGACCACACCTCCTCGCTAAGATAAAGGTCCCTTCTCTGTTCAGAGTTGCTCTGAGACGTTTCCTAAATCTCTCCTAAGATGAGACTCCTTGATAAAATGTTCTGGTAGTTAAGAGCTCTCATCGATGAACCCCCGGCATCTCCATCCAGTAGCTACTGGTAACGTTCACATAAAAGAAGCTTATCCAGCAGGTTTGGTGGAGCTCAGCTATGTGAATAAATGTTAGTGTCTGAGAGCCAATCATGTAACTTTTATTATAGTGTGGACTATACAACAGTATGAGGCTGATCCCAGCAGAGGAAAGCTTTACATTTCAGGGTCAGGTTGGAGTCAGGGTTGTCGGTTGCTTTATGTCTCCAGGATATAAATATACACTCAGGTGCCAGTTCATTAGCATGACTCAGCTAAAACGAAGGCAGTCTAATACAACAGTCCTACAACAGTTTTAAAGAGTGTTAAATTCAATGTAAGATCATTTTGGAGAATGTAGTTTGCGGTGCTGGTGATTTGTAGTGGATCAGAGAGAGAGAGAGAGAGAGAGAGATGTTTCTTATACTCCACGACTTGTAAAACACTAGAACATAAAGATAATTTAAACAGGTGGACGTTCACTCTTTCTTTTACCTGAAGCAGCGAACATGGTTAGTCATGTTCACTTCAAATAAACTTGATTTTATTTCCTATTTTTTATTTTACTTGATAAATTACACTCTACTCAAGTAAATATTTCATTAGAAATGTTTATTCTCAAGCGATTATTTTGATTACTACTTCTACTTGGATTCTGAGTAACTGTACTTTTGCTTGAGTAGTTTTTGGATCCTCTACCCTCCTCTGAATCTTTCTGATATAAATAATAACAGAAACACCTGTCAGTTTAACATCCATTCAGTGGAAGCAACACTTCTATTTTACAACTTTCACAGTAATAGGATTACTGTTAGATGCAGCTGACTGCTAGGTGTACCTAATAAACTGGCAACTCACTGTGTAAACATTTCATGAAAACATAATGCCTAACAAATAAAGAGAAGCATAAACAGTAATTGTAAAAATACTCTACAACAAATCTGTTCTGCCTTTTAAAACCAAAACACAAAACTGAGTCTGGAATCAGATTTTTTTGTCTCTTTTATATTTTAACATTTTAATGATTCTATTATATTTTATAACTCATTTACCACAAATATGTTATTTAAAAAAAAATTATGATTTGTATGAACAACAAAAACTCGTTAAAAACCAAACCACAGAGACTGAGCACAGTTGCAGCTAGCCTTAGCTAAAGCTAGTTATTGACTTTTTCCAACCTTTATTCTGTATCTGAAAAATAAACTTTAATGCTCCAACATACCATTTCTTCTAAATAAATAGAAATAGCAGTGTTGATGTTTTGTCAGAGACTAAGACTAAGTCTTGTGTTGCACAGATATCTACTAAAGTTAGCACGCTAAACAGCTAGCGCCTGCCTGCCTGTCTCGTAATACCACAAGTCAGTCCAACTTCAGAGGAAGAAGTAGTGTTTTCTGAACAAGAGGCAACTGGCAGTGACGTCACCCATTTAAAAAGCCTCCAGTTCAGATTCTGTCCGTCACCATTTTGTGAGTTCGGAGCAGTTTGGAGCAGGAAGTGACCATATTTGGACGAGCTGGGGGAGGAGCCAGCGGTGGATCTGACTGATCTGATTGGAAACCTGACGATACTACGTCCCGCCCACCGATAGCTGTAACCTGACTGCACCACAGGCCTGTCAATCAAACAGACACGCCCCCAAAAACAGGTCTTCTTGAATCTTCTTTTCTAATGAATGAGGGATTATTTTCAGATGGACCTCCAGAAAACTAAGAAGAAGGAGTGACTTTAGCTAACAACACCGAGATAACTGATGGACACATTTTATTCACTTTGGATTTGATGAGAGAAGTTGAATGGGAGTCTATGGAGCCGGAGGCTTTTTGAACTGTCAAAGCATCCATCAAGTTTTTTCCGACAGTGTCGGTGTCAGGTCCTGTGTTCGTATGTGTTTCAGAGTGTGCGTTAAAGCGTACTGTGGTGGTTCGTTCCCAGCAGATAAGTTGAGTTTCTCTGTACAGTACACGTCTGTAAAGCTGTTTCTCTGTAAGAAGTCAGTCACAACTAAACATGGAGAAGTAGCGTTCAGTTTCTATGCTCCATATATCTGGAACAAACTCCCAGAAAGCTGCAGGTCTGCTGAGACTCTCAGATCCTTTAAATCAGGACTGAAGACTTCTCTGGTTGCTGCTCTGCACTCAACCAGATTGCAAGATCTGGATTAGCTTCTGTATTTTATTTCTGACACCGCACTGTAACTTTTATCTTATTTTTATCAATCTACCTTTATCTCTTTATCTATTTTAATGTTTGAATCAGTTTGTAATTTTTTAAGTTTTTAAATGTCATGTTTTGATGTTTTACTGATTTTATGTGAAGCACTTTGAATTGTCTTGTTGTTGCAGTGCAAATGTACAAATAAACTTGCCTTGCCTGTATGCTGTCACCGACAGTGACATTACATTAAATTTCATTTAGCTGACGCTTTTATCCAAAGCGACTTACAATAAATACAGTAATAAGTTTATATTATTAATATGTCTGCTGTTGATACATGGTTCACACCCATTATCAGTGCTGAGATGACGAGCTGAATTAGCTGTCCTGATATTCTTACCCTCACTGCCCATGCCTGAACCTAACCAACCTAAACTATACTGTTGGTCACACATTTAACACCCAACTGCCTGCTGACTCACTATCGCCCACTAATGCACAAAGTGGTATTAATTCTTTTTAACTTTAAATGTTTTTTAGTTTGTCCATGAGTACATGATCGTATTTTTTTGAGAAATAAATATCCTAAAAACTCATTGAATAACAGTTTTACAGATTATTGAGCTCTTACATTTCAGCTGAGTGCTCTGATCTTCACCAGTTGCTGCTGTCTGCCTTTCTAAGTCAGTGTTGATAGACCTGCATGCTTGCTTGTGTTTCTATTAGTCCGTACAGGAGACTATGGCCACAGCAGATTGAGGTGTTAGATGTCTGACGGCAGGGACTCACAGTGATCTGACACCAGACACAGTGCAGGCCCGTCAGGCCTTGGTAGCACTTGATGCTTCTGTGACAGCGGTCGCACTTGGTCGGAGAGTTTCCTTCCATCCAAACATGCTGCATAGCCTGCAGGACAGAGGACAGCGGGAGAAGGACATTTTAGCATTCAAGTATTTCCTGCTTGTTTGATTAAGATTTGGTATAGAAAATGGATGGACGGATGGATGTATGGATTTTGAGGATTTCAATTAGTTATTAAAGAAAATGCAAAACTTTTGAACTATTCCCAGGTTTGTTTTTTCTGACAAAATCAAATTCAAATATATAATAAGTTGGTTTGACAGAAACAAAACTTTCTGTGATTATTGAAAGTTGGTACTTCCAAACACAGTTTATCAAGGAAGAAATAACACACAAATGGAGCTTCAAATAACAACAGACACTTGTTTCCTAAGATAAAAAGGTGAATATCCCTTTCTTGGCCTCAAACATGAATTAAAACACACATTTTGCAGGATACTCGTTGTTTTGTACTGCTCCTTATTTCCCCAAATAACTACAACAGTGGCACGATAACCACTGGGAAGATGGAGAAATGACTTCATGAATAATTATGACCAAAGTTGTCAGTCATTTATTAAATAGTACATAGTACAATAATAATAGTATAGTAATAGTACATTACTGATCAGAGGTTCACAGTAAGTTTTAGTCAGAAATGTACAACAGATTTTAATCAACATGTGACCTGAGCCAGAAAAATAGTTCTCATCACATCCATGCTAAAATATAGAGAACCTTGCATGAGCTCACAGGCTATCCCATAATCCTCCCTGCTCTCTTAAACAAGACCAGGAACCAGCAGCAGTTGGCTTAACAGACTGGTCAGTAGGGTGTCGAAATTTAATTCCAATCGGAACCAAAGCGGAGCCGGAGCATCGTATCAATAAGCTTTGATGTTAACGATTCTGCTAACAATACTTGAGCAATTAAAACTTTTTTCTTTTTTTAAAATTAATTATTGAGCTACATTTGTTATGCACTCCAACTACATTTCTGTTCCCCGCCTGCTCTGACAGCAGTGGAGAGAATAAAGATGAAAAGTGTGGATAATTATCACTACAGTCGATTTTTGGCAACGTTTACATGTGACAGGAATGTGGAGGTCTGCATTTGATGCATTTGATGTGGGAGGAGCATTAGTGTTGTGGGCGGATCTTTAATGATGTGAGACGAGCATTAATGATGTGGGTGGATCATTCATGATGTGGGAGGAGCATTCATGATGTGGGAGGAGCATTAATGATGTGGGGGGAGCATTAATGAGGTGGGCGCAGCATTAATGATGTGAGTGCATCATTAATATGTGGGAGGAGCATTAGTGACATGGGCAGATCAATCATTCAGTGATGTGGGCGGGACATTCGTGATGTGGGCGGAGCATTCATGATGTGGGCGGATCATTAATGTTGTGGGAGGGGCATTGGCGATATGGGAGGGGCATTTGTGATGTGGGAGGAGCATAAATGGTGTGTGCGGGGCATTAATGAGGTGGGCGGAGCATTAATGATGTGAGCAGATCATTAATTATGTGGGAGGAACATGAGTGGCATGGGCGGATCATTAATTGTGTGGGCAGGTCAATCATTCAGTGATGTGGGCGGAGCATTAATGATGTGGGAGGAGCATTATTTATGTGGGTGGATCATTCATTCAGTGCTGTGGGCGGAGCATTAGTGATGTGGGCGGATCAATCATTCAGTGATTTGGGGGCTGCAGGTAAACCACTCCAAAATGATGTTTTTTCTCTTAAAATAAACCAACGAGAATCATTCAGAGTGTCAATATGGTTTTGATTCAATAAGAAAGTTTACTAATAAAATAATTGTTGAATTTTGTCACATCGTTTAGTTGTAATGTATTTATTTTTTGTACCAATTTCTGGAGAGAAGTATCAGAATGGATAAGGTGCTAACAATATCGCCCCCTACTGGTCGGTGTCCCATTAGCCTGCAGCATCAGTCTGTGTTATCATGTGTAGACTGAACGCTCCCATGAGACGTGTTGGTACTTACGTTGGTGTGTCTCCGTGACTTGGCGTATGTGCTGATGCAGGCAGCAATGTCTTTGGACACGCAGCGTTCATGAACCGTGTACTTGCATACTAAAGGAAAACAGCATGAGACAACAGTTTGTGGAATTGTTACATCATTTATACTACAAGCTTCAGAAATGTTTGGCAAACTAAAACATGACTGACGGAGAATTTACTAGAAAGTTGACGGCATCGCAGATAATTTCAGACGATAAGTGAATATTTGCATTGAACAGTAATAAAATCAGCTCTAGAAAGTGGAGAGAACTCAATCAATAATGAAATTACACATGATGACACCGTTCATGTAATTTTTGGTGATGGCTGTGGGGACATTTAACTGAAAACAACTCAGACTGAGACGCTCATATGCACAAATAAAACAACCTTAAATTAGAGCCAGCTGCAGGAAGTAAAGAACAGATGAGGAATGACTGAGACTGAGAGAGGAGGCGGTCCGAAGAGGAGAATAATGGACACCAGGAAACAGACCAACAGGTGGACACGGTGGAGACTCACAGGAGCAACAGAGGCCCTGCTTACGGACTCCCAGCAGCATCGTGTGGCAGAAGTTACAGTAGGCTGGTTTGTTGAAGTGCTTCAGACGCCAAACATGTTGCCCGTCTTCCTGAACGTTCTGCAAGACATTGAATGGTAGATTACACCTTTAATTTGGGTTTTCTGACTTGTTTTACTGGAACACGATCAACTGGGCCGTGATGTCATTCCTAGCGCCACCTTCCGGTTTCAATGGAACGCAGCATTGGATTGGAAGCCACACTTTTAAAGGGAAAACTCCATCTCTCAATGAAGCAATATTACACGAGAGGATTTGCTTTAACGTCATTGTCGGTACAATTTCTCAGTTTCAACATTTGATATGTTGTCTTTGGTTTATTTTCAATTAAATCTGGGTTTACATGATTAACAAATACCATTCTGTATATATTTACATTGTAAAAGCGTCCCAAATCTTTTTAGGAAATGGGGTTGTATTTAAGGGAGTTGGAACGAGATGATACTATCATTCTGTGAGGAATAAGATGACTTCGAAAACCTTGAAACAAAGGGACAACAAAAGTGGAAAAATGTACATTAAGGGGTAAAACATTCAATATCAATATTAGCATCAGTCTTAAAAATGAAGTGTCATTTGAGTTCTGATCAGATCAAAATAGGATTTGTAAAAATTCTGTGGCACAAAGGAACTAGTTTTGGAGATAATGTTTTACATTTCCATAAGTCAGTCCCTCCATGAAATCTGGAAATAACGTAAATTAAAGCAAACTTGCAATTTTGCAAAATTATCATGATTTTTCTGAGAAAAATGTCGTCAGCAGAAGCTGTGCTGAAAATATTACGGCATAAAGTAAATCTTTAAAAAAAAAAACTCACTTTATTAACAATAATAACTCCTCATTTCCAACCAGAAAGTATATGCTCATGTTTTCATCTCCAAATAAAACTCTGTTCACTGGAGGAACAGGAACAAGAGGAGAAACAGGAAGTGACGGGGTTTGTGGGTCTTCACATTAAAATGATGTGATTAAATGTTTGTGATCAAACATACGCAGCTTTTAGGACCTTTTAGGAGCTTTTAGGACCTTTTATCTCCACGGTTCTCTAAGTTAAATAAATATGTAAATAAAAAGATTAGAACTAAAATATTTCTGATGTGCAGCAGGATTATTATCACAGGAAGTGATTACAGATTTATACCTTCATCAGTAAGTGCTTAAAAAAACAAATAAAATAAAAAGTCACACTTTTCTTTCCCGACTTGCAATTTTTTTCAAATTCCTGCAATTTTACGCAAAAAACTCACTTAAAACTTCACAAATTAAATCACAATTCTTAAGAAAATCCGACGCAAAATCCAACATTTTTGACCGCAATAATCACAAAAACTCCTGGAGGGACTGATAAGTAACTTTTGAGTAACTGAACTTTGAAAAAAACAAAAATACACTGAAAAACAGATGTTAGTCATGCACACACGCACACACGTACTGTATCCATGCCTAGCAGGACCAGTAAAGGGATGGTGGTGAGGCCTCCTCTGATCCACTCCTCCAGTGTGACCGTCCCGTCTCGGTCAAAGTCGATCTCTTCCATCATCTCCCTCAGAATCTGAAGTGACACAGATAAATGTCTTTCAACAAAGGCACAAACTGTGTCGGTTTACCTCTACAGAAATATCACAGGCTGCAGTATTATTATTTGTTCCATAAGGTAGATATACAATGCAGGAGGGAGTGCAAGGACTCCTACAGGAGGAAGCTGGAGGCCAAACTATGAAGGAGATTACTGGGTTCAAGGGGAGCGAGAGACAACCAGGGGGAACCTGGAGAGGAACAACCAGGGGAGAGCCTGGAGAGGAACAACCAGGGGGAACCTGGAGAGGAACAACCAGGGGGAACCTGGAGAGGTCAAATTAACTAAACTGTTTCTTCAACAGGTTTAGTTCACCGCCCTCATCTGTCTCCTCCACACCTCACACCTCCAAAACACCTCTGCTGCCTCCCCCCCTCTCCCCTCTGCGCACCCTGGTGAACTGCATAGAGCCCTCAATCTCACAGGGCTCTTCCTCCATCCATCCCCCCTCACCCCTCACCCCCCTCTCTGTGAAGACTGGCCAGGTTAGAAGACAGCTGGAGAGACTCCACCAGCGCAAGGCTGCAGGACCTGACGGCATCAGCTCCGTGGTCCTGAAGACCTGCGCCGCCCAGCTGGCTGAGGTCCTACAACACCTCTTCAACCTGAGCCTGAAGCAGGAGGAGGTCCCGGTGCTGTGGAAGACGTCCTGCCTGGTTCCTGTCCCCAAGAAGAAGACTCCATCTGGCCTCAACGACTACCGACCGGTTGCCCTCACATCTCATGTGATGAAGGTGCTGGAGAGGCTGGTCTTGGCCCACCTCAGGCCGCTGGTGAAATCTCTGGACCCTCTGCAATTTGCGTACCAGCCTCGTGTGGGAGTGGACGACGCCATCATCTACCTGCTGCAACGAGCTCAGTCTCACCTGGATGGAACCGGTGAATCTGTGAGAATCACTTTCTTTGATTTCTCCAGTGCATTCAACACCATCCAACCACTGCTGCTGAGTGAGAAGCTGTGGGTGGTGGGGGTGGACACGTCCACCGTCTCCTGGATCAATGACTACCTGACAGGCAGACCACAGTTTGTCCGTCTGGGCAGTGTGCTGTCTGATACGGTGGTCAGTGGTACTGGAGCTCCTCAGGGAACTGTTCTGTCTCCTTCCTGTTCACCTTCTACACCACTGACTTCCAGAACAACTCAGAGTCAAGACATCTGCAGAAGTTCTCTGATGACTCTGCAGTGGAAGGTGTATAAGGGATGGACGGGAGGAGGAGTCAGTGGTCGGTGTATAAGGGATGGACGGGAGGAGGAGTACAGGGCAGTAGTGGAGGACTTTGTGGAGTGGGCGGGAAGGAATCAGCTGCTCCTGAACGTGGCCAAGACCAGAGAGATGTTGGTCGACTTCAGGAGGAAGACGATGGCTCCACAACCGCTGAGAGTTCTGGGAGAGGAGGTGGACATGGTGGAGGAGTACAAGTACCTGGTGTCTCCATGACAACAGACTGAACTGGAAGACCAACATCAATGCTGTCTGCAAGAAGGTGATGAGTCGACTCTTTTTTCTGAGGAAACTTCGATCCTTCAATGTGTGCAGCGAGATGTTGGAGATGTTCTACCAGTCTGTTGTGGCCAGTGCTTTGTACTTCGCTGGGGTCTGCTGGGGGAGCAGCATTGGAGCCGGTGACACCAACAAACTCAACAAGCTGGTTAAGAAGGCCGGCTCCATCATCGGCTACAAACTAGATAGTCTGGAAAAGGTGGTGGAGAGGAGGACGCTGAACAAACTATTGTCCATCTTGGATAATCCTGTCCACCCTCTCAACCACCTGCTGCAGGGACAGCGGAGCACTTTCTCCAAAAGATTCCTCCAGCTCCGCTGTCACAAGGACAGATACAGGAGATCCTCAGGAGATCATTCCAGATACAGGAGATCATTCCTGATACAGGAGATCATTCCAGATACAGGAGATCATTCCTGATACAGGAGATCATTCCAGATACAGGAGATCATTCCTGATACAGGAGATCATTCCTGCCCACTGCCATAAGACTTTACAATAACTCACCTCTGGCAAAATCCATCACAGTACAAAAACACTGTTGACTGTGTTTCTTGGTTGCTTGTATATTATATGTATATTATATATATAGATATATACTGTACCGTATGTATATATATATATATATATATATATATATATATATATATGTTGACTGTGTTTATTGGTTTGTTGTATATAATATATATAGATATTTAATGTACTGTACAGTGAACCCTCGCTATAACGCGGTTCACCTTTCACGGTCTCGCTGCTTCACGGATTTGCATCATGCATTGTGTTCTGCATTCTGATTGGCTAAACAGTCTCTCCGCTTCTTCTCTACCTGTTTGTCAATAACGTTGCGGTTTAATATGTACACGTACGTAAAACAGCTTGCCAAATTAAAAATAATCGATGGTGGCATGTCGGTTTATAAGAATCTTTTTGCCCAGAAGAAAAAAGAGCGACAACAACTACCGATAACTATGTTCTTCTCTCGAAAAACCACACCTGCACCGCCGGCTTTAGAAGAAAGAACCGCTGCAGAGCGGAGTCAGGATGCAGCGGCTCAGTCAGAAGAGCAGTGAAATACACGAGTCACTATTTGTCCTACTGTACTTTGTATTTGTTTTCATAATCATTTTTCATTTCCTCCCGTTCTAATCCAATGACTCGGGTCGCAGTGGGGCGGTGCCGATCTCAGCAATTTGAAGCCTTCAGTTCGTATTGATGATTAAAATTATTATTTTACAGTACAGTAGTTATTTGTAAAAAAAAAAACATTTATACAGTACTTTTATTTGTTAAACAAATGCTTGGGCCTGTAAAAAGGTTTTGTTCTTTGGTTTCAATGTATTATGGAGTATTTCATTGTATAATAATTGTAAAAAAAAAAAAGGTTACTACTTCACGGATTTCACCTATCACGGTCTCTATTTGGAACGTAACCCCCGCGATAAACGAGGGTTCACTGTATATATACTGTATGTACTGTGCATTTTATATTTTATATTTATATTTTTTATTTTATTGCTTTTCTATTATATTATTCTATTCTATTATTATTTTATTCTATTGTTTCTACTATTGCTCCTGTATGTATGCTGCTGTGGCGAAAAAATTTCCCCTTGGGGATTAATAAAGTATATACCTACCCTACCTACCTAGGAAAGCATGTGCTGTGACTCATACTGAGATATATTCTGACATTGGATTACTGCTTTTGGTTCAGGTAGAGCAAAATGTCACTATTTTAGTTGTGATTATTCTGTTGATTACTAACTAACAGTTTGGCTTGTAAACAAAGTGAGTTACCGTGAGATCCTGACGAAGCTCAAAATGATTTAAATAAAATCAAATTTATGACATAATTAAAGAAAGGCACAAAATTACAGAATTTGAGAAGCGTGGACCGTGTTTTTTTCCCCATGAAAAATAACCCAATTGCTTAAGCTAATAACAAAGTACCTTATTTCAATTTACAAGATTTTCCTTTAGACAGTTGTGGAGTCAATTTGAAGAAACCTCCTACAGAAGAAAAAAACTCTCTTAACATGAAGAAACCTCCAACAGAAGGAAGAACTCTCTTTAACAGAATAAACATCCAACAGAAGGAAAAACTCTCTTTAACAGAATAAACATCCAACAGAAGGAAAAACTCTCTTTAACAGAAGAAACATCCAACAGAAGGAAGTAAAACCTCTTTTAACAGAAGAAACCTCCAACAGAAGGAAGGGAAAAACTCTCTTTTAACAGAAGAAACCTCCAACAGAAGGAAAAACTCTCTTTTAACAGAAGAAACCTCCAACAGAAGGAAGGAAAAACTCTCTTTTAACAGAAGAAACCTCCAACAGAAGGAAAAACTCTCTTTTAACAGAAGAAACCTCCAACAGAAGGAAGGGAAAAACTCTCTTTTAACAGAAGAAACCTCCAACAGAAGGAAAAACTCTCTTTTAACGGAAGAAACCTCCAACAGAAGGAAAGAAAAACTCTCTTTTAACGGAAGAAACCTCCAACAGAAGGAAAACCTCTCTTTCAACAGAAGAAACCTCCAACAGAAGGAAAGAAAACCTCTCTTTTAACAGAAGAAACCTCCAACAGAAGGAAAGAAAACCTCTCTTTTAACAGAAGAAACCTCCAACAGAAGGAAAGAAAACCTCTCTTTTAACAGAAGAAACCTCCAACAGAAGGAAAGAAAACCTCTCTTTTAACAGAAGAAACCTCCAACAGAACCAGGTTCTAGTGATAGGTTGTGCAAATATTGCACATTATTTCTTAAAATAACAATAAACTCAACATACAGACAGAAACAAGATAAACTGGAAATTATTTGAAACACTAAATGAAAATGATCTTGGATAGAACAAACGTCCCAATGTTGTTCTTTTACTGTCTTTGGAACTAAAGTACACTCTCTGGGAGGCACTTGAGGTTTTCTGCTGCCATTAAGCGAGAGGAAATAAAGATAAAACCTTCACAGAGTGGCTTGTTTGTGTTTCTCCTTCTGTTTTGCGTCAGACTTTATTGCAGTTGAGTGTGTTTATTCACCGGTCGCAGTTCTGTTGAATCCCACTCCAGATACTCTGCAACATGCACCATCTGATTAATGATGCGATCCAGCTCCTACAAAGAGAAAAAAACACAACTTACAGGAACAAGAGATGGAAACCGAAGCTTCACCTTCCAGCATGACACTTGATGCATTTTAAACATGGAAAAGAAAAGAGTTTTTTCCTGTATTCCTCTGTTTATGTGATCACCTGAGGACATGCTATTAAACTGAAATCCTCCATTACGAATAAGCTGGTGGAAATGCTCGGCTGTAACGGGCGAAGAGAGGGACCAAACACAGAGAATGACGGACAGCGAAGACGGTCTACTCACCGAACTGTCCAGAACGCCGTTACCGTCGGTATCATACAGCCGGAACATGACTAGAGGAAGAAGAGACAACAGAGATCCATGAAGTTAGTATTTGTCTGACGCTGTGACATGAACTCTTGGACTCTTGGACTCTCTGCAAGGCTGCAGGACCTGACGGCATCAGCCCCAGGGTCCTGAAGACCTGACGGCATCAGCCCCGGGGTCCTGAAGACCTGCGCCGTCCAGCTGGCTGAGGTCCTACAACACCTCTTCAACCTGAGCCTGAAGCAGGAGGAGGTCCCGGTGCTGTGGAAGACGTCCTGCCTGGTTCCTGTCCCTAAGAAGACGACTCAATCCGGCCTCAACGACTACCGACCGGTTGCCCTCACATCTCATGTGATGAAGGTGCTGGAGAGGCTGGTCTTGGCCCACCTCAGGCCGCTGGTGAAATCTCTGGACCCTCTGCAATTTGCGTACCAGCCTCATGTGGGAGTGGACGATGCCATCATCTACCTGCTGCAACGAGCTCAGTCTCACCTGGATGGAACCGGTGACTCTGTGAGAATCACTTTCTTTGATTTCTCCAGTGCATTCAACACCATCCAACCACTGCTGCTGAGTGAGAAGCTGCGGGTGGTGGGGGTGGACACGTCCACCGTCTCCTGGATCACTGACTACCTGACAGGCAGACCACAGTTTGTCCGTCTGGGCAGTGTGCTGTCTGATACGGTGGTCAGTGGTACTGGAGCTCCTCAGGGAACTGTTCTGTCTCCTTCCTGTTCACCTTCTACACCACTGACTTCCAGAACAACTCAGAGTCAAGACATCTGCAGAAGTTCTCTGATGACTCTGCAGTGGTCGGTGTATAAGGGTTAGGAAGAGGAGTCAGTGGACGGTGTATAAAGGATGGATGGGAGGAGGAGTACAGGGCAGTAGTGGAGGACTTTGTGGAGTGGGCTGGTAGAAATCACCTCCTCTTGAACGTGGCCAAGACCAGAGATGGTGGTCGACTTCAGGAGGAAAACGACGGCTCCACAACCGCTGAGAGTTCTGGGAGAGGAGGTGGACATGGTTGAGGAGTACAAGTACCTGGTGTCTCCATGACAACAGATTGAACTGGAAAACCAACATCAACGCTGTCTGCAAGAAGGTGATGAGTCGACTCTTTTTCTTGAGGAAACTTTGATCCTTCAATGTGTGCAGTGAGATGTTGGAGATGTTCTACCATCTGTTGTGGCCAGTGAACTGTACTTCTAGTAGTCTGCTGGGGGGGAGAGGTGGAGGGGAGGAAGGGTGAGCATTGGAGCCGGAGACACCAACAGACTTAACAAACTGGTTAAGAAGGCCGGCTCCATCATTGGCTGCAAACTGGACAGTCTGGAAAAGGTGGTGGAGAGGAGGACGCTGAGGAAACTATTATCCATATTGGATAATCCTGACCACCCTCTCAACCACCTGCTGCAGGGACAGAGGAGGACGTTCTTCAAAAGACTCATCCAGCTCTGCTGTCACAAGGACAGATACAGGAGATCATTCCTGATACAGGAGATCATTCCTGATACAGGAGATCATTCCTGATACAGGAGATCATTCCAGATACAGGAGATCATTCCAGATACAGGAGATCATTCCAGATACAGGAGATCATTCCTGATACAGGAGATCATTCCAGATACAGGAGATCATTCCAGATACAGGAGATCATTCCAGATACAGGAGATCATTCCTGATACAGGAGATCATTCCAGATACAGGAGATCATTCCAGATACAGGAGATCATTCCAGATACAGGAGATCATTCCAGATACAGGAGATCATTCCAGATACAGGAGATCATTCCAGATACAGGAGATCATTCCTGATACAGGAGATGGTTGCACTATTGTTTAGTTAGTTTTAATTTATTTTAATTATTCAATTTTATTTTATTCTATTTATTGTATACACCTTGCATTTTTATATTATATATTTTTTACTGTTATTGTATTTCTTTCCTGTATCTATAATACTGCTGTAGCGAAAAAAAATTCCCCTTGGGGATTCATTAAGTAAGTAACTCTCTCTCTCTCTCTCTCTCTCTCTCTCTCTCTCTCCCCCGGTGGCCACTGGGGTAAATATGTGCAGGGTGCTACTTCAGTACCAGGACGCAGGGGCCCGTGTACAGAGATCAGCCTGGTCATGTCAGCGCCCGGCGGCCCTGGATGGACCCTAGAGGCACCCTGGAGGCACCCTGGAGGGAACCTGGAGGGACTGTGGAGGGCACCTGGAGGGAACCTGGAGGGACTGTGGAGGGCACCTGGAGGGAACCTGGAGGGACCCTGGAGGGACCGTGGAGGGACCCTGGAGGGACTGTGGAGAGACCCTGGAGGGAACCTGGAGGGACCCAGGAGGGAACCTGAAGGGACCCTGCCAGGACGGGAGGGGACAGCCTTCTTACTCTTGCTGTTACCCTGAGTGGCCTTATTCAGAGGTATCAGAGGCCTGAACACAGACACACATCACATATGACAGCTCCGCCTATATCACTCACACTCCAGCTTGTCCTCTGGTGTCCCCCTCTCCAGCAGGGACAGGTAGCACACGATGTCCTTGAGGAAGACCACCTGAGGCGATGGCGATGGTGATGAAGAGGCTTTCTGGGGCGAAGAGCTCCTCCGCAGTGACAAATGCTTCTCAGAGTGGCTACTATCTGTTGGTGTACAACACAAATATTCAATACTACTCATACTACCCATCAACTCTTCCTCCACCGCGCTGGTTCCTCCGGTACAATGAGTGAAACAAACAGAGTATAATTAGACAATATTACATGAGAGGGTGTGTTTTAAGGTCATTAAGGATTGTCAGTGCGTAACTATCCGTGGTGTTACAGTACGGGTGCTCGGAGCGACCAAAAAGGACCAAAAGAGACCCGACTTCACCAAATGGGTCATTTAATAGACCTATAACAAGTAGAAACTACATTATATTACATATTATATGAAACTCTATTCTAATTCTATTTTCCCATTGAGGAGGTGGAGGGCGAGATATTTGTAGTGATGATCAGGGTGTGATGTCATGATGATTTGACCAATCACATCTCTGGGTCAGAACTACTGGTTATATCAGCACCAGTAAATTATATATGTACTCACTAGTTTGACTGTTCAATGTAACACTGATCCCAGTGCAGCGGGTAGAGTTCAAACAGGAGAACTGGTTGACAGAACACTATTTACAGCACAGATGAAGGGCGGTGATGTCACCGGCGGCTCAACAAAACAATACGTGACTAAACTAAATGGAACGGGTAATGTTCAAGTTAAATAAATGCCACATTGCAAAGCGCTCAAATCAAATCTCGTATTTTGTTTCTTTTACTCATGACTTTTAAAAATGTAGCGTACATCAGACTTTATTAAGTAGGTGTCTTCACTTTTTACCTTCCAAACACTTTTCACACCAGCAGAAACTTCTATGAAACCTTTCACGCGCTTTGAAGCCCCATTACAAAAGGTTGCACACTCAGAGGCAACATATTTGACTTCATTTAAGATTTTATAAATAGGCGTGTAACAATATGTGTAACAATATGCTGCAATACAAAAATGGCAAATTACATTGTTGAAGCTGTAACATATCATATAATATGAATCTGATTTGTTACGGCTCCCAAAGGTTTCCAGGTTTGTTTGTAAACATTATGCATCCCACTGTCTGGTAATGTTAAGTCATAATCTTTAAATACGTGGCTAAATCAATAAGTGCAGAGACTACTGCTCTACATGGAGCAGCAGGAAGATAAAACCCTGACGAGTAACTGGTACGTTTCATCTCCTCATCATCATCAGTTCCTGCGTGTTTGTGAGCAGCGTTCTGCTGTGACATCTCGTTATCACAGAGCGAACATCAAAGTTTGAGAAAACTTTCTGGTGAACAGAGAGAAGTCTAATGGAGACCAACCTGGTGAGGAGCTACGATTGTGTTGTCGTGTTGGAGAACCCTGTTGCCATGGCGACACAGTTTGGGTCATTAGAAGTGACCGTGTGTCCTCGGATGTCTCAGAAGGTCCAGCAGAGCTCCGTGGTTTCACTCCAACCCTCAAAGAAAACCAGCTGGTTCTCCTGATGCTCTTCTTCCAGGGTTGGACGGAGACGTCCTGAACGTCTCTAAGAACACGTCTCCAGGTGTCTTCGTGGTCTCAGACCTCCTGAAGCATCGTCAGAGTCTCCGTTGATGATTTCCAGAGTTTGATAGTAAACCTGACGTGAAGCCTCTGGTCATGTTCATGGAGAAATCACAGAACCAGAACACTGAACCAACACCAGAACTCTCCTGATGATGATCCAGAGATGAAGTTTGGACCAGTTCCTCATCAGGGTTTTATCTCTCTGCTCCATGTAGAGAATTTGTCTGAGAAATATATCACTCTACCCTCATATGTCTGTGTCCTATATTTACGCTTTAACCTCATTATCATTTTTTAAACCTAAATTAATTAACTTTAGCCACAAATAAAAGTAAAAAATAATAGTTTAATTAAATACAAAATAAATGAAGTGACAAATAAAAAATTAGCACATGATAAAATTCTATTCTGTCATGGGACAACTTCACCATCTCCAAGGCAGCTGAGCAACAGACGAATATCAGGGTCTTACTGATACTCGTCTTTTTATAAACGCTCATTTTAACATCCAAGCTGGGCAAACCTGTCAGCTGTCTGAAAACAGCGTTGTGTGTTTGTGACCTCACCTGGGGAGAGTTTGGGGGAGACGGATGGCCTGGCAGGGCCAGCGTTGGGTGTCAGGGCATTGCTGCTGCCCTCGGAGGCTCTGACCTGGACGCAGGGCAATCTGTGGGGCCCCCCTGGTGTGTTGGCCCCGGCCCCCGAACGCTGTGAGGAGGAGCGAGATGAACCAGGAGAGGTGGTGACTCCTGAACCTGCCGGGCTCATCACCACACCGGAGAGCTCCGGCGTGTGTCGGCCCATCGCAGACATGATGCTTTTCCCGTTCATCCCTGTTGGTGCAAACACGGAAAGAGACAGTGTGGGCAGAGGGGGCTAATAGATGTTGATTAATTGTAAGGAATAACTTCAAAAAATACTGCAGAAAAACTGTCCAACAATCCAAATGGAAATGAACTTGAGATACACAGAGCGACAGGAAGCAGGTAAAACACTGCAGATATCCACCGACCCACGGCCAACACACCACAACCCACATCAACACAACAACAGCACAGAAGCACGAAGGGAGCAGGAGGTCGGAGCCAGCAGGACTAATGTCCCATAAAGATGACATCATCCACATGATACAAGCTAGTCGCCCTGCTCTGGTACCTGTGATGGGGGCACAGGCCACTTCGGTGTGAATAGAGATGCCTGCATCGATCGAACGGGCATCTGTGGTCAGTCATTGATTGGAGGGAAAAAACAGACAGGGGCAGATGCAGCAACAGTGAGTTAACCTCAGGGAAGAAAGAGGGCTCTGATGTAATGGTGTTTAAGAACAAACTGTTCACAGAAAGTGGATGATTTGAATCAGTATATCAAATTAAGAGTCCTATTTTTGGAACCTTATTTAAAAGTACAAAGCTGGTGTTTTACTGCCTCATCAGTGGACATAATAGAAAACTCAACTATGTGTTGAGGACAGGGTTAAAGAGGCCGATAATGCCAGGTCAGAAAGCAGAAAACAAGATATAATATCCAAGTAGCATAAGTGCGGTTAGCATTTATCTATACCTATTCAACAGACATAAAAAAATAGCAAATAATAATAATAAATTAAAACTGCAAGCAGTGATGTACGGGCCCTCGCACTCTGGCGCACCGCCTCCCTGAAGCCGCCTCTCCCCGAAGCCATCTCCCCGAAGCCGTCTCCCCGACGTGCAGCATGTGAGGGACCGCGTATACCCGCTTAAAGTTGCTATTTTTGACTCGTTTCCTGTCTCCAGCAGGGGGCGCTGGCGAGCCGTTTGGCCACACTGACTTGCAAAACACATCAGATGTATCATCTCACCACGCTGGATGTATGTGACATGTTTCGTGAGGTTTCAAGCATCCTTTGACCTTAAACATCAACTTCCTGTGTCACGGCGAGCGAGCCGTTCGGCCACGCCCACTCGCAAAACACATATCAGATGTATCGTCTCACCACGCCGGATGTATGTCACACGTTTCACATAAACTCATATTTAATTGAAAATACAAAGATAACATTTCAAATGTTGAAACGGAGAAATGTTATTATTTTATGAAAAATGTTTATTTTGAATTTGATGGCAGCAACACGTCTCAAAAAAGTTGGGACGGGGTCAACAAATGACTGGAAAAGTTGTGTAAAGCCAGAAAAAATACTCTGGTGGAACATCTGACAACTAATCAGGTTACCATGGCAACAGATCAGGAACATGACTGGGTATAAAAGATGATTTCAGAGAGGCAGAGTCTCTCAGCAGTGAAGATGGGGAGAGGTTCACCACTCTGTGAAAGACTGTGTTGGAAAATAGTGCAACAATCTAAGAATAATTTGGGCGGCACGGTGGTGCAGTGGTTAGCACTGTCACCTCACAGCAAAAAAGGTTCCGGGTTCGAATCCGGTCCTGGGCCTTTCTGTGCGGAGTTTGCATGACAAGGCTGGAAACCAATATTGGATGGTGGTGATCTTCAGGCCCTCAGGCAGCACTGCATTAAAAACACACTATTCTGGAGTGGAAATCACTGCATGGGCTCAGGAACACTTGTGAAAACCATCGTCTGTGAACACAGTTCATCGCTGCGTCCACAAATGATGTTAAAACTCTCCAAAGAAGAAACCAGATAGAAACATGATCCAGAAACACCGCCGCCTTCTCTGGACCGAGATCATTGAAGATGGACTGAGGTGAACTGGACAACTGTCCTGAGGTCTGATGGATCACAATCTGAGATTCTGTTTGGAAATCATGGACGCTGCATCCTCCAGGTTAAAGAGGAGAGGGACCATCCAGCTTGTTATCAGCACTCATTTGAGTTTACAGAGTGTTGTTAAAAGAAGAAGTGATGCAACAGTGGTAAACATGATCCTGTCCCAACTTTTTTGAAACATGTTGCTGCCATCAAATTCAAAATGAGCAGATATTCTTCATAAAACAATAACATTTCTCCGTTTCAACATTTGATATGATGTCTCTGGTCTATTTTCAATTAAATATGAGTTTATGAGTATGATTTGCAAATCATTGCATTTTTTTTTAATTTACATTTTACACAGCATCCCAAGTTTCTGGGAAATGAGCTTGAATTATAGCAAATAATATAACAAATATTTCCTTCTTTGACTTGAAACCTACATAATAAAAGTGCATATTTGTAAAATGTAAGAAGCGGAGTTTCTGGAAATACTAGAACCGGTTGGGAGCAAGGACGTGAAGATGTTACTGAGGACACTAAAACATTGTGATGGCCATTTTCTGCTTTTCACTAAAAAAACGTTAACAGTTGTCTGGGAAATCTTAACCGCAACATGTGGAATTGTACGAACACAGAGATGATCAAACTCCCAAAGGACCACAGGATGTATCAGGAAGCCATCACGCATGCAAACTAGAAGCAAGTTCTGTATATCAAAGGCTTTGAAGTTGGTTTGGAAAACGAGTAATAATAATACGACGAGGATGGATTTGCAGCAGTTTGTGAAGGATGACAGACAGACCGAGGACTCTGGGTGGAAGCAGAGCTGGAAAGACACAAACTAATTTAACTGAGACACCGGGACTGTTTGTCACTCATGCTGCAGCCCACATTTCAACTCTTCACTTGTTGCCTCTTACTTACAAGGACTTTGCTAGACACATTTTCTCTCCAGCTGGTCTGGAGGGAGGAAGAGATGCTTCATTCTGGTGGAAGTCCTTGAGACATCAGTTTTTGGTGGCCTAATATGTCTGTATGTTTTAAACCATGTCTTTGTATTCATGGTTTAAATATAAATTTGCAAAGAGACAATCAAACTAAGGAGGCAGCGTGATCTCACAATATTTTTCTGTCATTGAGATAAAATTATGATAACTGAACAACAATTGAGTTTTTTTTTAAGACATAATATATCAGTTAAACAGAGTACTGTAATGTATTGTTCTCATGAGTGTTTTGTTGGAGATCAGCAGTGGCTCTAAACCTCTAAAAGGCCAACTAATCCGACGCCTTGCATCATCTCCGATCTTGAGCACAAGAGAAAGGTTGGCTTGTTGATGGCCACGGCATGAAAAAGCTCTCCGGCATGAGTTTCAATCCAGACAGCAACCTTTGATTGTAAACCTGAAAAACATTCCAGAGGAATGAGAGAAACTGGCCAACGTTTGACTTTCATGTCGTTGTGAATCTCTTCTGAAAATCTATTTGCTCAAAATATTAAAGCTAGAAGTAAATATGTCAGTCGAAGAGCTACAAGCAGCAATGAAAAGGTTTTCTTTGACCTGATGCTGTCAGTCTGTGACAGAAAAATAGCAAATGTGTCCTAACTGATGTATGACATCATGAACGTGGCACAGCGTCGTCTGCTGGGAGGTGACAGGTTTTACCAGCCAGAAACCAGCAGCAGTGTTTCACACGTATGAAGTGTAAAGCCTCCTGCGGTAGTAGGCGTTGTGTTAAGGCTTTGTCGTCGCGTCTCTACTTTATCTATTCTTACAAAGTGGTTCATCAACATGGCCAAATATCCAAGTCTGTCGTTCTTCCAGCCTTCAATTACATCACTGTATATATGACACGATGGTGCTGGAAGAACAACAACTTTTGCAGCTGCGTCTCAAAGGCACAGATGATTTATTGATGAATTTATGGCTTTCATCGACTCCCTTTATTGGTTGGACATCCACATTGAAAGTGGGAATTTGTTTCCCTTTAATATATGCAATGAATGTCTGCAATTTGTGTTAAGAACTGAAAAACCAACGGCTTTCACTGGGTTATGTGGAATATAGATCTGATTAAAGCATATGTGGGCTCATATGATGTACGTTCAAAATACATACTGATTGTAATCATTGTAAAACACATTGTTTATGCAGAAACATATCACGTGTATGAAATATGGCCAAATGTAAGATGCAACTAGTGCATCTTATTAGGAAATGAAATGTGTTCGAGGGAACTGAATGTGTTGACTGTTTGTATTAACATAGACAACAGGAATGTGTGTGGGCGGGTCACGTGTGGTGCAACTCCCTATCAGGCAAGAGGAGGTGTGGCTTAAACGGAGGACAGTGGAGAACCACTGAGACAAACATATGCAAATGTTCCCGCCACAGTATAGGTCACGCCTCTTCCAATAGCACAAGGGTATGTGCCGGAAAGCGGGAAGTTAGAATCCAACAAAGAGACCTCAGGCTGATGTTGGGCTCTCCAAGATATCTTGTAAACTACGCTTAATAAAAATCAACTAAGACCGGTAATTGCCTAAAGACTGCTTCTATCAACGGACTCGGGGAAAACAATTGGGGATACAACAGTTGATGGTCATTGCTGATCAACCATGATAGAACCAATCGGATGGTTTCCTGAATAAACGCAGAAACCGCATTTTATCACCTCTGTTTTATTCAATTTAGGCACAGAAACCGCTCAGTTAGTTTTAGATATAGATCAGGGTTTTGGTTAAAACATAGAACCTCATCTATCATAAATACTATAATAAACAGGAACATTCATTGCTGAAGGAAACAGGAAATAAACACCAGTCTCCAGGTCCAATGTTTAGTCAGCCCAGCCCTCCTCCTTCACCTCCAACATCATTACTGCAGCCACTGAGTGTGTTTCCAGGTGAACGTAACCGATGGCACAAAGCACGTGATCAGTGGTGTGAAAAGACACAAGCAGCCTACCCAGTAAGCTCATTCCTGCCGGTGACGGGTCTGGAGAACAACCTCCCGTCTTGCTCTTGAAGGAGGTGAAGAGATGCTGACACAGCTCTTCTGGGATGTCGTTCTCCAGATAAGTAGCCATGAAGAGCTGGAAGCCCTCGTAGTCGATGGGCTGCACGGGACAGAAAATGAACAGGTTCACAGAATTACTGAGATACGCTTAGAAATTACATTTACACCAAAACATGGATGGACAATTATTTTTTCACAATGTTGACAAAAGATTAATTAAATGAAGGTCTGTCAATATCTTCTTAAAAGTAACAGCTTAATTGAAATATGGTTTAAAGTCATTAAATGAGTTTCATTGTGTGAGTTAGACCAGTCAACTGACCGCCACACAGTAGGAACTGAACAGAGTTAATGAACATGTTAAGGATGTAATACAAACAACTAAAGACGGTATATTAACACTCCTGAGCTGCAGCGCTGAAAACAAAAATGTTATGTTGTTCATGCTCCCATGAGCCTCATGAGATGACCCCGTGACCTTCGGCCATTTCCCCTCTGACAGAGTGACAGACCATCAGCAGACGAGGAGGAGTTCAGTTAGCAGACAGAATGTGCATGCAGTCAGTGGACACAAACACCACACAGCATGCAGAGGCTTACTTGGTTGAGAACGTCTTGCTTCTGTTTAACAGTTGGAACAATGAGGAGGAGCAGGAGGAAGAAAAAAGGGAGGAAGGAGGAAAGAGTGAGGGAGGAGTGGGTCGAAGAAGAGCAGGGTTAGCTGCTTTGTGTGAGATGACATCTGAAGATGCTGTTCAGGCTGACGTGATAACAACCTGTGCATCACCAGGTAGGGAACACATCATAGTGGAAAAATGACAGCACACTAATGCATCAGTCAGCAGATTTTAGGACTGACATGAATTTACAGACATGAAGTTTACGACATGTTGGATTCAGCATGAATATTCACAATCATGTCCAAACGCTACAAACGTGTTAAAAATGAATAATGTATGTCAACTGTGAACATAAATGTTACATAATTCTTTATCAGAGATTTTGAGAAACATGTTCCATCATTAAAAATGTTATCAGACAGAAAACATGTGTAATCAGAATGGCACTTTGAGCCAATAGTCCACTCTGAGATGTGAAAACCACTACGACTGTATTTGTTCTGTGTTTTGTGATGATTCATCATTAGCACAATGTACTGGACTCTACGATGTATATGGCATTGAGTGGGCCATATGTTAATGAGAGTGAAACGTGTTTATTATACAACCAGTAGTTCTGACCCAGAGATGTGATTGGTCAAATCATCATGACATCACACCCTGCTCATCACTATAAATATCCCTCCACCTCCTCAATGGGAAAATAGAATTAGAATAGAGTTTCATATAATATGTAATATAATGTAGTTTCTACTTGTTATAGTTCTATTAAATGACCCATTTGGTGAAGTCGGGTCTCTTTTGGTCCTTTTTGGTCGTTCCGAGCACCCGTACCGTAACACCACGGATAGTCACACACTTACAATCCTAGTGGAGGCTAGCTGGACCGGTTTGGTTTGAACACATGACACGGTGGTAAAATGTTAAAAACACAGGAGTCCATGGATATCTTTGTTCATCAGATATCTTAGTTCATCAGATATCTTTGTTCATCAGATATCTTTGTTCATCAGATATGTTCATCAGATATCTTTGTTCCTCAGATATCTTTATTCATCAGATACCTTTGTTCATCAGAGATCTTTGTTCATCAGATATCTTTGTTCCATCCAGACTGAGCTAGCTGATCAGTTTAGTGTTTCTATGTTCTGTATTTATTCAGTTGGAGACTAGAAATCCTTTCTGTTGCTAGGTGGCTGCTAAGGGTCTGACTACTTCCTGGAGTAGGAAACATTACATACGTTATATAAGAGTCTACTGACAGGACTGATTGTTTTCCAGTTGTTAGTATACCCCATGTGTTGCCATGGAAACGGAGATCACACTAACAACAAGTTTTATATATTTTTTTTTTGTATCTATATTTTGCTCCACAATATGAACACATTTAGATTACATGTTTTATTTAGATGTTAATTTGTTGTATAATCTCTATATTTCACGAGACGGTGTACTTTAACGTGATTATGGGCGCCACAGTTATGCGGTCTTGTGTTTTTAACTACCCTCTCATTGCAATTGTAGATCTGAATTTAATTGTGCCACGTACAGTACATGCATCTGTGGGAGTGATGGGATATAACTTCAACTTCAATAACTAATAAATATATTAAACAATAAAATATTAAATAATTATAAAAACTTGACTTAAATACTAGGAATGTCACAAAAAAACAACACTTTAGTACAAAGTCAATGCCAGAAATCTGAGAACGTTTTAGTAGTTTTATTTCTCTGGTACTAAAAAATGGCATCAGGAGCAACCGGCCTGTTGCAACTAGAGGAGAATAAGAACTACGAGTTGTACATGGAGATAACTTGCAGTTGGATGATCACAAGTTACAGACAACCAATCAACAGTGTGACGCATCGTTTGGAAGAAAAGAAGGAGAAAGTCGTCAAGGTGAGAGATTCAGTTGTTAACGGTACGACTGACGACATGTTGTCAACAACCCAGGAAGGTTTCTGTTTCACTGAGAGCTCGGCACCGGTCAGTCCGATCAGGACTCACTACAGAACAGTCGCATGTTTTGTTCTTCGGTCGGTCTCTTTATCTGTTGTTGGGTTTGTTCCTCGTGTGTCTCTTCCTGTCTCTCACGTCCTGGTCCTAGGTGGGTTGTCAAAGCCATGGCGCCGGTCTCTGGCTGGGTCACCGGTACCGCATCTCCGTTCCCTGCTCCTGGGCAGTTCGCCAAGGCCATGTCACCAGTTTCCAGTTTGATTGCCGACGTGGCATCTCCATTTCCTGCTCCTGGGTGGGTCGCCGATGTCCCGCTGCCAGTCTCAGGCTGGGTCACTGACGACACCATCAGTCGCTGCTCTTCAGCAGGTGGTTTATTCCAGGCCAACAGTCTCCCGCCGGGTCGCCGGCAGCACACCACCAGCGCCCAGCTAGTACGATGCTGTCTCTAAAGTTGCTGCTCCTTGGCGGGTCGCCGACGCCACACCTTCAGTCCTGATATTCACAGCATTGGTGCGACTGTTGAGTTTGTTCCTTGTTTCTCTCCTCTGCCCACCAGAGGCCCCCTGTGGTTCCTGTCCTGTCTCTCTCTATGTCTTAGCCTCCTTCCCACCCGGCCCACCTCCCCTGCTCGCTGCCTCCCATCTGCCCAGCGGCATTAGAGAGCCGACGTTCTTCATGTCGTCTTCAGGAAAAGTCCATTTCCTTGTATTAAGCCCTCATGTTTGGAATGAACCTTGTTTTTTTTTTTGACTCATTATTGTCCTTCTGTGTACTTTTAATGGACCTTGTCCATTGATCCAAGTAAAGTTCTTTAAACCTGGCGTCTCCGTGTCGTGCGTTTGAGCCTTGATTCCTGTGAATTGTGACAATTCGGGGTGATTTCAGCTTTGACTTTAAGTCATTATCTGTTCCTCAGGCACATTCACAGTCTTGAGATGTCATTGTTCCCGGCACAGATCCGAGGCACGCTCCATGATCTCCAGGAGCGCTGGTGTTCTTCCTGGTGATGGGACTTGCCAAACAGCTGGAGTTTCTTTCACCTGTCCAAAGGGAATTTTTCCCAGATGCATTGTGGCTTGTTAATATGCATTTTATTGAACTTCAGTGTGTTTTGTTTTCATGCCTTCGTGTGATATCCACATCCAGAGACAGTCTGTTCTCCGGGTGTCCGTCCACCCTTACATATGTACGTACGTCCCATGTCAACACGATCTCTCAAGCATTCCTTGATGGAAATTCTTCAAATTTGGCAAAAAGATTTAGTTGGTAAGATGAATGAACTGATTCAATTTTAGGGTTCAAAGTTCATGGTCACTGTGACCTCACGTTCCTTTCATCCATCCGTCTTGTTCTTGTAAATGCAATACCCCACAATAAAACACCTTGAGTGAATTTCTTCAAACTTACTCGGCGTAAAATTCCCTTATCATCTACAACAACCTGATGACATTTTAGTGGTTGAAGGTCAAAGTTATTGTCACCTCACGTTGACCCATGGTCACAAACGAGATATTTGAAAGAAATTTCTAATTTTGCTCATATTTTAAGTACGGCTCTACAGAACTGATTTTGGTGCTCAAAGGTCAAAGGTCAAGGTAACTGTGAACACAATGTTTCAGGAACGCTTTGACATTATTGCCAAAGAATTTAAACAATCTTTTTTAAAGTCGGTGCATTAGTTCTGTGGTCTTCCCGTGTCTCCTCCTCCTGAAGCATCCAGGACTTCTTAACAAAGCTCAGCTCTCACTGTTCAATGATATAAACTTTGTTTTCTCCCAAATCCCCACAATTTAAGACCTAAATCACCCTTTCAGCAATAAAGTTAATCTTATTGTTACTGTTGAACTATTTGTCTATTTGTGCTCCCGGAGAAAAGATAGCATGTCGTGTTTAATACGTGGTCAAGATTTCGGGTAGGTTTTAAACAGATGGATGCAAGTGAATGCAAATAAAACCTGTAAATGTAATCAGACTGTGGTGTCTATTAAAACCCTTTCCTTCACAGAAACCACTCGATTCACATCAAAATAGGACAAAGTAAAGCAGATCCCTTCTGCACGTCAAGACAAATATACTTCTAATACGCTTCTGTTTGGAGCTGCTATAACTGAAGAACACGTCGTGATGAGGATCCTCCTGCAGCTCAACAACCTCCAAAGGCCTGCCAGACATTATTCATATCACTCACTTCTCCTTTTTTGGCCAAACAAGCCATAAGGTTTTAATTGCTGTGTGTGTGCAGCACAGCAGGTTCACACAAGGGGATCATGTGCACACGAGCCACAGAAAACACACCGACTTTTCACATCCTACACTGTAGATATCAGGAAATACAAACAGCTGCATTCATATTTTGACAGATAGTCTTGAATGTCGGCTGTACATGCAGATCCCAGACCGGCTGAGTGGATCTGTCCATCTGAAGTACGACGTTATCACACTAAAAGCATGCGAGTGTTATTCTATGATCACCACTTCAGTTGAGACTGGCTCGGCCAGACTTTAACCAACAAAGAGGGGGTAAAAACTTGGCATCCTCGGTCTGCTAAATATAGCTTATCATTTAAAAAAAAAATGCCAACGTGTGTTTTTAAAAGAGGAACTGATTTTCACACAGTTGTTGTCATGCTGATCCAAAACTTGATGAACAAAGAGGAAAATGAGGTGGAAATACGAAGTAATCTGATGACCACGCGTCAGAGTCTGCCAAAGTGAAAAATAAATGCTGATTTGAATGTTATATATATTTATGTTATTAATTAGTTCTACAATTATAAATACATTCACCCTTGCAGTAACTGTGGAGCTGGTTTGTTGGGGCTGATCACCATCATCAATCACAACCTCCAAATTACACATGACTGGGATAGAAAAAGTATGCCAAAGATAAACTGTTAAAAATTGGCATTGAAAACAAGTAACAGACCCTTCAATAAGGTGACAATACTTTGGTTAAGGTTTAGGCACAATAAACCACTCATGAAAGATGGATTCGATTATAATGAATATTTCATTATGATATGAGGACCATCATCATTACAACTACAATTATAAAACCAAGACTGAGTGCAGTCACGGTTAAAAGAACGGTTTGTTAGCAGTGGTGATTTGACTAAAAACTTAGCATTTTCACAGAATTTTGGAATGTATATATTTAAACAATATTTACTTAAAAGTGCAAAGTGTGCCATAAAAATAAGAACCACAAAACATGAGTAAAACTAGAATTGCCGCCTTGCTGTTTTATGCCTTTGCCAACCAGTTAAGTTGCACTTTAAATTAGGGATGGATCACGGATTTCGAATATTTGAATAGTCGTTTTAATCTCCAAAATCAATAAGTACATGCGACTTTCGTTCTTCCTTATTTCCCCTATTTTTACTGGCGCCTAGCTGTGATGCGTTACTCCCGTCAGAAAGTAGCGGTAATGCGCCTAAAAGCTGCCTGCCAGCCGCATTAAATAACATCAGGAGAAGAAGAACACACAGTGAATATTCAAAGAAAAATCGAATAGTGCAGAGCGAATTTGGAATAGTAGTTTTGCTTGAAATTCCCGTCCGTAGTTAATGTTACTTGTCCAGACTCAAGGTTGAAGGTCTCTCCATGGATGTTCCACAGGACTCGGATCAGGGCTCATTGGCCACTTTAGCACAGTCTACTGTGTTGTGATTGTTTGTCATTCTGGGTGAATTTAGCTTTGTGTCACATTTGAACAGTTTGAAATATTTGGTGAGTGTGTTTTGAGTTTGTAGGGCTGTATAGAGGTCTGTTCCACTTCTGCTATCAAAACTTCTATCAGAGGACAAAAGCAAAGAAAAGGATGAAATTAGTTGAAATTTCATCCTTGTATGTGTCACACCTGATGAAATGGTGTAATTATGTAATTTGGTTGACAATTGCTAAGCAAGTCAGCTAATAAGTTCATATTGAGTGTTCATGGGTAATATGTGAGCATAGAAATGTGAGTCAAACCTAAAATAAAAAGCGGTGATATGCGGGCCCGAGCACCTGCCCCCATCGGGGAGCCGGCAGATTATGGAGTTTACCATGCTTCATGTAAGTGCCACATTTCAGGAGGTTTCAAGCATCCTTTCACCTTAAACCTTCATGTGTCATGGCTAAACATCAAACTTCGTCACATCGTTATGGTGACGCCCTTTGACAAATACACAGTCTTCTCACTATATCATCAGCAACGTCTTCAGGCTATTCTGACCTGACAGTATGAAAAATATAATTTCCTGTTGCCAGTAGGTGGCGCTATGATGAGCACTGAATATGACCATGCAGATGTGTTCAGAGTGAGACTTTTATCAAACATGTAAAGTTTGAGGAAGATCAGACAATCTACATTTAAATTACAGCAACTTTAATTTCATGGTGAAACGCTCGCACAGTCCAATAAAACCTGTAGGAGGAGCCTGTTAAAGTACAACACGTACAAATCGCCAAAATGGCCACTAAATAAAAAATGGTGGACATCCTGTTGAGTTTAAGTCGTGGTGCCAAGAGACTTTTTTGTAGATGTACGTATGATACACACGTCCACCAAATTTCATTCATGTCGGTGAAAGCAGCCTCGAGATCTCATTTTAGGGGGCGGTAGCGAGCCATTTTGTGACGTCCATGGCCAGAACATATAAAATACTTCCATTTACATGGGAGCTGAATTTTTATGCAAAGTTTCATGAGTTTCTGAGCATCTTAAAGCCAAAAAGGATATTCATTTTTCAGAAGGACAATAATAAGTCCTTGCTTTACAACAGGGCCTTCGCTCCACTCGGTGCTCGGGTCCTAAAAATTAGTGACACTGTCAAAAGTCCAAATGAAGTCTGTTCAGTCTATAACACAGCTGGGAGCTGATGTCAGGTGGCACATTTAATGCTGAGCGTGTGTCGGTGGATGACTCAGCATTTCGATGATCGATATCACCCAACATTAGAGGAGCTTCAGCATCGGATGACGTCACAATGTGTTTGTGTCCAAGTGCCAGAAAGAAAGAGAATAGCAGCCAGAATATGACAGAAAGACACGAAGGCCTATGATGGATGATGGAAGAGGGAGTCGGGGTCCACACACCTGCTCAGGATTATATTTGGAGAGGACTCCTTCACCGTGAAACTCCTCCAGCACATCTTTCAGCTTCTTTGAGGAGTCTGCAGAGAAACACAAAACAGAGTTATTCTTACGTTTACAGCTCTGACTCATGTAGTTTGGACGGCCCGGCACCATGTTGTTGAGCATCTTTTGGAGAAAACTCAATAAATATGGTGCATCACATATGCAAACTAAAAACGTATCTGTAATAGGAAGAGCAACATGTGTTGAGCAGCCTTTAGTACCGTCCCGTTTGGTACTGATGTTTGGCCGTTTTTTTAGACTGTCCTGGTTCTGCCTGGTCGCCACGCTTTTTACCATCTCTGTTGTGGTTTTTTTGCAAACTGTCAGTAAAGACATGAAATGTCCTGTGTTGAGGGTGTTTCTGGGTCCAGTCGGTCAGCGTTGCAGTGTTGCAACGTTCTGCTGCTGATCCCTGCAGGCAGCTTTACAAACACGTTCAAGAAGAAGTCCTCCAACATTTCATTTCAACCAGTCAGTGTGAACAGTTCTGATTACTGCCAAACACGTATTCATAGTTCTTTAACACAACTCACATTAAGACTCATGTTTTGATTTCAAAGTAGGACCAACAAAATAAAATAACAAGTATGTTGATTATAACTGACTGTAATAAAGGAAAAATGTTCACGTGACATCAAACCAGTCAACATCAAAGTCGACTCTGCTGAATAATAATGAAGCTAACGATCGGGTTTACAACTTTTCAACAGGGCTTGCTGAACATTTAGATTTCACCTCGGTGTGGTTGCTTACAGCGATGCTCGTTGATTTGATTGATTTCACACCTTTAGGGCGCCAAACAACACAACTGGTATCAAACATGTCAACTTTGAGGAGTTTTGAACGATGTACGTTAAAGTTAACGAATGTGGAACATTGAAGGATATTTTCCAGCAGTTCTCCTGCTGGACTGAACCAGAGTTCCAGCATCCAGATGACCAGACTGTTCAGTAGAAACAGATTCAGGACGTCCCAATACTCAGCATGTTAAACCTCGTAGACCTGAAGTACCAGGATGTTCTACTATATCGTCCTGTTCTGCAGTCTGCAGGTCAGCTTCACACTCCAGCTGTTCTGACCCACAATCCTTTGCAGCGGAAGATACGTCACATCGAATGAGCCAGAGAAGGAGAAGAAGAAAAATAAGAAGTAGAAGAAGAAGAAGGAGGAGAAGAAGGAGAAGAAGAAATATAAGAAGGAGAAGTAGAAGAAGGAGGAGAAGAAGAAAAATAAGAAGGAGAAGTAGAAGAAGGAGAAGGAGGAGAAGAAGAAGAAAAAGAAGAAGCAGAAAAATAAGAAGAAGGAGAAGAAAAAGAAAAAGAAGGAGAAGAAGGAAAAGAAAAATGAGAAGGAGAAAAAGAAAAAGAAGAAGAAGGAGAAGGAGAAGAAGAAGAAGAAAAAGAAGGAGAAGAAGAAAAAGAAGGAGAAGAAGAAGAAGGAGAAGATGGAGAAGAAGGACAAGGAGAAGAACAAGAAGAGAAGAAGGAGAAGAAGGACAAGAAGAACAAGAACAAGAAGAGACATTCAAAGGAAGCGTACTCATTCCAATTCGCCTCCTTTTTCTTTTTACTTCAAATGTTGCGCTGCAGATCGCAACGGATGTGACAAAGTGGGTCAAAGGTCACATTTCTATGATGCAGTAATTTGTCCTACATACATGTACATACTACATGTACATACTACATGCAACAGTACGTACTTTGTAAGGTAGCTGCAGTCTGTACTACAAGTAAAACTAAATAGTGTGTGATTCTGAACGCAGAGTGAATCTCCGTTATTAAAGTGGCTGCCCCGTCTCTCCGTGTCTCCGGTGGCACCGCGGCCCGTCTCCGTGTCTCCGGCGGCACCGCGGCCCGTCTCTCAGCGTCTCGCCACGCTAATGATAGACAGCGAGTCTGTTTGTGATGGAAGACGCTCGGAGACCGCGGCGATCTGAACAGAGCAGATCGGATCGGCAGGAAGTTTGTCGAGAAAACTAAATAAAACTCCGGGAAAGTTTTCAAAATAAAACACCCATGTGTAAACTACTGGTCGTAACAAGCTTCACTTCATCAGCATCTACCGCCGTGCTCTTTAAATCTGGACAAGAAATACGTTCTCCTGCTGCTGCAGACACACGATGTGAAATAGTGCCACAATAAACAGGATTCATGTTTTAATGATTAAAACTCAGCAGCTGTTTTAACTTTGTCTGCAGGCTGCAGCACAAAGTAGGAAATGACAACCATGAACACAACGGATAAAAAAAAGAAGCCATTTAACAACGTTTACCTGATAGAAGAACAGAAATGAAGGAAACATGACTGAATGAGGAAGGAAGATAAAACACATCTGACGCCGCCGCTGGAAGATGAAGCTGCTCAGAAACTGCGGCGCACACGTGACCTGACGGACCGTCTGCATTAAATATGGAGGGAACAAGGATGCTTGGATCGATGCTTAAAACCACTTTGTGTTAATATAGAGAACAGAGAGAAAAGGTGTTAATTCAATCAGTTACTCCTTCTGATCTTAGTATTTCTATTCGTCCCTGGGACTAGTGAAGCTAACATGTTGCATGCTATTCACGCACCTCTGTAGGACAGTGATGCCTTGCTGAGAGTAACACAGTTCATCCTCCTCACTGACAGACAGACAGCAGCAGTCAGACAGACAGACGCTCCTTTGACTAACAAATACAGCTCAGCGAGGGAAGCGCCGGCCACGGTTGTTCTGAAAAACAACATGAAGGAATCATGTCGGCTGAAGTCCTGCTCTCCTTCTTAATGTCACAGATCGTTATATCCCTGAACCTATAAAAGGTAGAGGCTATCAAATTCACAACATCACCAATAGACTGCTTTTATAAGCCTGTTGAAATGAACAAGCTGCTTTACGTCCAATCAGCTCGGACCTGATGAGGTGAAAGCTAATCAGCTAAAGCTAAACATCTCCTCCCATTGTGACAGTGAAGACGGTCATTCTGTGGGAGTTTAATGCTTCTATTTAATTCATCGAGCATTCAAGACAGAAGCAGCCGAGTCGTTTCCTGTGGAGTTCATGATGTCATCAGTGTTTTCTACAGACTCTAACCAACAGAGAAAAGAAAGCTACGTGCTGCAGGTTTAAATATGACTCGTCTCTAAATACATTGAGAATATCACAATCATAGTGTCACTATACGAGGCTAAATCATAAGTGCAGAGACTGCTGCTTGTACATGGAGGAGCAGGAAGATAAAACCCTGATGAGTAACTGGTACAAATATCATCTCTTGATCATCATCATGTTTCTGTGAGCAGCGTTCTGGAGCGTCTGCGATGTTTTACACCTGAAACTTGATCAGAGCAAATATCAAAGTTTGAGAAAACTTTCTGGTGAACAGAGAGAAGTCTAATGGAAACCAACCTGGTGAGGAGCTACGATTGTGTTGTCATGTTGGAGAACCCTGTTGCCATGGCGACACAGTTTGGGTCATTAGAAGTGACCGTGTGTCCTCGGATGTCTCAGAAGGTCCAGCAGAGCTCCGTGGTTTCACTCCAACCCTCAAAGAAAACCAGCTGGTTCTCCTGATGCTCTTCTTCCAGGGTTGGACGGAGACGTCCTGAACGTCTCTAAGAACACGTCTCCAGGTGTCTTCGTGGTCTCAGACCTCCTGAAGCATCGTCAGAGTCTCCGTTGATGATTTCCAGAGTTTGATGGTAAACCTGACGTGAAGCCTCTGGTCATGTTCACGGAGAAATCACAGAACCAGAACACTGAACCAACACCAGAACTCACATGGTGATGGAGTGACTAAATTTGTACCAGTTCCTCATCAGGACCCAAGTTACTAAGCTTTTACTTTTCTGCTGCTCCCCGCCACATGAGTAGTAATCTGGGAACTTATTGATTTACCCTGGAATTTACATTTAACTTAGAGTAAAGCACAGGTATGTTGACTTGGACTTTTTGGATTTTGGCTTCCTGGCAGCTTTATGTTTTGTTAAATTGACAAAATGAAAAGTTAGATGTCAGAACATCTTAAAAAGTGCTGAACACAACCAGAAGTCTGAAAAATGTAAAGCAGTCATAAAAGTCTCCTGAATGCTGCATGAAACCTTCAGCATGAATACCACAATATTTAGTTTTACATCGGATACACACACACACGTCTGAGTCTTAATGAGCTGAAAGACATCTGTGTTTTAGATGGAGGGTGCTCACACTCGCTGTACTGCTGCAGCTGGCCGAACTCCGCCGGGCTCAGACACACCCAGCTGTCTCCCATCCTGTCTGCAGCCGGCGGGCCGCGCTGCCTGTCGGTCCACGAGCGTCGCTATGGGGACTGACGGTTATCCTCGGGTCGAGTTGTTTGATGAGACAAAGGCGAATAAGTTTTGGGATGTCATCTCTGCCTCTTCACAATGAACACTTCGCACGGAGGAAAGATGATGTTTAACTGAATATTTATATTGTCATCATGAGTCGCAAAATACAAAACGTTGTTGCTTTTCGTCGACTCGGCGATATGGTTCAGCTGCGTGTTGCGGCAGGGAGAATAAAGTCCAGTCAGGCGTACGTCCACAAATCGACCTTAACTGGTCCTCAACTCAGAGACGGCACGAGGTGTCTCAGCAGGTCTGCAAAACAGAAGAGAGGAAGAGGAGAGGAGAGAAAACATAACACATCAATGAGGTCATCAATAGTCTCTGAAGTAAAAAATATATTGTGTATGAACGGCTTCATATTAGCAGTCAAAACACAAACAAACATCTCAAAGTGCTTTTAGAGGAAGAGGAGTATCAGAAAGTCGACTGTTTCTACGTTATCATCTGGTTAAGGCAATTTATAGTTGAGAGTTTTGTCCTTGTGCACTTGCCGTAGTTGATGAGGTCATACTTTGATGCATAAACGTGAGTCAAATCATTCCTTTACTTATATGGAACCCTCATATTCAGATATAATTGATTCCTAGAGTTTTGGTTTCCAGCGCTTTATGTTTTTAATGCTGCTTGAGTGGATGCTACTGTGTTAGCCGTGGTCTCCACCTGCCTCCATGGTTTCATACTACTTGCTCATGTACCTTACTTGTCTTCATCACTAATGTTAGGACTGTGATATTTTTTGCATCTGCATATGATGTAGAGCCGAGCATTTCTTTGCTCACGGTGTTCATGATCACATGGCTGTATACAACTCACAGTTCTATAGTGCAGTTACTTTGTTTTGCCACTAGAGAGCACTTATGACCACAAAATTATCTTTTTGGGCCAGCCTTTGAGTTTAGTTATATCAAAACCACAGACTGTAACTAAAAGTGTTCGTAGCTTCAGGTCTGTAAAATGAGACCAAAGCAGAAGTGTCTTCAGCTGCAATACCAGCGAGTGCCACTAGAGGTCGGCTCCAAAAAGCCTCCGGCTCCATAGACTCCCATTCAACTTGTCTCATCAAATCCAAAGTGAATAAAATGTGTCCATCAGTTATCTCGGTGTTGTTAGCTAAAGTCACTCCTTCTTATTAGTTTTCTGGAGGTCCATCTGAAAATAATCCCTCATTCATTAGAAAAGAAGATTCAAGAACACCTGTTTTTGGGGGCGTGTCTGTTTGATTGACAGGCCTGTGGTGCAGTCAGGTTACAGCTATCGGTGGGCGGGACGTAGTATCGTCAGGTTTCCAATCAGATCAGTCAGATCCACCGCTGGCTCCTCCCCCAGCTCGTCCAAATATGGTCACTTCCTGCTCCAAACCGCTCCAAACTAGCAACTTTGGTGACGGACAGAATCTGAACTGGAGGATTCATAACGTTCACAAACCAACGATGACATCACTGCTGGTTGATGATTGGTTAATCCTCTATAACGAAGATAAAACTTTAATTTCTCAATTTATGAACCTGAATACTCAGATTTCATGTCACCGTTATGTTACTAAGATGAATGTTATAATATTCTTGTCCTGTCTTTGACCTGTAAATGTCCAGCCTTCAACCATTCAAATTCTTTGGATTCACTTCTCCGTGCCCGACTGACCTTAAAGGTGCTGTCAGAGATCGCATCTCTATCACACGGAGGGAGGACGGACAGTAGAGTTTGAGGGGAAAGAGGAAGATGAGAGTGAAATATGAACAAAGAGATTCATAGTGAGGTGATGAAGACGTCAGGACACTGAGGAGGAGACAAGTGAAGGCTACAGAGTGACTTCATGAGACTCAATTTATAGTTTTTAATCAAGTAAACTATACTATTGTGGTAACTCTTTCTTTTTATCAAAACGTACTAAATATGTTCAGGTGACAGACTTGGAAACAACAGACTAAAGAGAGTTGAAAGTACAGTAATATATTTACAGCTCCTTTGGGAAGTTCAGATTTATCAGTTATGCCATTCACATGAATTTAACAAATGTAACTCAGTGTATCCTGAACCAACTAAATCAGTACACTGGTTTGTGGTGCTCACACCAAAAGGATTCTACTGGAGGGGCGGCGCTTCTAGCCAGAACCATTTTAAAGAGCCCTTGAAGAACCTTTGCATTTTCAAGGTTTCTTAGAAAGAAAAGACTTCTTAAAGTGAGTTACACATTACTAACTAGAGGGGTGATATGGCTCTAAGATACTATCACCATATATCTGGATATTTTTTGCGATATCGATATTCTTGACGATATGACAAAATACTGAAAAATATTTGATTAGTAATAATATACAATTTCAACAAAAGTGTTTTAGATTTAGATATAGTCAGCAAAAATGTAACATTATGCCTTCAAAGATTCATTAAAAACTAAACAGAAATGACCTGTGAGTTCTTTAGTTTGTAAACAGCAGTATGTTGAAGTGAGATTGGGATCCGGTCGACAGCGCTGAAGTGCAGCGGCACAGGACGACTAACATGATCAACTGCAGAGGAAGTGCACATCATCAACATCTCAAAACCTTTGCTGCTCCAGAGAAGATATTTAGGTGGATTTATACCTCCACTTTTTCCTTTCACGCGATCAACCAGTGTTTAAAAGTGAAACTGTGTCATAATTCTCCACTTAAAAGGGTTTCCTTCCTGGTTGCCCTGGGCGACAGCTGCATGTTCTAATGGGCTTCACATGTTTAGTGATGTCACTCGTGAAGGGAACACGGGTCTGTATGTATACACAGTGAGTGTGTGACAGAAGCACAGCATGTGCCAATCAAGTGTGCGGTGCCTCCCCTATGACCAGAGGGATTCCTTTTGGTTCATGAGGTTGCCCGGCAACCGTGTAGCTGTGATGTCACAGAGACACACAACAAAGAGCAGCAGATATGGAGAGACAGATCACTACGGTTACAGTGAAGAGATGAAACTGAGCATGTGTTCTCAGTGTAAACAAACTAAGTGGATTCTTAAGCATTTGAATTTATGAAGCAATAATTTAACATTATGCTTAAATTAATCAGAAATTAGCTTTCTAGCAAAGAGTTGAATGAATGAGTGAAGCGTTGAACTGTTCACAGACGATGGTTTTCACAAGTGTTCCTGAGCCCATGCAGTGATTTCCACTCCAGAATAGTGTGTTTTTAATGCAGTGCTGCCTGAAGGCCCGAAGATCACCACCATCCAATATTGGTTTCCAGCCTTGTCCCTTGTGTTCAGAGATTTCTCCAGATTCTCTGAATCTTTTAATGATATTATGAACCGTAGACGATGAAATCCACTAATTCTTTGTAGTTTTACGTTGAGGAACATTATTCTTAGATTGTTGAACTATTTTCCCAAACAGTCTTTCACAGAGTGGTGAACCTCTCCCCATCTTCACTGCTGAGAGACTCTGCCTCTCTGAAATCATCTTTTTATACCCAATCATGTTACTGATCTGTTGCCATGGTAACCTGATTAGTTGTCAGCGTTAGACAAATTTTCCAGTCTTTTGTTGACCCTGTCATAACTTTTTCGCCCGCATCAAATTCGAAATAAGAATATATTTTTCATGAAAATATAATTTCTCAGTTTCAGCATTTGATATGTTGTCTTCGGTCTATTTTCAATTAAATATGATTTTATGTGATTTGCAAAATATTGCATTGTTTTAATTTCAACTTTTTCTTCGTAACACGAAGATAAGAAATATCTTAACTACTCACCCAAATTCCTAGAACTAGAACTATGTTCGCAGGAAGATAAATGTGGATCTTTTTATTACCACTCAATCAAGTCCAACACAACTCCAGTCTGATGTCCAGAAATTCACCACCAGGAAGTGTTCCAAGACATAAAGCGTGTGTGGAGAGCAGGACTGCCAAATTAGGATAGTGATGATGATTACAGTGATACCACTGAAGAGGAGGGAAGGTAAACAGGCACATTAATTATGCTCACAGAGGAAAAGACAGAGAGGAGAACAAAAGCAAAGGGCAGAACTGTAAGTTGTGAAGCAGTTTGCTTCAGCATAACAGTGTTTGTGACCGACATCCCGCTGAGGAGGGCTGAGCAGGAAACTGTGGGCTAAGCAGGCCCTCGCTACAGGAAGAGTGTCTAAATAGCTGCAGTGGAGCGTTTTCACGGTCTGCTGCTGGAAACCAGACGGCTGAGCGACCGTATGATAAAAGCATCCACACAGCAGCTTCTCTGTGTCAAACACAAGTCACTCACAGGACTGAGATAATCGTCACGATCCAAGCACTTCTAAATATAGACATCTCGCTATAACTGGGTCGGTAGCTAACTGAACAACTGGAGAAACCTCCGTTAATTATTCGGACCCGAGTGGTGCGAAGGCACCTTCATAATTCAAGGAATTATTATTTTTCTGACAAGAGTTGCCTTTTTGGCAGCTTTAACATACTCAAAAACTTGTGAATCTTGGCACACCTGTCAATCGTGACAAAAATTTACGTTTTGTATAGGTTTTGTGAGTGGGCGTGGCCAAATAGCTCGCTAGCACCCTTTAAACTGCAGCACCGGCGCCTACTTTCACCTACATGTATGAAATTTGGTGCACACGTGTATCATACCTACGTCTACAAAAAAGTCTCCGGTACCATGACCTGAACTCAACAGGAATTTGCATTTTTTTGGCAAGTTACACATGTTGTACTTTGACGAACTCCAACAGAATTTATTGGACTGACTTGAAATTTGGTCTTCAGGCCTTTGGGATGAGAAGTTAAAAGGTCGTGTACTTTTTGAACGGTGGATGAGACGCTTAAAATGGCCGTCACACCATGAAACTACAAGTTGCTGTAATTTTTATGTACATATTCCGATCTTCTTAAAACTTTACATGTTTGATAAAAGTTCCATCCTGAAGACATCTGCATGGTCATATTCAGTCATAGTCATAGCGCCACCTGCTGGCAACATGAAATGAGATGTTGCATACTTTTACATGCTTCTTCCAGCTGGTTGATCACATCGACATAAAATCGGGTAGGAATAGTGTTTACACGTTATTGATGATGAATTGGCACGCCCGAGCGTCGCCATGGGGATGCTCCAAAGTTGGACGTTTCGTTATGCCAATTGAAGTTGTTTGTTTAAGGTCAAAGGATGCTCGCAACCTCATCAAACCTGGCACATGCATCAGGCGTGGTGAACACCACAGCTGCGTACAAACCCGACCCGCTGGCTCCCTGACGGACGCAGCGACAAAGCCCGCATATCACTGCTTGCAGTTTTATTTATTATTATTCAGTGAAGCTCAAATTTCTTGGCAGAGCTTTTGGTGCCCCATATTTATTTTTTCACATTCTCATTAAAACTGTTGGATCATTCCTCAAATGTTCATCGACACCAGAGCTCAGTGGCACGTTACACAGGCTGCAATGAGGCCTGGGACACCCATCTTAAATGTAAATGTTTATAATAGGGGCACATACTTCACCCAATTAACACCTCGTTGCCAAAGTCAGGAAATTTAACAGCAATGTCATGAATCCTGTATACCCCTTTATCAACAAGTGTGGGTCACAGAAATGGAACATACTCTCCAGGAACTGTCCAGCCTGGTCGGTGGCTGTAAAGCACCTGCAGCTGCTCCTGTCTGCTCGGGGTTAGATTTGCATTCTCATGTGTGGGTGTGTTTGTGTGTGTCTGAAATCCACATCAGCAGTGCTGCCTGCACATTCAGAGCTTTCTTTAAAACGAGCCAATCAAACAGCTGAAGTGCGTGTGGGCTGAGGTTTTAATTCTTTCACCTTGGAGACCAAAGCGGGGCACTTCTTCAGTGTTAGTCATTCAGGCACTTGAATCACTGGAATAATATGGCAGGTTCCCTCTGCTTTGTTCAGTGCCTGTAACGGCTCATTAGGCTCTTTGTAGTGTTCAAAGATGCTGAAGAATATGTTTATAGTACTTCAACTATAAAGAGAGGTTGTTAAGAGGAACCACCCGATTGATAAAATGCCAAAGACACTAACACATTTTGAACAAGCGGTTAAGTAAACATTTTCAAACTGCTAAGTTATTAGCATTTAAAGCTGCAGTGCTGACCTTCGCCCTTCCCTTGACAGTGACAGTACTTTCAAAAGCACTGTCAACTAGGGCAGCACAATTCATTAAATCACAATCTCACTTCACGCCTCTATGCGATCTCATTTATTAAATGATAAGAGTTTTGCCACATTTTCATTCAGGACATCAGCCACGTCAAACCATGGCGCCTTGTCTCTTCCTCCATCAATAACAAGGTAGCGTTACATCATGTGAAGCAGAGCAGCAGAGTCAACGATGAAATGACAACACTCAGAGGAATACTGGTTCAAAGGGTAAAGAAGAGACGGCCAGAGACTACAGCTGGTTGTTTTTATGTTCAGTGATTCATGAACCGTAAAACAGAGTTCCCTTTCTGTTGTCCACAGTTTATATATGCAGATATCCTGACGGGTATCATGTCGAGTTCTGCCCGCCTGCTGAGAATTACATGCACCTCGCAGGTGCGCTCGAGTCCGTCTGCACCGAGTGCCGCTCACAGCTTTACTTTTCTTCGCTGTGAATACAGTCTGGTAGATCTGAGAGATGGACCAATCAGTGACCGGTATCGGTGGTTAACCATGTTTGTCCCGCCCCTCCTCCACTGTGATTGGATGGCTGGTGACAGTGACTGAGTGCTACAGGTCCGATTGTCGAAAAATAAGCCCTATACAATCATTTCAGTTCACTGAATGTACAGACTGTTCTCTGCAGTCTGTGTTTGGCACAGAAGGAGACGGTGGTCTGAGAGGAGGTTACGTTACAGATGGTCAGAGACATCGAGAGCTGTGGTGTCGTGGTGATTTGGTGCTGTGTCCCAAACTTACTGTATACAGTCATTCAGTAATCATAATCTCGTATTAATTATTGTAATTATGACAACAAGGATCTCCTGAAAAAGCTTCTTTTTTTTTTTTAACCAAAATTAGGGGAATTCCCTCATGTTATTGATGTGCTCATTTTAAGTGGAGATATTTCCCCAAATCTTATAAAACCTCACATAACACAGAACTGTTGTCCATGAGCTTAAAAAGGATTTGAAATGGTTTTGCAGGACGTAGACACATCATGTGCTCCTGCTGATACAGGCAACAGACCAGAAACCTTTCTGTGTGCTCATTTTTTTGGGGAATCAAACGCAGCTCTTTGGGAATTCTCTCTGCGTCTAATTCAGATGTGATGTCACCAAGTGCCTCCCGGAAAAACACCATCTTGCGATCGCATTAATGAAAACAAATTCAAGCAAACTCTGCAATATTTACAGGAGGCTGCAATTCTTTTTTAATTCCCACGATTTTATTCGCAAAAAAAGTCATCAGCAGAATCTGTGTGGAAAGTAATAACTGCATAAAATACATCTTTTCAGACAAAACTCATTTTATTACCAATAAAGCTGTCAATTACATCAACATATTTGAGAAAATCCACTACAGAATCAAACATTTTTGATCAAAACAATCAAAAAAACTGGAGGTACTGTTTACTTGGCTTCTGGTTGATGCAGGACATCCTGTAGAGATTTGGGAGTTTTTTGTTTTTTTTATACACTTTATTAATCCCCGAGGGGAAATGTCTTCACTACAGCAGGGGGGCTCTCAGGGGGGAGATGCTGCAGCAGGCTGCCACTAGTGCGGCGCCAGGTAACCTGACCTGAGGTGCATGTTTTTGGATGATGGGAGGAAGCCGGAGAACCCGGAGAGAACCCACGCAAGCACAGGGAGAACATGCAAACTCCGCACAGAAAGGCCCAGGACCGGATTCGAACCCGGAACCTTTTTTGCTGTGAGGTGACAGTGCTAACCACTGCACCACCGTGTACCTGGGTCTGATTTACTGAAGGTCTGTGTGTGTAAAATGACCTGCAAACTTCACACCACCTGCAAAAAGATGTCCAGCTGATCTACTAACGACATGCAGTGAGGATTGCATCTTTCAAATGTGCAGTTTAACACACGTTGTCCATTCTGCATGTTTTCCGGCATCATATATAATATTGGATGTTTCTGCTTGAAGGTGTAAAAAAGGTGCTTGAAGGAGACACAGGAAACCAGAGAATACGTAGAGAACGAGGTTTTACACCCGTTAAACATTTCTGATGTCAGAGGAAGAAATTAATCAGACATATCGTTTGTCCAGCGATGATATTTCTGAGTTATTGAATGAACTGAAAGATGATTGACAGTCAACAACAAGGAGGAGCCAAGAAATACTAGCAAAGTCAGAACTTCTTCCGACTCAGCATTTTGCTGCCTCTGGGTGGTTCCAGCGTATCTCTGCTTGGATCTCCCTCCAGTCCTGTTATTCAGGTGAGCTGTCACATCCTGAATGAGTCCTGCAGAATTCACAGGTAGCTTCATCAGGTTCACGAGACCTCCAGGAGCTGAATGAAACATCAGCTGCTCATCACAGAAAGATCTGGACCTGCTGATTGCTTTGTTAGAAGATCTCATCTACCGTCCTGTTTTATTGTTGACGTTTTATTATGAAGACTTTTTTCTCCTTTTTGTTTTTCCCACAGTATTGACTTTTTTGCTGATAATCTCCTATAAAGGGTTTTGTTCTTGTTATATTTCTATTTCTTAATTCCAATGGGATCAGATTTCCTTTTGCGGTCGCTCTGTTTTCCATTGCTGGAATCACTTTAACACACAGACCCTCATTTAAATACAGAGATTTGCACCTGATATCAATGATGCAATTACTCAGTAAATCACCCACAAAACAGGTGCAAAATAAATGTGCAAAATTTTGGAAAAAGCACACAATTTAGTACCTTTATTTGAGATCTTAGTAAATCAGGACTTAAATGTCTTATTTATTTCTGTTTGGTATTTAATTTAATTTAATATACATCCTCCCCTGACACACACAGAGGGAATCACAAACATAGCACATGAGAAATGTCCTCTCTAAATTAATTTAGTCCCAAAGCGAACCACTTTCCAGCAGTGGAAAACATTTCTGAGTTTCTTTCCGTACGATGTATTTAATGTGCTGCATCAAAGGTAATCAGACAAAGTTCAAGACAAATTTAGTGACTGATTCTCAAACTGCATGGATGACCTTAGGGGCTGCAGACTGAGCTCCATCTTTACCCATAAAAGGACTGCTCCTGATCGCTGACACACACACACACACACACACACACACACACACACACACACACACACACACACACACACACACACACACACACACACACACACACACACACACACACACACACACTATTCCTGCTTGTTGTCCCAGACTATCTTCATCTCTCAACCCTTGTTGTTCCAACTGCCTGTTTTCACTTCCTCTTTAAAGAATGGAAGATGGATCTTCTCTGCGTTAGTTAATCTCAGTGTTCACAGCTCACAGCAACCAACATCTGCTAAACTTCTACCAGTTTTGGGCCAACAGCAGGTGTCCATTGTCAACGTAAGGAAAAGACATGGATGTGTGCTGTGCGGTGATCTACTGTGGTTAACGACCACAGCGCAGAATGACACTGGAGGGGACACTATGATGGTGATGAGCTCTGCTGTTCTCCAGCCTACTGGGGATGTAGCCTCACAAATACCAGGAGTATTTATGGAAGGTCTGGGTGTCATGGCAACTGGGGGGGGATTGTGTGTAAAACGCAGAGTCGGATGGAAAGGCCAAGCTATACACAACAACTGACTGTACTGTACTCAAAGGGGAGCGGCTCTTCCTCTGCCTGTGATGGATCGGTGTCATCTATATGAAGCGGCATTATGAATGAAATACTTCTTTCCCCAGAGCCAAGCTTTATCTACACCCTTCATAGGCAAAACGTCCATCATTTTGTTAGTAACTACTATATCTCTTCCAGATATGTTTTAAAACACAAAAATTTAAATCAAATTATTATTCTTGGATGAAAAACGTGTAAAATGTGAATATCGTTTGTCCTGAAGACTGAATGCAGGACACAAGATGCTCGGCTGAAAAGTCAGTTCTCAATGTATTGATTCTGCTGGTTTCAAGTTTTCACATGTCACTTGTGTAAGATGCATATTGAGCCAAAAACTAACTGTAATGTCACAAATCTTTACTTTCAGGTGAAAAATAATTGTCAGTAATGTATGACAGTATCACATGAACAGCATGTTCTGTATTTGGATTTGATCAAATATTATAGCAAAGGTCAATTCCTGGTTTTGATTCAGATCAAAGATAAAAACCAAACCACATGCTCTGAGCTGTACTGAGGACAGCATTAATGCGTATATAAGGACCTTTGTATACTTTACGGTAGTTAACTTGTCAAACAGCGTCTGAAACAGACAATCGCACTCACTGAATGGAAGTTTGACATGATATCAAGGCAGGAAGTGAACGTCTCTGTGTTTATAATAGAGTGCAACAATATAAAAGCCTTCAGAGAGAGACTATCAGACACCATGTGGACACTCAGAACACTTTTACCTTTAGACTAACATGACATTTGTATGGAGCCCTGGAAAGAAAAAAAAAATGAAATCGCGCCCACGAGATAATAAATCGTGTGCACCAGATGGCATTTTGTGCGGTTTTCCAGTGGAACGATTCAATTTTGAAGCAGCAATACAAAGTGTGATGATCGAGACAAATAAGGTCAAATGTACAGAGCTCAGGAGAGAAAAATAAATTAAATCGTGGCCACGAGGTAGCATTACATGCACACATTTTAATTAATTTGTTCGCACGAGATACGTTAATATGGAGAGAGACAGCTATAAACTATAAAGTCAATAGCATCCTCAAAGTTAGTGACCATATTTGGACAAGCTGGGGGAGGAGCCAGCGGTGGATCTGACCGATCTGATTGGAAACCTGACGATACTACGTCCCGCCCACCGATAGCTGTAACCTGACTGCACCACAGGCCTGTCAATCAAACAGACACGCCCTCAAAAACAGGTCTTCTTGAATCTTCTTTTCTAATGAATGAGGGATTATTTTCAGATGGACCTCCAGAAAACTAATAAGAAGGAGTGACTTTAGCTAACAACACCGAGATAACTGATGGACACATTTTATTCACTTTGGACTTGATGAGAGAAGTTGAATGGGAGTCTATGGAGCCGGAGGCTTTTTGGAGCCGACCTCTGGTGGCACTCGATGGTATTGCAGTGGAAGCTACGTCCACTTTTATACACAGTCTGTGATGTGAAGGGAGTTACTGCTGAACTGAATGTTTTGGAAATGTTCCAGCTGGATCCAGAGGTTAAAGCTGATTCTGTTTGACATGGTGAAATGAAATTAGAGAGACAAGTAACACTTTGACATGTAACTGGTTCGTCCACCATCTCCTGGATCACTGACTACCTGACAGGCAGACCACAGTTTGTCCGTCTGGGCAGTGTGCTGTCTGATACGGTGGTCAGTGGTACTGGAGCTCCTCAGGGAACTGTTCTGTCTCCTTCCTGTTCACCTTATACACCACTGACTTCCAGAACAACTCAGAGTCAAGACATCTGCAGAAGTTCTCTGATGACTCTGCAGTGGACGGTGTATAAGGGATGGACGGGAGGAGGAGTCAGTGGACGGTGTATAAGGGATGGACGGGAGGAGGAGTCAGTGGTCGGTGTATAAGGGATGGACGGGAGGAGGAGTCAGTGGACGGTGTATAAGGGATAGACGGGAGGAGGAGTCAGTGGACGGTGTATAAGGGATGGACGGGAGGAGGAGTCAGTGGACGGTGTATAAGGGATGGACGGGAGGAGGAGTCAGTGGACGGTGTATAAGGGATAGACGGGAGGAGGAGTCAGTGGACGGTGTATAAGGGATGGACGGGAGGAGGAGTCAGTGGACGGTGTATAAGGGATGGACGGGAGGAGGAGTCAGTGGACGGTGTATAAGGGATAGACGGGAGGAGGAGTCAGTGGACGGTGTATAAGGGATAGACGGGAGGAGGAGTCAGTGGACGGTGTATAAGGGATGGACGGGAGGAGGAGTCAGTGGACGGTGTATAAAGGATGGACGGGAGGAGGAGTACAGGGCAGTAGTGGAGGACTTTGTGGAGTGGGCGGGAAGAAATCACCTCCTCCTGAACGTGGCCAAGACCAGAGAGATGGTGGTCGACTTCAGGAGGAAAACGACGGCTCCACAACTGCTGAGAGTTCTGGGAGAGGAGGTGGACATGGTGGAGGAGTACAAGTACCTGGTGTCTCCATGACAACAGACTGAACTGGAAGACCAACATCAACGCTGTCTACAAGAAGGTGATGAGTCGACTCTTTTTCTTGAGGAAACTTTGATCCTTCAATGTGTGCAGTGAGATGTTGGAGATGTTCTACCATCTGTTGTGGCCAGTGAACTGTACTTCTAGTAGTCTGCTGGGGGGGAGAGGTGGAGGGGAGGGAGGGTGAGCATTGGAGACACCAACAGACTTAACAAACTGGTTAAGAAGGCCGGCTCCATCATTGGCTGCAAACTGGACAGTCTGGAAAAGGTGGTGGAGAGGAGGACGCTGAGGAAACTATTGTCCATATTGGATAATCCTGTCCACCCTCTCCACCTGCTGCAGGGACAGAGGAGGACGTTCTTCAAAAGACTCATCCAGCTCTGCTGTCACAAGGACTGCTGCAGGGATTCCTGATACAGGAGATCATTCCAGATACAGGAGCTCATTCCTGATACAGGAGATCATTCCAGATACAGGAGATCATTCCTGATCCATTCCTGCTCATGCTCATTCCAGTCACTCATTCCTGATACAGGAGATCATTCCAGATACAGGAGCTCATTCCTGATACAGGATTCCATGATACAGGAGATCATTCCTATCCACTGCAATCAGACTGTACAATAACTCACCTCTGGTCAAATCAATCACACAACAATAACACCCTTGCACTACTGTTTTGTCTGTTGGTTTGTTCTAATTCATTGCACTGTTGTTTAGTTTAGTTTAGTTTATTTAAATATTATTTTATTTTATTGTATAGAATGTGCATTTTGTTTTAAATTATATTCAATATTTTTGCCCTGTAAATGCTGCTGTAATATAAAAATTTCCCTCTGAGGGATTAATAAAGTATCTATCTATCTATCTATCTATCTATCTATCTATCTATCTATCTATCTATCTATCTATCTATCTATCTATCTATCTATCTATCTATCTATCTAATAGATGTTATTCTTGATGTGACTTTTGGCTTTTAAGGTTTAGTGGTTATTTAGACATGAACATCACAAATAACTACAGGCTGGATGACTATGTTGTTTTTTCAATTTATTTAGTGCGACAATGATCACCATTTTATGACAATTTTATTGTAACAATGCAAAATGGGTCAGTTCCAGTGATTAGGACATCATCACCTTCATAATAAGTTTGAGCCTCCAACTTTAGGATTTTGGTTGAATGTTTTTGCTCTCACAGCAACAGTTTTTGGCCACAGCAGTGAGCTGTTTTCAGAGAAAAAGCTCTAAAAAGACTCTGTGCTCTATGTGCTCAGACATCACAAAGTAAAGCTGGTGAACATAGAGGGGAATTTAACCATTAAAAGACACAAAAACAGTTAAAAGAAAGTGATTATTGGACTTTTAATCACCAGGTGGTGACATAAAGCTCATAAACAACTTTTCCATGCTGACTTAAAAACAACAAAGCTGCCTTCAAGAGGCCAAAACATGGGTTTGAACAACGTTCAGCCAGTTCAACCTGTTGACACTGTTTCAAAAATGAAATCCAGAAAACGGCTGAAATATATTCAATTACAGATCTTGTGCCGGTACAGGAATCCTCAAGGTGGGAAGGGTTGAAGGCTCAGCAGCGAACCACCTATCTAGGTTTTCTGCCTGGACATCAAACAGTGCACATAATGGCGGAGCTAACAACAATGCTTCCAGTCACCTGTGAGGGGCGCTGCGATGCTGAGAGCTACTGATTGAATAAGTGACAATAATGCGTTTGGCCGTGCGTTTGGTTTTAAAGATTCATGTGGTGAACACCTCCGTCACTTCATTTCTCTGGTAAATGTTCACGTTTCTTGTGTGGTGGTGTTTGGTAATCGGGATCATCTTCTATTCGGGTCACTATGGGAATTAAAGGAATTAATTTGAATTGGAGTGCGCCTGCTCTGGTCCTAATCACATAGATCCTTGCTCAGACAGGTGACTGATCATCTCTTAATCCTCCTGATGAATTACTGTCTGATGGGTCCTCAGCAGGAGGCTTCCAGCACCGTCTTCACAGACCTGCACCAAGTGCTACCATCATTTCAACATGCTCACAACATCCTCACGCAGTGTGCACACACATGGCCGTGTACTGTACACTGCACACCGTGAATGTGGGCAGCATGACAGCACTGTTGAATGATCCTCATCCATTCAGCCTCCCGCTCAGACGCTCTATCGTGTTTCTGCCTCTCTCTTTTTCTCTATTGATCTTCTTCTGACTCGCACAGCTCTGCCCTCTCTCACAGAAGAGGATCAGTCCCTCGTGTTCATCACCAACCAGGTGGATGCTATCGAGGAACAAATAACCCTGCATTCGGTAATGGCTTGATGAAATGTAATTAAGCATGCCCCACTGGAAATCAATCATGAGAAATCAAGTCTCCAGCTAAGCGCCATTCATCCCAAAGAGGCAACCTATACTCAACATAAGGACAGTTTCATCACAGATTTAAATATAATAGCATTAGATGTATAGTTAAAGGCAGTTATCTCAAGATAAAAATAATAATCTGGAGTATAAATAATTATCCTGTTAATTTAATATATCCTGCTGATGTCCAGGATCGACATGATTTTTTTTCCCCATGATTTTGCCCTTGAATTTCAATGTCCAGACTAAGGTCACTGAATCGTTGTCTTGGAGTATGTTGTCAGGATATTTTTAAGATGTTTTTTCCTGGAAAAGATTGACCTGACCCAGAGAGGTGTGTCAAAAACCAGCTGATCAAACTACTGTATTGATCCTGTGTCCTGTGGCCAGCTGCTTCCTAAGGCATCTTATATATATATACATATATATATATATATACACACATATACATACATACATATGCGCATATATATGTATGTATATGTATATAGCCTATGAAGTTGAATTGGCTAAAAAAAAGAGAGAAGAAAAAAAACAAATAGGTATACCTATGCAGTAGCAAAAAGATAAATGTGCCATAAAGCAAAGACAGATCAGACTAAAGTCATGACAACAACCAGCGCGCGCACCGACATGGAAGCACGAGAACAACACAGACATGGGAGAACACAGGAGGAGTAATCACAAGAAAGTCTGTCCTACCTCTGGCCATTGCTGCTCCCACTACCGTCCATGTAACATCCCTGTTTGATGGTTGAGTGAAGACCCGGCTGGTCGGACGGACAGACGGACGGTGTCCGTGTGGCAGGACTGAACTCGTCTGGTTCCCGTAGAGCCGACAGCAGCCAAACACTCAGCTCCATGCAGCACGGCGGCGGAGGTAGTGAAGCCTCAGCCAGGACAGCACCAACATCCCTCCCATCCAGCCTGAATTAATGAAGGCTTTTTTCTCCCGCTATCGCCCTCCCTTTCCCCGTTCCTCTCTCTGACTCGCACGCGCATGGCTAACGCGCTCCTTTCAGCTTCCCCGTGTTGGTCGGCTTCCTCTCGTGCTCTCTTTCCTCGTTATGTCTCGCTGATCAACAACTGTGAATGCTTTCTTCTCTTTAAATGTTGACACAATTGCACAAAAGCACCGCATGTCTTTTAATTAGCTAATAACAAGCAGAAAATAAACCAATGAATGAATAGCTGCAAAAAAGATAGAAAAAGAAAAGGATTTGCCCCGTTTTAGGCTAATTTTGTTTAAGTTCCAGTTTAAGTGTCAGCTTTGCTGAGGAAGGTTCCAGACTGAGTGAAATGACCCGGAAGTAAAAAAGTGGCCATATTTATGTTGTGTTCAAATGGAGCTCCTGTGTACAACACGGGAAATCATGCCCACTATATGCTTGGCATTGAAGCACAGACTGTATATAAAAGTGGCGTTATCTTCGGAGTTTAAAAAAAATTGGCTAATGGGGAGGTTCCTTAAGATGCAATACCAGCGAGTGCCACTAGAGGTCGGCTCCAAAAAGCCTCCGGCTCCATAGACTCCCATTCAACTTCTCTCATCAAATCCAAAGTGAATAAAATGTGTCCATCAGTTATCTCGGTGTTGTTAGCTAAAGTCACTCCTTCTTATTAGTTTTCTGGAGGTCCATCTGAAAATAATCCCTCATTCATTAGAAAAGAAGATTCAAGAAGACCTGTTTTTGGGGGCGTGTCTGTTTGATTGACAGGTCTGTGGTGCAAAATCTTTTAGTAGTAGTTTATCATAACAGGAACACTAGAAAAATAAGGAGACAGCAAGCGTTGCTCTTTTCAAAGGCAAAACAAAGTCAATGTGCTACAGCACCTCTTAAACCCACAAATTAACAAATTAAACCTCAATTGTTTTATCTTTACAGAAACCACATTGTTAAAATCATCATTTGTGGCTTCATGGCCCCCGTGTCCTTCGCAGCACTTGGCAAGTGAGCAAAGTAAACAAACACATTTCCCAAAATATTGAACTATTCCTTTAACCATGACTACCACTTCTCCTAATGACTCTCCAAGCACGATGACCATTACAGATCAAGAAATCATGCTTTGCAAAAACACATGGTTGGGGTTCGGTAAAAGAACATGGTTGAGGTGTCACCTCCTGGATTCGAACCTCATCGTCGTATGGCAGCCTGTGACTTTGGTCATATCATCCCACGTCACATGACATTTACATGCATGTAAGTTTCCCGCTTACAAAGGGAGTAACTTTCACACCTAGACAGCCCAAAGCGTGGTTATCTTACGTTTTGCTGCAGTGGATAAGCGTGTCTATGTCACGCTTTGCCGTGATGCTGGGTTGGATAACAAATGAGCATCATTACGTTTCCCAAAATGTATTTTCTGTTTCAACATAAACACAATTACTAGCAGGCAGAACAATCTGTGCAGGTATTTCTGTATTTTCAGAATAAAATTGAGTCTATTTTGACTTTGTTCTGTTCACAATGGTCCTTTATTTACAGAAGAAAATAAGAAAAAGAAAGTAAATCTGAACGAGAAACCTCTTCTACAGTTTCCTTGACTATTTTTTGCCATTCATCAAGCCGGTAGTGTGTGGGTACCTCATGGAGAAGACATCAGGCTCGTTTCATCACAGCAGTTCAAAAGCATCAAACAGTATGAGAAACCTTCAAGAGTGGTTAGCGAGTAGATTTAAAAAATGTGATGCTCAGATTGAAGGTTGCAAGTACGTTGGTTTCATGAGAAATTATCCGCGTGGGTTTGAACCACATTCTGCGGTTTCACTGCCTCCAAACTTCCTGTTTCTCTTCGACATTAATATTTTTACAGTCTGAGTCAGGGACAACTAATGTATGGGCTGAAAATGATAGTGTACACATACCTCATCAGCATGTGTGTTGATTACACAACAATGCAGGCAGCTCCTCATGCACGCAAAAACCAGTAAGACAACTGCAAACAGGAAGTAGGAGGTAGTACGAAATGGACCAACGATGCAGAAACAACACATTCATGCTTTTTTATTCCACTGATTCAGCTCTTTAACATGTTTAGCTTTTTTTAACTAGTAAAATGACTGGAAAAAATTGCAAGAGTAATTCAGTCTGTGTATCTGTCTCATCTGAGCTCCATTCATCTGCATCAACACCTCCCCCACAGCAAATGTATGAAAGAGTTCCGAAAAATTGAGAGCCATTCTTAACATTTGTGCACATTTCATAACAGCACACTCACCGGCTGGTAAGTGGCTGACGACTCACTCACTGAAAAGAATGGTTTGGTTTTTTGTGGCCTTGACATCAAGCATTCATTCCTGCATCAGCTGGCAGTCATTACAAAAATGATGTACACATTGAGAATTATTTGCCAGGCCTCCCACGAGATGTGCTCATTGAAAGCATCCACTGCTCAGAATTAGTTATAGAAGAGACGACCCTCTAAGATCAGCGCTGAACTATGAAGACAAGATCAAAACTGCACATTAAAGTCGTAATCGTTAAATACGTGCAGCTTAACACAACAGGGCTCTTTGAAAAGACACTTTGATCAAGAAATCAGTCAGTATTACGGACACCAACAATGGGATTTAACAAACAGTTTTCCAGACAGCTCACTGTGGCTGATCGTTCTTGTTGCATTTCTCTTTTGCAAAACTTCAACAAATGGCCGCTTGTCTTGCTCTGCAGGTACGTCACTAATTGCTGTCTACACTGAAAATAAAAGTTCTATGAATTTACTTGATTTGAATGTGTACATTCATCCCACGTGATCAGAGTGTGGCCATCTCACAGACTTTTCCTCTTCAAACAAAAGTATTTAATTCACATTGGACTGCTTGAAATAATCATGTTGCTTCAAAGTAATATTTTTCAGTTACTATAATGCCATATTATTGAGAAACATTAAAGCAATTTCCTTCTGCTCATGTTACTTGATAGTTAACTATAATGCCAACCTGATTTCTTCCTGCTAAAATATTTCAAAGGTATTATGTAACTTTAAAGTAAATGCTTTATGTCCCAAGTATCCAAATTAAGTCTGCAAATCCAACTTGATTCATTAACATTTACTCGATCCAAATTTATTGTAGATTTCCGCTCAACCTTCATGTGTGTGCAAATACAAAATTACAAATGTAAAAACCTTATTTGCAACTGACCAAATAGGTAAAGAGTCGAGAGTTCTGTTCTTCACTGTCTCTGTAAAGAACCCAAAAACTTTGTAGAACCATCTGCACACATACTAGTGGATTCAAACACAAATACAATATGTTAACCAAAGAAAACTCTTTTCACAGCAGCATCACGACTAAGAAAAAAGGAAAATTATTTATAAAGTGCGATGGATTCAACAAATGCAGTGTGTCCTGGGGTTTCCGTGTTTCACCTGTTAAAAGCCTCTCATTTGAAGCAGCCGTGTTCAGTAACTTAACAGAGCGGCAGCGGTAAGTTTGAAAAGGGCCCAATGATCCGCCACTCCCGGAAAATGCAGATTCTCACTGTTGTTATACCACAAATCTCTGCTGGTACAAACTACTTGGCTGAATGTTCTGCACTTTTAAAGGTTATGAGACGATGTCAAACCTTCCTGGATGCGGCAACAAGAGGAAAATGGACCCCAAGTTGACGTATAACTTATTAACGTTACAATGTAGTTACGTATTCCAACAGCAAGGCTCAAAGAGTCCAGTGATAAACTGTCCTGCCTGCAGTCCAGATCTGTCACACGTTGAAAACATCTTGAGCATCATGAAATGAAAAATACAAACTTTTGACCAGCTGGTTACCACAATGTCAACACATTGTAATCCACAGTGAGGTCTCACAATCAGCTGTTACTGAAGTATTGAAGAAACCCTGAAACTCGAAAGAGCATCTGAAGCATTCTGTGGTAGAATGTTGATCTGAGTACCTGATGATGTCACAGAAGAGAACCTGATGATGTCACAGAAGAGAAACTGATGGTGTCACAGAAGAGAAACTGACGGTGTCACAGAAGGGAACCTGATGATGTCACAGAAGAGAACCTGATGGTGTCACAGAAGAGAACCTGATGATGTCACAGAAGAGAACCTGATGATGTCACAGAAGAGAACCTGATGATGTCACAGAAGAGAACCTGATGATGTCACAGCAGAACAGTAAAAGTCGGGCTTCAGAAGCATCAGGAAACATTTCCAACTGGTCTGACCAACATCTCCCAACAGCAGGTTCATGGTGACGACAGCATGAAGAGCAATGCAACCAAACACGCAGCAGAAAGCTGCATCTAAGAAAAGAGAGCTGCAGTTTGTGGACACTGAACAAACTGCAGGTACGATGTGCTGCCTTCTACCGCAGGATCTCCAGTTCAATGCTACTGAAGATGATGGAGCCACAGCACAAGACAACAGTGGGACGTCTCAACATACTGGAGCAGCTGGAATAAATGCAACAGGTCCAGGTGAGACAAAATGTCCTCTGATTAACAGCAACAGTGATGACTCAGCAGATGGACACCTTCTAGGTCTGTTATTAGTGTCCATAATAAGAATTCAGATGCGGTCAAGTGTTTTCCAGTCCATCAGTTCTTTGTGACTTTCAGATCTAACACACCTCTTTCTGTCCCTCTTCCTCCCCTCTTCCGCCTGTTGGACCAGGTGTCCCACTTTATGTGGACTGCTCAGCATTTTTACGTCTTGTCCCACGTTATGATTGTCTCTTATTTCTAGTAAACACTGCAGGACAGAAGCTCTTCTAACATCTGTCTTGTGTCTGAAGGCTGTGAAGAAAGCAGAACGGCTGTTCTCATGGGGCTGTTGGATGTCCGTTAAACTGGTATATGTGGGTCCAGTCCAGGTTAGTCTGTCAACAGGTCTACTGCCATCATTGACCAAATAGTCACAAGCTGAGCTTCAGAATATGATGGAAACTGGCAGAACTACAGGAAATGCAGCGGCTGGGACTCTACTTCTAGCTGTGTGAAAACGGTAGAAGGACATTCTCAGAGGTTTTTGCTTTTCTGTGGAAGCTGTGTCTCAAATTCACGTCGTGATGCGACATAGTACAAGTGAGTCTCACAATGAATGTGTGGTGTAAAAAGAGATGTGGTTCCCATACAGAAAGATCAGGAGACAGTAGCTGAGATGACTCCTGATTACCACCCTGTGCAGCATCCCAACCATCCAGGTCAGCAGACTGGTGAGCTGCACCACATAAAACCACTGACTGTCAAACGTCACCTTCCTTTTATTCTTACTGTATTTACTTTGTGTGGGAGTTTGAAACGTTGCATTCAAATTAAATTTGTTTGGCCTTGAACATGCTAACAGCCTCACCTGTAACCCTCAAAGTCTTCTGTTTGTTTCATATAAGTTAGCTAGACAAATCAAAACTTCAGATCACCATCAAAAACCTTCAGATTCACCATTGGCCACATGTCCCACTTTGTCCCACACAAACATACTCTTTGCCCCACTTTTGGTTTGTTGAGGTATGTCCCACAGTGTCCATACGTTTGGAAGGGCAGAGAAAGGATTGATGAAAAGCTATTGTTATAATTATTCTGTCTTCTTTCCTGAAACTTTTTAGCAACGTCTCCCAGAAACACATCACTGCCTCTCAAGGATCGAGAAATGAAGTCAGCATTAGCAGATATTTCCATTTAAAATGCATTTTCCTTTACTATTAATTAATGCAGAGGCTTGACACTTGCAGCTAAAAGGGGAGAACATGAATCACCAAGAATCAATTTATTGATAGACTTCACCTTATTGAGGACGTGACATTTGTCAGCCCATTAACAGCCAATCGGGACATATGACTTTCTGTTATTAGGGTTTTAATGCAGCACAAAACTCCAGAAACCGGTCTCCTCAGTTCCCAAACATTTACAGTGTTGTAAAAAGATGAGGTGATGCAAAACATTGGTGAACATGATCCTGTCCCAACTTTTTGGAGACACTTTGCTGCCATCAAATTCAAAATAAATGATATTTTTCATAAAACAATAACATTTCTCAGTTTTAACATTTTAATGTTTTCTTTGGTCTATTTTCAAATAAATATTTGTTTATGAGATTTGCAAATCATTGCATTCTGTTTTTATTTACATTTTACACAGTGTCCCAACTTTTTTGGAAATGGAGTTGTAAAAACAAAGCAGTTTCTTTAAAATATTAAATTGGCATCCCTAGATACCAAAGATAGTGGGGCCGTAGATGAGCTGTGTTGGTGGGTGGAGGAAATACAATGCCCAATCATTAAAATTAAAAGCAGCCAAGCTCCAGGACCCAATGAATACCCCCACTTTGGGATCAATAAAGTCAAAAATCTAAATCTAATCTTATAAAAATGTTATGAAAAATAGTCCACTAAGCTTTCCTCGCTGCTAAGTGATGAGATTTTTGCAACCCGCTGTGACAGAGGTAATCATTTCAGTTAAGAAAGGCATTGACTAAATAAAATGTAAAAACTGTAGACCAACTGCTGGGAGTCTCAAAACATTTTAAATATTTGTGCATTAAACTGTAACCATCACACTACTTAATGTATATTCAGCATATTATAGATCATTTTTGACACTTTTTATTCCCTGTTTTACAGCTGCAACAGTAGCACCAGTAAAAATCGGACCGGCACATCTGGGAACTTTGGCTTTCAGAAATGTCCCTGCCCACTTTTGGGGGAAAACGTGCGACTCTCTCCATAGACTTCAATGTTAAATAGCGTTAGAAAACCAACCCGTCATAAACCACCGGATCTAAATGAGTTTGGAAGGAAACAGCGGCAGCATGTCAAGGGATTATATTTACACTCTACCTGCCACAGGACACGCTGGATAGATGAAAACGTTTATTTTGATCTTAATCACTTCAGTCTTCCTTGTATAGAATGGTTCCTAGAGACCTTCGATCAGGAAATTCTTTAGGACATAATGGGGAAACAAATTTAGTTTTTCACATCATTGTTGGTGCGACTAACTACACAGCAACTCTTCGGCATAGTGTTATTGTATAAAGTGGTCAATTTAAAGCAGAAGTTTGGAGAAAAGTCTCAACTTCCTCCGATTCTCTGTTGCTTTCAATGCAAAGCAATGTCAATGTTTACCCCCAGAAAGGGCCGTGGTGAGGAGAGCCCACCCTGAATGACGAAATGCCGGACTGATCTACAGGCTAAGCCGGAGCCTATGACGTACACACCTGTCTACAGGGGTTTTGTAATTACTCTCACTGGCAGAAGGAGGAGACAAAAATTCCACACTGTAGGTTTTAGAAACTCCCTGTTATACAGGCTTTATTCAATGATAAAAACAATATGGCCGGATAACAGACAGCATTCACATGTTTGGAGTCTCTTGAAGTCATCCCAGATGGCTGACTCATGTGAGTGGATGTGGGAGATGCTGGGATGCAGAAGAGGCTGTGAAGGACAATAATATGAAGGATGGCTTTGATCCTGACGTGAATCCCGCTCTGATGTCACTGAGCCACTCAACTCTTCACATGCTGACTGCTAATGAGAGAACACAGGCCGTGTTTCTCAGCCTTGATGGACAGCAGAAATTTAGCAACATCTTCAGGTGAAGAAATCATGTCTTTATGCAATGTAGCAAGGCATTACATGATTGTGTTGTGTATGTATTATTTCAGTCTCGTCCTTTCTGTACTGTCCTATAGCAACAAGTCAAAGTTGTTCTCTACACTCATCCAAGAGTGAAGCAGATTGTATGACGAGCCTTTGAAATGTTCTGCAGCTGAAAAATGATATATAAAAAGTTACATGTATAATGATAAAAGAGTTTAAACCTGTCACAAACTGGGCATTATAAAGTAAATATTAATACAAGAATATCAGCAATTAATTTTTTTTATATGACTAACCATGACATTTATCCTTATTATAGCTCAATAATAACAACAAATATAGCACCTTTTATTTAAAAAAATAAACTGTTCTGTAAATAGTTTTCTAATAATTAATAAATTTAGCAATTTCTGATCAACCCACATTAGTTTCACGCTTAAATGAACAATTTCCGGTTAGTTCCCACCCACTTCCGGTCTAAGCACTGACTCTTTTTTGATTGCAATGTATAAAAAGATAGTGTGAATTTTTGTAAATATAACTGATTAGTAAACAGGGTGAATATTGGACTTATTCAATAACAGAAAGCCATATTAACTTCAAAAGTGACATGCCACAAGTTGTTCCTGCTGCTCCCAAGGTGCCTGAAAAGCAATTATTTCAGCTGCTGCAATTAATACTTTTATATAAACAATGGATCAGATGACAAAATGTGAAAAGGGTTTGCTCTTTGTAAGAGACTCTCCAACTCTGCTGGTCCCCTTTAACTCTACAGAGCATTTTAGCATCTTTCAGCTCATTGTTTTGGTTAATATATTGTTTTTATTTTTCAAATATAGGCTAAAGTGAAAGACTCTGATATACAATATATTCTATGTGTCCAGCACTATAAACAGCAGAAGTCAAACATAGCAAACAGCTGGTGATCATGGTGGAGCATGAAGCAGCAGGATGTTGGCATTAATCAAAACAGATCTGAATTTTATGACATCCAACTGCATTGATATGATCATATGTTTGTGAAAAGTGTGGGAAAAAATGTGGCACTGCTGGTTTTAAGCCTTTAAATTTAAAGCCTTATTTTTTATTTTGATCAGTCAGCAAAAAGGATGCAATCCCCCACCTTTCAGGAGTCCATTTTTCCTCCGTTTTGCCCCCGATCCCCTCTCCTCCTGTGTCCCCTCAGTCCCCTGTCTGCTTGTTCTGTGTCCTCCTCTCCTCACCTCCCGTGGCCACACCCCTTACGGGTCCCAGCAGCTGCAGCCACTCACCCCTGATCACCACCTGCAGGTGTGTTGCATCTCCCTGATCACCTCCCCGGACTATATGTACCCTGCCCCTGCACTCCTCTGATTGTTGGTTCATTAGTTAGTCACCCGTCCATCCTCCGTCTGTTCTCCGTTCGTCCTGTTCCCGTTCCTCCGGCTTCTGTTCCTCCTGCGGAGCTCCCTGTCGGAGTCACCAGTCGGTGGAGTTGCCCTCCCGACTCGGAGGATTATTGACTCCATTTCTTCCAGCGGTCCTGCCCACTGGCCTGCCGGCTGCCCTGCCAGCCGTGTCTCCCCGGATCTGTCGGTTGAGTTGCCCTCCAGACTGGGAAGCAGATTGACGTTGTAGGTACCGCCTTTTGTTTGTTTGTTTGTTTTTTATTGGAATAAAGACTGTATTTTGGAACCAATACCCAAGTCTGTGAGCCTGAATTTGGGTCCTGGTAAACATCACCTCATAACAGAATGAATCGACCAAAGAAGGACCCAGCGGCCACAGACTCGGGGCCGAGGTACATTGCTTTATTTCAATATTTTGCCTGTCAGGCCCCCCGGAATGATCCCGTTTCGGCTGAACTGACTGAACTGAACTGACTGGGTTTGAGGGAACCTGCCTGGCCTTCTGGGACCCCCCCCCCCCCCAGAAGGAGGCGACACCGGGGTCACCGGCCATCCGGTCCTGCTACGCCCCTGGTCTCTGGACGTGTAGCCATCAGTCGCCACGACCGAGCCTACAACCCCGTCAGTCGCCACGACCGAGCCTACAGCCCCGTCAGTCGCCACGAGCAAGCCTACAGCCCAGTCAGTCGCCACTACGGACTCTCTACCCCTGCAGCGCCGGTGAGCGATCCAGACACCGCGCTACTGCAGCGTGGCCTACGCTGCAGTAGCGCTGCTCCTTTGTTTCCTGTCGCTGGACGGGTCGTCGACGTCCTGTCTCCAGCTCCTGCATCCTCCAGCGCGGTCGACGCTCCTGCTGCTTCCGGGTGGGTCGATGCCCCAGCTCCGGTCTCCGGAGCGGCCGACGTCCTGTCTCCAGCTCCTCTGTCCTCCGGCGCGGTCGACATCCCTCCTGCTGCCTCCGGGTGGGTTGACGCTCCGGCCTCCAGCTCCGGCCTCCAGCGCGGTTATCACCCCGCCTCCAGCTCCGGCACGGCCGACGTCCCGCCTCAGGCTCCTGCTGCCTTCGGGTAGAGCGAAGCCCTGCCTTGTCATCATCCCCCGGAGGGGTTCCCCGAGCCCGTGCGCGTCCTCCGGAGCGGTCACCCCAGTCCGCCCCGCCCCGTGGTCGTCCTCCGAAACGGTCACCCCAGGCACATCCTGCCCCGTGCCCGTCCTCCGTCCACCTAGGTTTCCCTTCTCGTGTCTTGTGTTGTTGTGGTCCTCCGTCCCCCCTCCTCCCATTCGGTCCAGGTTTGGTCGCAGAGAGGCTCCCTTTGAGGGGTGGGAGGGGTACTGTCAGGAGTCCGGTTTTCCTCTGTTTTGCCCCCAATTCCCTCTCCGCCTGTGTCCCCTGTCTGCTTGTTCTGTGTCCTCTTCTCACCTCCCGTGGCCACGCCCCTCACCAGTCGCAACTCCACTAAAATACGCAATTGTTCGCCAGGAGACATATGTGTATCAACTTTCATGAGTTTTTGAATATGATAAAGCCTCCAAGAAGGCAAATCACTTTACGTAAGGATAAGAAGAACGTCCAAAAAGAATGACTAACGACTAAGAAATTTTTTACAAAAAACAATAGGGCTTTCGCACCGATGCTCGGGCCCTAATTAAAACTGCACGCAGTGATGTGTCAGGAGTCCGGTTTTCCTCTGTTTTACCCCCGATCCTGTGTCCCCTCAGTCCCCTGTCTGCTTTTTCTGTGTCCTCCTCTTCTCACCTCCCGTGGCCACACCCCTCACCAGTCCCAGCAGATGCAGCCACTCACCCTGGATCACCACCTGCAGATGTGCTGCAGCTCCCTGATCACCTCCCCGGACTATGTACCCTGCCCCTGCACTCCTCTGGTTGTCGGTTCATTTGTTAATCACACATCCATCCTCCGTCTGTTCTCCGTTCGTCCTGTTCCCGTTCCTCCAGCTTCTGTTCCTCCTGCGGAGCTACCTGTCGGAGTCACCAGTCAGTGGAGTTGCCCTCCCGACTCGGAGGATTATTGACTCCGTTTCTTCCAGCTGTCCTGCCCGCTGCCCTGCCAGCCGTGTCTCCCCGGATCTGTCGGTTGAGTTGCCCTCCCGACTGGGAAGCAGATTGACGTTGTAGATACCGCCTTTTGTTTGTTTTTTATTGGAATAAAGACTGTATTTTGGAACCGATACCTAAGTCTGTGAGCCTGAATTTGGGTCCTGGTAAACACCATCTGCTTCCCACCCACTGTTGCAATGCACGAACAAGCTGTGTTAGGATTCCTGTCTGATCCTAGTGCGTTTCCCTCTGTTTTCCCCCTCCCCAATCACCTCTCCTCATGTGTGATGTCATTCAGCTGTCTGTTTGTTATGGTCTGCCATGTGCTTCTGTTTGTTTTCGTCTCTCCTGCAGTACCCTCCTCCGAGTTCCATCATCTGCCACGCCCTGCTCCAGCTGGATCGCATTCCACTTATCACCTCCAGCTGGATTAAATACCCCGGTCTCCCGTCAACTCAGTCATTCCATCCATTTACCTACCCAACATCCTGCCCCGTAAGTTTGTCTGTCTCTGCTCCCGAAGAAACTCCGGTTCTGACTCCTGTCTGTTTCCTGTTTCCTGCCATCCAGTGTCGAGCCACGGGTATCACCTATACGAAGAACCCTTCCAGTTCGTTCCTCGGAGATCAGCTGTCGAAGGTTTGGCCATCCTGTGTAGCGCCTCAGGCGTCACACAGTTGATCCTGCCTATCGGCTGTGCTGGTGGGGAACCTCAGGATTCCCACCAAGCCACATCAGCCTGCAGTGCTGTGGAGAAGCCTCGGGATTCTCCAGCGAAGCTCCGCCCACCCGGCTATGTCAGCCTGTGCGTGCTGAGGAGGACCTCGTGATTCCCCCAGCTAACCCACACCCCGGCCGCATTCGCTGAGGAGCCAACTTCCGGCTTGGAGTGGAGTAGCGCATTTGGACTCAGACATTTTGTGTACCTCCTGTTGATTATCTATACCTAGGAGAAATAAAGGCCTTGGTTCACCTAAGATTCTGCTGTTGTGTCTGCATTTGGGTTCGTTTGAAGCACACCTCATAACAAGCTGAGGTGTAAAATTTAATCCCAGGTGTTTGCAGTGAGGAGCAGGAGCTTTACCTCACCTGTGGGCCCATTCCTCTCAATTTGAACATGACAAATCTACTTTTTAATTTTCCTGAGGTGAAATGTCCACCATGTCTGTCAAACATTGTATTTATAAAATGTGCACTTCAACTGTTACGAAGACTCTGTGGGTTTATCCTGCTGACCTCAGCTTCCCACACAGCCTCTGAATTATTCAAAGGTTCACTTTGATTATTTAAGTTTTCATTCAAATGAAAAGGCATAAATTGGATTTAAAATATTCAAATGCATTAGACGTCCAGAGATCATTTTATGATGTTCAGAATGTTTTCAGTGGGTGACAATGATCAATGAGTATCATTGTACTCCACTGTTGTGTTGAAAGGTGTTTCTTATTTGTTTTCCTAATTTTGCCCAGAGAAAGCACAACAAATCTCAGCACTTAGAGATGCAGATTCACTTAGCTTTCAATCATCAAAATTATTTTATTCTGCTGTTTTATCATATGTTGATTATTTATGTAACAGTTGACGAAACTGTTGGGCGGGGGATTAAGATGAGCTCATGGGACAACGCAGGTGAAACCGACCACTGGGAAAAGTCCTGCTGTTCCAGATGACCAGTGTGACCACCTTTCCGGTTGATATTCACACGCTTGCTTTTTACTTGTCTTTCCCTACAGTCATGCATGTTTTATTGAGTTTTATAGTATTTAAAAAAACATTTCTTACATTCCCTTGAAACGCTGTTTTTGGGGCTTACCATAAGGCATGTTTGAGTTGAGCCTGAACCTTGTCATTGAGAGGTAATTTGTGGTCATTCCTGAGAAAGGCTCTTGTAGTAGAAGAAGGAAAATTTATCAAATTGTAGACCTGTAGACTGGGGAGTGTTTTCTACTCGGTTCTAACCTGCAAATCTTCCCTTTCTTTCTATTGCCCTGTATCACTGGACAAATTCTTACTGCAACCAGTAAGATACTCACATTTTATCATTTTTACCATGTAGCGTTATGCTAATTTACTTCGTGAGGATTAAATTTGCTCTCATTATTAGAAGGGGCACCAGTCCAATATTGGACAAAATATTAACTCAACATCAATATAAAATCAGTCAATCATCATCTGAATTTATGAATTCTCGTATCGGAATTCAAATTCTTTGATATATTCAGAAAGAAGCCGTGACACAGTTTGGATCTAATTAAAAATATTTATTATATAACTTCTCACAAGAAATGATTAAATGACAGATGCGTTTATATGAATGAGAATGCACAATTACTTCTTATTATTGATGGTGAAGTGAAATAGGGAATTGTTACCGGCTAAAGGAGACGGAACTGAATAAATAAAATTTAAGCCTAATGCTAAATTTGAATTTGCCACCCTGAATAAATGAATAGTCTTACTTTTGAGATGTGTAGTTCACAGGGCTAGGTGGGTCCAGGAGGTGACGCTCAGAGGTCCGTTAGATGAAAGTCGAATACCAGGGGTTTCCTCCCGTTATCAGCTTTCGTTAGTCGGTCCGTCTGGTAAGTGCTGGCCCTGAGGTCCCGTGGCAAAGCAGTCAAAAACGTCTCGGTCCAGCTGGACGTTTGCAGGTGGAGGTGGGCGACGTCTGGTCGTCACCACTAGTACTGATGTACGCTGAAGAGCTGGCCTTGCTCGCTGCGTTATCAAAATTACTGAGTGATGCAGGCTCGTCAAATGGGTGGAATTGAGTACTTAATCGGCGAAATAGCTGATGTACTTCAGGACTTTGATTGCTATGTTCAAAGCTTAACAAAAAGGTAGATATAAAAATGACAATCAAAACTTAATGAAACTCAAAATAATGAATCTTTACCGAGTCTTTACCGAATCTGAAGCGAATCTTTAGAAATTTGGAGTGAATCTTGACCAAATCTGGGGCGAATCTTCTTGGAATTTTAAGCGAATCTGGAATGAATCATAATGAGCAGCTTGGGTCTCTCTCTTTTAAGGTGGAGAGGATGGGCACCGCTCTGGGTGTCAAATTTCACTTTATCGACACCCTGTCTCAGGAGGGGAGAGGGGTTTCAGGAGGAGGAGGTGTCCTGAGGGCCAACGTTTAACACGATTTGATTCAAACTACGTATAATAGAAGTACCTTATTTCATTTCACCAACGTATTATGAGATATATTATTAGCACATCACATTTTAAACAATAAGGTCATTTTACCTAATTACTCAGATAGAGAGGGGGAGAAGAGTGAGTGGAGAGAGAGAGTGAGGCAGAGATCTGGGGTTAAACCATGTTCACCTCTAAAGTTTTAGTAACACAACTTTTGATAAACATCACATTGTTAGTATAAGAATATAATAGCAGACAGGATATCAGTTTATGAAATTATGAATCCAAGTCCATAATTTCTCCTTATAGTCTGAGTTTATGGTAAATCTGACCAAAAGGGGAGACGTAGTCCTTCTGGGATGGTCAATGCTGTGGTCATCTGGTCTGGGAAGTGTCACTTCTGTGGGAGGGTTTTTGACAACAAGGGATTAAGTAGGTATCATTTTGGTTCACAGTTGAGTGGATAGGGTCTCCAAATTGACAGTTTTTAGAGCTCAAAAAGGTGTGGATAGTGTCCGTTGTGAGAGAAAGTGTTTGTCTTCATGAGGTAAAAGGGTGATAAAACATGTTAATCTGATCCAAAAAGGTTTACCAAGAGTTCACATCCTGCAAGCTTGTGGGGGTTTGGAATTCCAGAGATAATGCTGAGGAGATGTTGTCCTGGCACTGTGGTGTGGGATACTTCAATAAAGCGAATTCGCTACAACCATTATATAAAATAAATGACACTAATGTCAGTAATGGTCCATTCAAAAGAAAATCCCCTGAGGAAATTGCGATGTTAATAATGAATGCAAATTTCAACCAATCTGCAATATTTGCAGGAGCTTGAAATTTTACAAAATTCATGCGATTTCTCCTCAATGACAGGGCTCATTAGAAGCTTCACCACACAAAGCCAGCCTCTCCAAACAAAACTTTCTTTATCAACAAAAATAACTCCTAATATACAGTCAGAAAGGAGCATCCTCTCATCTCATCATTGCAAAAAAAAAAAATAAACACACCGGAAAATACTGGCAAAACAGGAGGTGACTGGGTTTATGGGAAAGGTGGTCTTGAGAATTTGGCTACCAATCATCACATTACCTTACACCTGTTTTACAGTTACAAAGGATTGTACTTAAGTTTTGTGCATTTTTACATTAAATTTATATTATTTTAAAATCACTTAGGCTCCTTACATTAAGACACATGTGGGCCGTCTGAGTTTTAATGGCACCCACCTTCCGACAACAAAGTTAAAAATGAATGTATAGGGTAGTTACTTTATTAGTCCCCAAGGGGACATTTTTTAAACTCATACTATATCTATAAACTCATGCAAGATGTCTTTGAAAAGCTAAGACTCTTTTAATTCTATCCATATAAACCATTTTAAGATAATAACCACAGCAGGTTCAGTAAACAGCTTTGTCAGACCACTGCTGAACAAACAAATGATTACAGTATTGACCTAACTCAACAAAACAGCCTCAGAGTCCCACACTGACCAGGAAAAGTCAGACAGAAACCCTCTGGTTGAGTCAGCAAAGCTCCAGTAAATCCAATCCAGCAAAGTATTTCATCCAAAAAGCATTAATATGTCCAGAATACACACAATTTGTGGTCATTGTCTGGTAAAACGTGAGATATCCTGGCACAAAGCCAACTCTGAATCAAACAAGACCTAACATGGTCGACCCTGTTTGATTGACACCTCACTGAGCCAATAGGATCGTCTAATTCCTGTCTCCAGCCTGCAGAAGCCATCCGGACGGCATGTGGTGCGAAAGTGCCCTCCTCTCTTCTGCTGTTCACAACTGCAGCCAATCACAAGCTATGTTGGCGATGATTGACACTTTGTATAGCCAATGAGATTCTGAACATGGCGATATGCGGCTTTCGGGGGTAATTCTTCCGGCTTCCTGACTCTTTAGCTGCGTCAAGATATTAATCTGGCATTTTCTTCCCGTGCACTGTGTCACTGGGCAGAAATGCATTTGGTTAGCTGATTTTTAGGAGTTTTATCATGAAAACAATGCCAGATGGACCTTTTACAAACGTTATAGTGCTCATATGTGATATTGTAGAGTTAGATTCGTTTTTTGTTATATAAATGACAATTTTCACCATACTAATGTGGTGGAAATTCCTAACCGAGGCCCAGCTTCCCTGGTCCCTTCACACCACTCGCAGTTGTCATAATCAAACAGAGTCTTCAGAATCTGATGCAATGTAGGTTTATTGAAAATCGAGGGTCTCAACAAACTGAGTGATCTCATGAGAGTAACTGAAGTGGAACTGTTGAGTGCTGCCTTATAAAGTGTTTAGGTCCCATGTTGTAGTATGGTTTTCCCTGGGAGCCACAGGCCATCACATGTCATTAATGGGGTCCTATTCCCCCCTATCCCCCCCACCCTCCCATGTGCCTGCTGACCCCTGACTCGCTCATGACTGATATTTGGTACTGTGACTCACTTAAAATCAATACTCCTACTGACTAGGCATTACAATTAATAGTTGAGTACACATATGTGAGTATCAAAATTATCCACCACACTACTTGTTATGTCTCCAAATGGCATAATCTTTGGAAACTCCTGGACATGCCCTCACAAAAACATGTGTAACACCTATCGAGACTCTGATAACAACTTTCATTTTACGGGTATGCCTTGACAAGACGTTTTTAAATTTGACTGGAAGCATAAATTAAGAGGACTTCTCTTTGACCTGGAGTAGCCAAAGGAGTAGCTTCCTTTGGAAGCCTCATCTAAGAGGGAGTACATCTTACTCATTATCTTAAGCTGTTGCTGTTGTTGTCCTGCACATCAATAGCTTGGATTAAAGCAGCAACAACAGACTGTCGTCATCAGTACCGCAACTACACAAAAAGAGGCTGAGACAGACTCAGGAGGAGACAATGAGAGAGCTGGGAGAAAATGTTGGCTCCCTGTAAAGGTAATAATTGGGTTCCCGTTTCCTTTTTTTTTCTCACTGAATTGGATGCACTAGTGTGTGCCGCTGCCTACACACCATAGGAATGGAAAGACCTGACAGCAGCTGCCAGGTTTTTCTCCAGGATCGCTGCGTCTCGGCAGTTTTTAATTAAAATGCTCCATTTGTGCCACCTAGCCCAGCTTCCTGGGAGAGAAAATAGAAGAGAATAAATTACTGCGTCCATCCCTGCTGGCTACAGCTTCACAACAATTCATTAGAACTGATATGCAACTTTTAAATCAAGATCTGAGGGCTTGTTTACTTACAGTTCGACAGTAAATGTAGCTAACGTATTAATTTGAATTTTCAAAGAAGTTGGAAGATGAGGGAATGTAAGTAACAAGGTATAAAAACTGATGTCATATTTCAGTGTCACACCCATTCTGACAGTACGTGCTGTCATCTGCTTGATTGCATGCACTACATTACAACCCTGAGCCTCAATAAGAGTCTTTGGGTTTAACCTTGATGTGTTATTTTAAGCCATCGCAGCACTTTAACATATTAATGAACGTCTTATGATGCAGAATAAGTCATTTTGCAGCCGCAGCGGTAGTGATGGGATGATGAGCCAATAACCTGTCCACAATGTTGTTTGTGATTACTGTTACTGGCAGGGGAGACACAAGTATTTCTGGTTGGAAGACAACTACAAGAACAGTGGTATTATCCTCTATTACGAGAGAGCCCACCAGGCATTAGTCAAGAGCGACCTGACGATAAAAAAGGGAGCATTCACATTATCTGGAAAATTTCCGGCTTGTACAAAGACATACTGCTTCTCTTCAGGTTTGACTTCAGGCCGGTTATCTGGTGCCTCATCAGCTCAAACGTTTTCATTGTGATCTAAGTTCTCTCAACAAACCACAGTGTGCTGCTTTGGCGCAAAATTCTGTTTATATTTCCAAAAAGAGAAGTTGCAACTGCCATGTAATTCACATCTAGTGCATTTTCGTGAAGCAGAGTTTCCTACATTTCTATAAAAACATGAAGGAACCGGAGGGCTGAGATGAAAGGTTGAAGAAATGAAAACATACCAGTTCATCCCAGATATGCCAGTTTTCCACTCCGTGAGGGCTATCAATAGGCCTCGCTTTGGGAACCTCGGATTCCATCATTGGCTTGTTTGGCTGTTTTGTCGCCATGACAATTTCCCTTCAAGGAAAACGGTAAAGAGAAAGCTAATTTTCAAAAATATCCACAGTGAAGCAGCGGGAGTGACGAGGCGTATAAAGATAAGTGTGCATTAACAAACAAACATGTGCCTTGTCAGCCAACATTTATATTGCACCAACAAACCAAAAGTACATAAACAAAAATAAAATAATAATAAAAAAACAATAGAAAACACTTCTCAGACATGAGGCCATGTTTTTACATCAATCCGAAGGGCATGTTGAATCTAACAATTACATCATTTCAGATGGTTTAAACAGACCATATTGCGAGGTTTACATCATCTCATTCCTCCTCTTCATCATCGGTTAAATTGATGTTTCACCAAAGCAGTGAATGGTCCCCAGAGCTTTTCAAACATGTCTTGTTTTCCTTTCCGTCTACAAGTCATTCTTTCTAGAGGGAAGGTTATTAACATTTGTGGAACCCAAATGTAACATTTGGCCTGTTAGTCTTTTTCCAAAACATTGTAATCGATTTTCTATCTCGTAGGAGACACATATCTGTCATTATTCTTTCAGTTTTGGCATGTTTTGGTTCTTTTGGGTGAAGCCCTAAAATAAATGGACCCATTGGAATTTCTTGGAATATAATTTTTTTTATTTACCCATCTTCCCAAAAGGATTTGATTTTACTACACTGCTAAACACAATGAAATAGAGTCCCCCTTCAACTCACTACAGTTTGTGAAGGGACATGAATTTAACCTTACTGGAGTGATGTTTTCATGAGCCATTTGCATTGTAACAGCCTTCATCAGGTATCGATAGATTTAGTATAGGCCTTCTTCAGGGGTTTTTCTCCTTCTAGCTCTGCCCTCCATGCATCCCATTTGTCTCAAGCGTTCTCAGGTGAATTTGACATTACGAGGTTGTGTAGTTCTGATGTAGCACCTTTGCTTCAACTATCCTTAGACACCCTGTTTGAGGGTGACTGTGTGGTAGGAGTGTCAGGCTTATGCAACGTGTATATAGGGAGTGCGTCTGCTGCCGGTTTCATCCGTAGCTCAGTGTATGACTGGATTTTAACAAACCAGCATTACTGCACAGTTCTGTGCTGTTGCTTGCATATCATGGAAATGGAACATTTTCTCCAGACAGCAGTTCTTCATTCTCTTGCTGGGAAACATTCCGCAAAAAGAAATGAAATGAAAGATAGGTGAAAACATTTGTGCTTTTTGGGTGGATTTAAGAACCTACATGGATTTTCTCTGCTTGTGTGAAGCAAACAGAAGGTGTTGTGCTGCCATCCGCTCATCTCTTCATTAGAATGCAGCACCAGCCTGCAGCTGCACTCAGAGCAGAGACTGATGATGAAACCAGAGCTAAAAATAGCTGCCTCCCAGGATCCCCCTCACTGTAAACACTCAGAGAGCCACTGACAAGCAGCACCAGCGCTGTGTGTGTGTGTGTGTGTGTGTGTGCGCGCGCGCGTGCATACAGGGCTTAGGTGTGTGTTGGAAACATTGCAGCCCTATTCGCCCCCCTCCACAGTCATAAAGCAGTGTTTGGTTTGGCAGGCATGCATTATGGAGCTGCTGTGCGACCAGAGCCTTCTGTGGGGTTTTTACTTGAACAAGTGGAGGGAACGTCTGCAGCTCACAGCTGCACAGCACAAACACAGCAATCACGCCGATAAATCAAAGCTCAGGCCACACTCACATTATGAAAGTACATGTTGCTGTCAGGTAAAGAGCAACATTATGCAAGCATACAAATAGTTTCAGTTTGCCTTTGTTTGACAAACCCTGAAGGTCCAATCCTGAAATAATCATTTAATATTCTGGATAAAAACATCTTTAATCTGTTGATATATAAATATGATTTAACTATCTCAAGATGCACAGTCGTAACAACCACAGCTTGAATTTCCCCTCGATGGAGAATGAAGTGCAACACCACTGAGGGTCGCTGGATACAAACTCCAAAAAAACCTCGATTCCTTTTCAGGGTCAACTTCCCAGGAAATACTGATTCAATAAATTCCTGAGGTAAGTCAAAGTCACTCCTGATCTGTGCTGGTCATCAAAGTTCAACTCGGATGTGACTGGCTTGATGGACATGCTGGTCTGGGCCATTTGGGCGATGTGGCCAGGAGGGTCAATTATTGTCTTGATTTTTTTTAATTGAAAATTGACAGTTTGTGTAAATCAGTGCTTTTGTTCACCGTAACTACGGCATGGTCTTTGGTTAATTGAACAACAACAGACCATCTCTCATTGTGATATCCAGCTTGTTGTGTAGGTACATGTTCTTAATGATTGTTATCTATCCCTAAAAAGAGATAATAAATCAGAAGATTATTTCTCTAGACAGATCCTATCCAACCACAACTTAAAAATGAAGATTACATTCAATAGAGTAAATCTGATTCCTCCCGTTGCTCTTTTTCTTCATCACTTCTGCTTTCCCACTATGTCAAGTCTCTTATTCTCAATCTCGTCATCACCGTACTTCACCAATGACCTCTCTCCTGCTTTTCTTTTGAAAGTTTTTCGCCCTTGTTCTTTAAATACCATTGCAGTTCCATCGTTTTATCTTTCAGACAAGGCTCCTCCTCCCCATCACCACTTCATCTCGCTGGTTTTCCTTGGAGCTTCAAGTAAAGTTTCCATTAGTCATCTTCACTTTTCCCTCACCCCAACCGGTCGAGACAAATGACCAGCCACCTCTGAGCCCGAGTTGAGTTTTTCTTTCCTACGGTTGAAGGTTTTCTTCCTGTTTAGAAATATTTTTTCTTTCCTACGGTTGAAGGTTTTCTTCCTGTTGAAAAGGAGTTTTTATTTCCTACTGTTGATGTTATGAGGTGGAGTTTAACAGGACCCAAATGCAGGCTCACAGACTCGGGTATCGACAGACAGAGGAAAACAGGAATCCTGACAGTTGAAGGTTTTCTTCCTGTTTAAAGGGAGTTTTTCTTCCTGCAAAAGGAGTTTTTCTTTCCTACTGGTGAAGGTTTTCTTTCAGTCCAAAAGTAATTTTTCTTTCTTACGGTTGAAGGTTTTCTTCCTATTTAAAGGGAGTTTTTCTTTTCTACTGTTGAAGGTTTTCTTCCTGCTAAAAGCAGTTTTTCCTTTTCTCATGTTGAACGTTTTCTTACTGATAAAAGGAGTTTTTTCTTTCCTACAGTTGAAGGTTTTCTTCCTGTAAAAATTTTTTTTTTCTCTCCTACTGTTGAAGGTTTTCTTCCTGTTTAAAGGGAGTTTTTCTTTCCTACTGTTGAAGGTTTTCTTCCTGTTTAAAAGTTTTTTTTCTTTCCTACGATTGAAGGTTTTCTTCCTGTTTAAAGGGAGTTTTTATTTCCTACGGTTGAACGTTTTCGTCCTGTTTAAAGGGAGTTTTTCTTTCCTACGGTTGAAGGTTTTCTTCCTGTTTAAAGGGAGTTTTTCTTTCCTACTGTTGAAGGTTTTCGTCCTTTTTAAAGGGAGTTTTTCTTTCCTACTGTTGAAGGTTTTCTTCCTGTTTAAAGGGAGTTTTTGTTTCCTACGGTTGAACGTTTTCGTCCTGTTTAAAGGGAGTTTTTCTTTCCTACTGATGAAGGTTTTCTTCCTGTTTAAAGGGAGTTTTTCTTTCCTACTGTTGAAGGTTTTCGTCCTTTTTAAAGGGAGTTTTTCTTTCCTACTGTTGAAGGTTTTCTTCCTGTTTAAAGGGAGTTTTTATTTCCTACGGTTGAACGTTTTCGTCCTGTTTAAAGGGAGTTTTTCTTTCCTACGGTTGAAGGTTTTCTTCCTGTTTAAAGGGAGTTTTTCTTTCCTACTGTTGAAGGTTTTCGTCCTTTTTAAAGGGAGTTTTTCTTTCCTACTGTTGAAGGTTTTCTTCCTGTTTAAAGGGAGTTTTTGTTTCCTACGGTTGAATGTTTTCGTCCTGTTTAAAGGGAGTTTTTCTTTCCTACTGATGAAGGTTTTCTTCCTGTTTAAATGGAGTTTTTCTTTCCTACTGTTGAAGGTTTTCTTCCTGTTTAAGTGGAGTTTTTCCTTCCAGTTTTTGCTCATGTGGGAATTGTTCAATTGCTGGGCTCCTTTTTTAAGTTCCCTGCTGTAAATTGGTGCTACACCAAACAAAAATTGGCTCCAGTGTCTGGGCTCAGGGGGTCATATCTGATCTCCAACATCTATTTCGGACATCGCTTGGTGAGACTTTGCACCGCCAGAGTACAACCTAGTATGTGATTGCATTTAATTCCAGTGATTAGACGTCTCATCAGGACTGTGCAGGTGTGAACAGCTGAAAACATCTTGGTTATTGTACTATTTAGAACAAGGGTTGGTGGTTAATGTGGCCGTTGTTTGTGTTGGAAAACAGCCAGGAATCACTTCAACTTAGTGCTTGAAGTCGGTGATGCCTTGGTTTTCATAAGTTTGTGCACCTATAAATGGGACTCAGCCTCAGTTACACTTCAAACAGGCAATAAAATCTATTTATGTGGCAGTTTGTCTCTAAAGATAAACAAAGATTTTCTAACATTGTAAAATTGCTCCCGTCCACTCGTCCTTTCTGGATTGTGTCACTTTCCACAAAGATGCTTTCCTTTTGCGCATGTCAGTGCGATATTACAGCTTTCCTGTTTTCAGATTCAGGATGAATCAGAGATCATAGAGGAACTGAGGGAGATAGGTTTCCATGGCAATACTATTTCTCTTTCCTTCTCCCGAGTTTGACGTCACTTCAGGATTCCTGGTAAACCTTTAGCTCAAAGGTGTGTGTGTGCACAATGGGGGCAGAAGAGGGATACAGCACTGCAAAGATCCACATTCATGGTGAAGATGGTCATACGAGGTGTGAATCATCTATTGACTGGTCTGCTCGCCATGTGTCTTACATGCGTCTTATCCCACATGTATTTCAAATATATATATATATATATTTTTTTGTAAACATATATATACATATATATATATATATATATATATATATATATATATGTATATATGTGTGTGTGACAGCTGTTTTTATGACAGTAGTGGTGCAGGTCAGTCAGCACAGAGACGTTTTATGCTTGTGTAAAACAAGCACTATCCTCCTTTAATACTCTGTGTATGTGACATTCTGCCACCTCGTGGTTTCCTGTGATCCTTGTACATGTGGCTCAATCAAGCACAGTACATCAGATACTCCAGACAACAAAAACTCTTAAAACTGCTGTAAAAACACAATAATCCCTCTGATATTTTACTGTTTTTACTGACATCATTTACTAAACTGTGACTGTTTTAATCGATCAATTTCAAAGGTTTTTTTGGATCTTTGATAGAGATTTTGATTTTTTTTTTTAAAGGATAAAACATCCAAAGAAATTATTATTGTACTTCACTATACTATGTTATTCTATTAAAAGTAAATTAAATCATGGAAAAAACATGTGTATCATGTACTTATATGTTAGAATGTGCATGCTCACACGTTTGCATGTATTTATGCACAGTAGAAGCATGAATAAATGTGTCATGTTTTTACTGATTAATTATTATAATGCTTGTTGGACTCAGCTGTATTTGAGTCACATCTTCATGTTTTTTTTACTTTGTGCTACTCCAGTACAGTATCATTAATAATTATTAATGATTATTAAACATCTTGCTAGTACAACTTTAACAGTTAAAAATGTTATAAATTGTGTGTTATGTGTTCATAACACACAATTTCAGCTTAATAACAAGTTACTTAATAACAATTAAATCGTAAAAGTTTAATATTATTTTACAACTTCTGCTGAGGTATTTTTTAGTATATCAAAGTAAAGTGCAGACATACACATAGTATACAAAAACATAGTCATATTTACATATTATTTAAATTGTATTAATTATAAATACACTGTCAATAGGCTATTTGCCTTATAGTTCATTTAGGATTTCATTTAAAATATAATTTCAGATATGGTAATTATTTAAAAATGTACTCAAATGGGGTCTGTTTTCATGGCTCTTGAGTTGTAATGAGCATTTTTATCATTCTGACTTCATTTTGTTTTCATTTCTGGTGATTCTGTTTAAACGTTATCACATCATCTGCTGTGAGTTTCTAACTGAGCAGATCAGCGACTTTGTTGAAGAGGCAGTTTAGTTGCATTAGGGGAAATAAAAGTATAAACTCTGGATTTTTAGGAATATCAGTACCATAAAAAGATAGATAAAATATATAATATTCCATTTTGTATATGCTGCATAACACCAGTCTTCTAAAAATAATCAGTAGGGATAAGGATGGAAAATAAAACTAAATTATATGGAGGAAACAGATCAAATCTGGCTCATTGTTGTTCAAACATGGTGAGATTCTTTTCCTACGAAGAAGTCCAAATTTAGGTCCCAGCGGGTCCACCGGAGTACCAGCTGCACGCTCCAAAGGTGTAAACAAAGGTGCATGTGTTAGTTTGAGTGGCAGGTGTGTGATAGAATATTGGCTGGCTGAGGGTGTCGTGGGCAGCGAGCCACAACAGAAATACATAACCTCCCTGCAGGGGGTCTCCTCAGAGGACGAGAGGTGACAAGAGACCGAAAGCAAATTTATCTGGTCTGTCTGCAGCACGAGCTGATTCAAGAAGATGTAAAGGCTCGAGAGATTTTAACCACAGACTGGATATAAAAGTGTTCGTAGCTTCCAGGTCTGAAAAATGGTTCCGATGCAGAAGTGTCTTCAGCTGCAATACCAGCGAGTGCCACTAGAGGTCGTCTCCAAAAAGCCTCCGGCTCCATAGACTCCCATTCAACTTCTCTCATCAAATCCAAAGTGAATAAAATGTGTCCATCAGTTATCTCGGTGTTGTTAGCTAAAGTCATTCCTTCTTCTTAGTTTTCTGGAGGTCCATCTGAAAATAATCCCTCATTCATTAGAAAAGAAGATTCAAGAAGACCTGTTTTTGGGGGCGTGTCTGTTTGATTGACAGGCCTGTGGTGCAGTCAGGTTACAGCTATCGGTGGGCGGGACGTAGTATTGTCAGGTTTCCAATCAGATCGGTCAGATCCACCGCTGGCTCCTCCCCCAGCTCGTCCAAATATGGTCACTTCCTGCTCCAAACCACTCTGAACTAGCAAAGATGGTGACGGACAGAATCTGAACTGGAGGCTTCATAATGTTTACAAAGCAACGGGTGACGTTGCTGCTGGCTGCCACTTGATTTTAATGTTAACTTGGTTATGAAGGTGCTGTTTCATTGGCTGTCAACAAGCAAGCTTTTAAAATGATTATTTGCTTGTGTTGCTTCTCATATTTTCATTTCTTAGAGGACTTTTTCCAGGCAGCCATAGCCAGTTAACACTTCACAATAGAACAAGATTATTTAAAAATATAAAAGTACCTGGTTAATTTTCAGTATCCTGATTTAATTAGTTATTAGTTATGTGCCCTGCCCACCTGGATTCACAAGGTCAAAGACCTTTGCAAATAACCAGCATTTTAAAACTACCATTTTTAAAAATCAAGTGCAAATAAGTTTATTTACATTTTCTTTATTGTGCTTCAACACAACGAAATTGAGCAATAGAAGAAAACCTGTGACAACAAAAAGATAATTCTAACAGCACCCTCCACCTCAGTTGTAGAGATATGGAGAAATGTTGAGGTGCACAAAACATCTTATATGCAACTTTTTCATAGATTAAAAAAGAAACAGAATTATCCTTTAAACATTTGTGCAGAGGATGACATTCAGCAGGAATTTGGGAGGGCGATCTGCAATAAAAAGGTCTGCCTATAAACTTAATGTTAGCCTTACTCTTCTACTGTCACATGCAAAAATAACGTCATGAAACAGCCATCGTAAGAGGACAAACAACAACACTGTACATGTCTTCTTGCAGACTTCACATTTTGATCTAATCACCAAAGTACAAATTTATCGGAGAAATGACATTTTCAAACAATTTTGACAGGAATTACACAAACATGACGAATCTTGTGATGAATGAAACAAGCAATTGTAAAATTGTATTCTTTTAGCTGACGACTGGTCTCAGAATACGAGAGAAGCGTCAAATTGATTTGCGGTATCTAAATAAAAGAAGTGTTTTTACAAAGAGAGGTGAACCGAAAGTGCCTGAATACATCAAAGTTAGTAGTAGCTACAAACTGGTGCTCTAAACCAGTACATACATCAGCTCAGTGAGTAAACTCAGGACACAAATCAATGAATACTGCATCAAATTAGAGCATACAATAGTGCATAAACAAGTACATAAACAAATCTGTGCATAAACAGTTCTTCCGCTGAGACAAAATAAAAAAATATAAAGAAATCCTCAAACATGCCCGATTGAACATGTCACACTTGGTACATAAAGATCAGATAAAATTGTGCGATATATCTCCATATCTTAGTACACTCGTTAAATCCTGGTCTTGTGCTCATGTGCACCGTACATGACGCTACACAACAGAAACAAACATTGCATACCGTGCTGCTTAAACATCACATGTTCTTCAGCATTCATGACAACAACACACCATACTCTTGTATCAGAACAATTATCCTAGTGTGAAATAATTTCTTCTTCTTGCAAAATAAGTTAAAAACTAAAACACAGAAAACCTTTGCTGACCCCTCCCCGCCATCATTATAACATCAATTCAAAATAATTTTTTGGTGATATTGGCTTCATCTGTAAACATCGGGGCAACTAATCAATAACTGTTGGCAACCATGTTAATGCTTACCTTTTGATATTTTTGTACAGAGGTGACAATTTAAGCACATTTCTTTTTTAAAAAAAACGTCAGGAAGCCGCTCATGGACACAGATGAATCACAGGCATGCAAAGCTCTCTGTTGGGGACACCTGAAAGGGAACTGTGCCATCTACTGGATTTAGTAGGAATTTTCCATTTGGCTGCATTAATGAACGTGAACAATGAGGAAGCTTTAAGAAAAGTTTGAACTGTAACTTATTTCTCTTTCCTATGTCCCTCTGTCATCCTGCTCAAGCTGCCCTTGTTACACACTTTCTCTTCAAGAAAAGGAGTGACTACATTTTTAAGGTTTCCTTTCTGCACAATCCGTCATACTTGCTCACTCAATTTTTTTTGGACCACAAACGTACAGTATCATCATTTTAGTGCAGATCAAAGACCTTTTACTTAAAGCAGTTGTGGTACTCATGCATGGCCGCTGTCATCGTGCATCAGCTTCAGGTGAAACATGTTCCTCAATCAGCCTTTCATCACTGGTGCATTAGCAACCATCACTTATTAAACAATCCATTAGGAAAATTGCTGGTTGACATTTCAGGGAAAATTGCTTACATAATAATCTGGCATTTGCTTTTTTTTACATTTACATTTAACTCTGTTTCATGTATTTGACCGTTTCTAAAGATCTATCTTGTCTGAACTCTCCTCTCTCTTCTCCTGTTCATCCATTGTTGCCATACAAGGTACATTTTGCAGCCAGAAACTGCATTATTTCCCCGAGATTAACATAGTTCCCTTCAGCTGCTAAAACAAATCATATCCACTTGAGTTATAAATAACCCAGCAGGAGGAAATGGGTGTGGAGGTTCTAGGGTCCATTTGTGGCAAAACTATGTTGACTGTGTCGACTGAACATGTGGTGAGATATCTGTCGATGTCAATTCAACTTTGAACTGTACAATGTACCCATGTTATCTCATAGCACCCCTTGTTGTTGTGCATGTCGTCCTGACGTGTTGTTCGATTGTGTTGTTGTGGATGGAGTTCTGACGCCTGTACTATTAAGCTGGATTTGCAGTAATCGAGTTAACATCGGGTTTAACTCCATTAAGCTGTTTGACTGGGATACATCGCCATGGTAACTTATACTGCAGACTTTCGAGATAATACATCAAAACATACCAAAGCACCACCTGCTGACCAATCAATTCCCTTGGAATAAAGGCATCACCAATCGTACAACCCAATTTCCCAAAAAGTTGGGACGCTGTGTAAAATATAAATAAAAACAGAACGGGATGATTTGAAAATCATATAAACCCATATTTAATTGAAAATAGACCAAAGATAACATCAAATGTTGAAACCAAGAAATGTTATTGTTTTATGAAAAATATATGAATTTGATGCCAGCAATATTTCAGAAAAGGGGCAGGGGCAGGAAAAGATTGGAAAAGTTGTGTAATGCTAAAAAAAAAATTAAAAAAAAACCTGGTGGAACATCTCACTGGCATCGGTTCAGTAACATGATTGAGTATAAAAAAGAGCATCCCAGAGAGGCAGAGTGTCTCAGCAGTGAAGATGTGGAGAGGTTCACCACTCAATCATCAACAATCTGAGAATAATGTTCATCAACATAAAACTACAAAGAATTGGTGGATTTCATCATCTACGGTTCATAATATCATTAAAAGATTCAGAGAATCTGGAGAAATCTCTGAACACAAGGGACAAGGCTGGAAACCAATATTGGATGGTGGTGATCTTCGGGCCCTCAGGCAGCACTGCATTAAAAACACACTATTCTGGAGTGGAAATCACTGCATGGGCTCAGGAACACTTGTGAAAACCATCGTCTGTGAACACAGTTCATCGCTGCGTCCACAAATGCAGGTTAAAACTCTCCAAAGAAGAAACCAGATACATCGTCTTAGTTTCTCACACCCAAACTGGAAAACACAAATAAAACTATTCTATTTGTTGTTGTTTATTGTCCACCTGATATCTGCAGGTAGTGTGTAACACAGCTATGGAGCAGAACTGACAAAAGCCAATTCCCCAATTTTGTCATGTTTAATTAATAATCATTTTTATGTGGTGTTCAGGAACAGCTGCGACTTCCTCAAACGCCTTTGTTTGAAAATTCTTTAGATTGGTGGTCCCTCAGTTTTCGGACCACTTTCAAGTGCACCAAGCGAGTACTAATAGTTGTCTGCATGTTTCCATACTTGACATAATCACCCCATTTGGAACACAGCACCTGATTTTTAATGTTGAAATTTGTCCCTACCCATCCCAAGGTGTTGGATGGGGTTGAGGTTCAGACTCTCTGCAGCCAGTCAAAGTCTTTGACGCTAAACTGAGAAAACGATTTATTCATGGACTGGTTTTCTGCACAGGAGCACCTTCATTTTGGAACAGGAAGGTAACCTGCCCATAATGTGATTCAAACAGATTCAAACCACTGCTGCAGACTTCATCCACAAGAGGGTGCACACCCACCCGATGAGAGCAGAAGCTCTCTGAAACCGCCTGTCTTTCTCTGTCTTGCTCCCCACTAAAAGCATTCGGGGTTGCAGCAAACAAAGAGGCTTTGCTTTAGAGGTGAATAACCCCAGCTGGGAGAACATGCTGGCTGGACTCCCTTTGTGTTGTTGGGGTCACAGTGTTGTTCCAGCGAGCTGAGCATCAGCACTAACAGAAGCTGGCATGTTCCAGGCTCTTACTGGCAAATCCTACTGAGTCATCAGCGGGCTCTTTGTCCACAGGTTTAGGTGAGCTCTGTGACCTCCTGTCAGCTCTGTGTCATACTGTAGCTCCGCCCGCATCGCAATTCATACACACCAGACTGGGAAACAAACAGACACTCAAAATACAGCTTGTTCTATCAACACTTCTTTCTTTAACGTTGTTTACTCCGTGTGCTCTGTAAAACCTTTGGATCAGTGATGTGTGTGTAAGGTGCTCTAAAATTCAAGTTGAGCTAAGCTGAGCCAACTTCTGAACATCCACCTGCTTTTTCAGTGCACTAGGATTCAACAAATATGCACTTTACACCTACAAACACACACACGCATATATATATAAATATGCATTTGTGAATTCAGCAACATTGGATTGGATTGGATTATCTGAAATGTTTTTATATTATGAACTTTAGATGATGAAATCCACTAATTCTTTGTAGTTTTACGTTGAGGAACATTATTCTTAGATTGTTGAACTATTTTCCCACAGTCTTTCACAGAGTGGTGAACCTCTCTCCATCTTCACTGCTGAGAGACTCTGCCTCTCTGAAATCATCTTTTTACATTCAATCATGTTACTGATCTGTTGCCATGGTAACCTGATTAGTTGTGAGTTGTTCCACCAGCTGTTTCTTTCAGCTTTACACAACTTTTCCAATCTTTTGTTGACCCTGTCACAACTTTTTTGAAACATGTTTCTGCCATCAAATTCCAAATGAGCATAATATTTCTCACAATTCAATTTCTCAGTTTCAACATTTGATATTGTTGTATTTGGTCTATTTTCTATTAATTACATGATTTGCACAGCATTGCATTCAGTTCGTGGGTCGTGACCAAAAGAACGAGGTCACGGCTACAAGCAGCCGAAATGAGTTTCCTCCGTAGGGTGGCCGGACTCAGCCTTAGAGATCGGGTAAGGAGTTCGGAGATCAGGAGGGAACTCGGAGTAAAGCTCACGTCGAAAGGAGTCAGCTGAGGTGGTTCAGCATCTGATCAGGATCCTCCTGCGCTCCTCCCCACTGGAGGTTTACCGGACACACCCAACTGGCAGGAGACCCCGGGGAACACCCAGAACAAGCTGGAGGGATTATATCTCCCGGCTGGTCTGGGAACACCTCGGGATCCCCCAGGATGAGCTGGAAGATGTTGCAGGGAGAGAAGTCTGGGTCAACCTGCTCGACCTGCTGCCACCGAGAACCGATCCTGGATAAGTGGAAGATGATGGATGGATGCATTCAGTTTTTATTTACATTTTTATAGTGTCCCAACTTTTTGGGAACACATTTCTTTACAGAATTTACAGTCCTGTTAATTCCAGTCAACAACCAAAAAAATAATTAATTGTTGTGCAATATATTGAAATTGTATTTCATTCAAAGCAATTAAAATATACCAGACAGGTTAAAAAAAAATAATTAATGCCTGAGAAGGATGGGTTTAGTGCTAACTGTTGAAGTACCAGAGTGCACCTATGATATACGTTGTTGCTGTTCCTGACTGTTTCTACAGTGGCAAGTTTATATTGCTAACTTTATCAAATTAAAGTGAGGGAAATAATTAGTTTTGACTATAATTTGTAATCATTCTGTTTTCAATGGTTGTTCTGAATTAATCAGCTCAAGTTTGATGGTTTGATTTCAGTCAACACAGATTTCATCAAATGTTTCACAATAAAAGCATTGTTAAAAAAAAAAGTGCTGGAGGGTTTTTTAAATTTGAAATGAACACAGGAAGAGTTGAGTTTGTTTTAAAGGGCAATGCAGTGACTTTAACATCACAAACGGAAGCATTCAAATGAGGCTTCAAGTTGACATCGTGACTCAATCAATAACACAATAACATGCTTTAGACCATGCGCCGAAAAAATGTGAACATGTTATTTCCTCACTTGTGGTGCAGCATCAATACGGTGCATTTTGGCAGCACTACACCCGTATTAGCCCATATGAACCCTGGAATAGTATTTGTTGCAGTAATCAATCCTTCTGTTTACACTGGCCATTACAACATCATTTCCTAGAACACGTTCAAAGTATTATGTCCCTTGTAGTAAAAATGTATTTTCTGAAGTCAGCTGAGAAAAAAATGTTTTGGCTGCGACTTTGTGTACGATGAGAATCAGCTAAACAGATGGAAGTGTTGTAAATTGAAAGTTGATTAGTTGGTGGAGGAATATAACGGTAAGTGATGTATTCTAATTAGCATTACAATGTGAAAGTATAAATGCAAAAGAGAACAGGGAGGGATGAACATATTTGGTACAATCCTTTTTTATTAAATGTGCAAAGGGAAGTTTTATGAAACATAGATTGGAGAGAGACTGTCTAAAGGTCGGTGACACGGCGGAAAGACCCCACATTGGGGTTCATGGCTGCCCACTCGCTGAAGCCACGGTACCCTCCTCTCTCCAGCAGGTACTGATGTCCACGGCAGTTGGGAAGCTCGTAGAAGACCCAGGCACCGTCATGGACGTGGGCGGAGTGAACCTCCCGGTGGTGCCAACGGTCAGGCAAGTTGTTTACATCTTCAGTGCACTCCAACATCTGACCGCTGAAGTCAGGACGCTCGTAAATACGAATCCTGAACGCACTAGAGGGCTGCAAGACAAACACCGGTTCAGTTTATCTTTGCAGTAGGGCTTACCCTGCAGCTAACATGACAAGAATATGCAATACGTCTGAAAACACACACACTCTGTATGTACTAAATATGTGTGTATTTGTTGATTCAGCAACAAACTGTGTTCACAGACAATGCTTTTTGGAAGTGTTCCTGGGCCCATGCAGTGATTTCCACTACAGATTCGTGGCTGTTTTTAAGGGGCTTTAAAGGGTTTGAGGGCCCAAAGATTACGGTCATCCGATATTGGTTTTCAGCCTTGTCCCTTGCATGCATGACATTTTTTTCTGTAGTTATTGAAATTTGCTTTACAATAAAGCCAAGCTTCAGTTTAGTTTAGTTTTTGTTTGTTTATCATGCAGTCTCATTCTAGAAGTTACATAATTGCTTTTCCCAGGTATGTTTACATAGGAATCACATCCCTATGAGTTGCAATGCAGTGATAGATAGCACAGGATATCATGGTGTGTTCATGTCATATGTTGGATGGACAGGAACGCTTGGTTTTGAGGTATTTTTGTATTCCTGAGCACCATCTTGGATATATCAAGAATTTCCCACTTTCATTGCTGAATTTATGATTTTGGAAGTTAAAATTAACACATTTACAAGTAGGAAATGCATCTATATAATAACTCTGATACAACACAAATATGACGTAACCCTTCACCCCCAAGACATGGGCAAAAAAAACACTTTGAATTCTGTTAAATGTAAATTAAGTCTCATCCTTCAAGTAATTGGGGACTTATTCAGTATTTAAACAGGACCGCAATATATTCTAAGTAACTATCAATAACCAGAAAATGATTGATACAAATGGACATTGTTTGGGGATCAAAACATGGTACCTGTTTCGTTAAATAATAAATCAAACCAGTTTTCTCTTTATGTTATGTTAGCACTATGCTTCCCTAAAAATTATTTTCAATTGCAAATTAATTAATGAATTTTCTGCATATAGGGTTGAAATATTGGTAAGAAACACACTCCTGAAAGATATTTAAGTGTTTGCCAGGTGCATGTGAGTAAGTGCAGGTTGACTGACAACTTGAACGAAGGACGAACTCACATTTCGTATGATCCGGCATGACCTGATGCTGTCGTTGTAGCCCATCCAGCGCTGATAATCCGGGTACTCTCCCCTTATCAGAATGTACTGGTAGCCCAGGTAGTTGGGCCTCTCGTATAGGACCCAAGCGCCACTCTCCACGCGGATAGAGTTGCAATGGCTGAAGTGGGTGTTGAGCTCGGGACAGTCACTGTTGCACTCATAGTAGCGACCTTGGAAGTTTCTGTCTTCATAAAACACGATCTGTAAGAGAACAGTGGTCCTTAAAAACATATGATATACGATGCACTATATTGTATTGGACAACATATAACAGCAAAATGACGACATGCAAACATTGTCTTTCCAGTAGCAAAACAGCCAACTATGCAAAAAAAACAAAAAAACCCAGAACAAAACCCTCGTCTAAATGCAAATCTGATTTCATACAATCCGTGAGACAAATCAAGAAAACAAGAATTTCGAGCACAACAGATTAAAACCCCAACTCCAGCAGTATTAGGAGAACTTTTCAAGATAAAGGGTACTTGTTCTTATACTTTATTGGTTTTAATGGAAATTTGACTTTATTCAACTCAAATAATACCTGTCTGCCTACCTTTCCAACACGGTCCATGTTTGGGCCTCACACTGACCTTTGATCACCGTTTATTTCTCCCACCTTTCCCATACACAATACTGCCTACAGGACAGGTCCAGATTTATATATACTGTGTATGTGGGCACATTGAAATGCCTTGCGAAGGGCATTATTGTCATTTTAATTGCCTCAGCATTTATATGTGCACAATGGCTGATGCTGCAATTGTTTCAGAAATGCTCGGCTTTATACGGTGTTTACTCACTATTGAAGCAGCTGACCTTTTGATCTGTCAATGCCCGATTCCAGAAACAATTTATTGATCCAATTAAACAGTCTCTTGTGCAGCTGGTACTGAGGCAGATGCAGTGAAGTTGGCTTTTGGCCACATAGCAGTGGGGTACACGCTTTAACTGGATGTGGGTTGGAGAGAGCAGGTGATGCTCCACCCTCTTTCTGCGTCCACACCTCAGTACACACCTGTCTGAAAGAGCTGGTGGATGGAAGACGTGTTATTCTGTATTTGTATCAGCTGCTGTTTGGATAAGTATAGTTCAGCACCCCAATTGGAAGATTAGCTTCATCAGTGTTGTACAATTATGGCAAATAATTTGGAAGTTTTCTCTATGAATTAATTAGATAATGAAAAGATTACATGTTTTGATAATCAAAAGTAGGTTTTTTTTGCCTTACAGTTTCCAAAACTTAATGTCTTTGAGTTTTTTAAGCAATTTAAGGGAATGATTTTCAGCAAGATGTTTTTGTCACTATTTTCTCATTTTTAGGCCACTGTGTATGTGGGCACATTGAAATGCCTTGCGAGGGGCATTATTGTCACTTTAATTGCCTCAGGTCAAATATTGAATCACTTAATGTAGAAAAGATTTTTGACAATAAAAAAAAGCCCTGTGCATAAGAAATTGATATGTTTCAGCTTTGCTTTGGCAGAAATTTTAAGATTTCTTATACTTCTATTTGTGATATAATTTACATACAAAACCAGTGTGGGGTGTGCATTAAATAACACATCTGATGCTTTTAATCTAATAAAATGAACAATTTTAGATCAGAAATGCCATTTAACATTTGTGTACAAACATATTTCAGAGTTGTTTTGATCACATTTTCTTACATTCAGAGAACCTTCAATGACCAGGTGACCCTGCTGCACTGCACAATTAGTACAATATTTATATCAATGATGGTAGATGACACAACTATATCCACCAAAAAAGATCCTGCAGGTGACCAAACACCTTGACAGAATACAAACATCATAATCTGGATTTATTTCAGTTATAGTTGACTGCATTATTTTATACCTTAGTTGCTTAAAGACTAGCAAGTGCACATATATTTTCAATTCATCTGCAACCCCATTTCCCAAAAAGTTGGGATGCTGGGTAAAATATAAATAAAAACAGAAAGGGATGATTTAAAATTCATATAAACCCATATTTAATTGAAAATAGACCAAAGATAACGTCAAATGTTGAAACCAAGAAATGTTATTGTTTTATGAAAAATATATGAATTTGATGCCAGCAATACGTTTCAGAAAAGGGGCAGGGGCAGGAAAAGATTGGAAAAGTTGTGTAATGCTAAAAAACAACAACCTGGTGGAACATCTCACTGGCATCGGTTCAGTAACATGATTGAGTATAAAAAGAGCATCCCAGAGAGGCAGAGTGTCTCAGCAGTGAAGATGGGGAGAGGTTCACCACTCAATCATCAACAATCTAAGAATAATGTTCCTCAACATAAAACTACAAATAATTAGTGGATTTCATCGTCTACGGTTCATAATATCATTAAAAGATTCAGAGAATCTGGAGAAATCTCTGAACACAAGGGACAAGGCTGGAAACCAATATTGGATGGTGGTGATCTTCGGGCCCTCAGGCAGCACTGCATTAAAAACACACTATTCTGGAGTGGAAATCACTGCATGGGCTCAGGAACACTTGTGAAAACCATCGTCTGTGAACACAGTTCATCGCTGCGTCCACAAATGCAGGTTAAAACTCTCCAAAGAAGAAACCAGATACATCATCTTACTCTTAGTTTCTCACACCCAAACTGGAAAACACTTTCAGCAGAACAATGTCCAACCACATTCTGCACGTATTCCAACAGCATGGCTCTGTAGTAGAAGAGTCTGCTGATAAACTGGCCTCTTGCATTCCAGACCTGTCAATCATTGAAAACATCTGGAGCATCAGGACGTGAAAAATATTACAAATATATATCAGGCAAGAATTAGACAACATTTCTCTTTCAAAACTCCGGCACCTGGTCTCCTCAGTTCCCAGACGCTTACAGAGTGTTGTGAAAAGAAGAGGTGATTCAACACAGTGGTAAACATTACCCTGACCCAACTTTTTGGAAATGTGTTGCTGGCATCAAATTCAAAATGAGCTTATATTTTTCATAAAACAACATCATAAAAATTTGATTTATTGTCTTTGGTCTATTTTCAAATGAATATGGGTTTACTTACACATCACATTCTGTTTTTGTTAACATTTTACAGAACTTTTTTGGAAACAGAGTTGTAACTTGTTCATTGTCAAAATAAATAATTAATTGTATCATTTTATCAGCCATTTCTTTTTATCTTCACCATCTTTCATAAAAAGGGAATGTTTGAATCAAACTCGACACGGGCACAAACCAACAGTCAAATAAATTTATTGCAATGCATGACATTTCAAGAAATTCTGGCGGAATTTCACAGCTGCATGATTCTTTTGATGGAGCCCACAGTTGCTTTCAGAGCTCCCCACTCTGAGTGGTGCCGGTACTCTCCTTTCTCCAACAGGTACTGGCGACCGCTAAAGTTGGGATGTTCAAAGAACACCCAGGACCCCTCCAGCACCTTACAGGACTGGACTTCCTGTCGGAGCAATTTCTCCTGGACTGACTTCATGTTTTCTGTCAGATCCAAAGATTGGCCACCAAAGTTCGACCAGTCAAACAGCCTCAGCTTGTATGGCCCTTTGGTCTGAAAGCAAAACAGTCAAAGAAATGTGATCAATTTGATGTATGATGTGTTTTTTAGGGCCCGAGCACCGATGGTGCGAAAGCCCTATTGTTATTTATTGTTTCTTTTTGTTGGAGACTTACATTTTTGATGATCCTGCAGGATCTGACACAGTCATTGAAGCCCATCCAGTTTCTGTAGTCATTATAATCCCCTGGACCAATGACATACTGGTAGCCTGTGTAGTTGTTGCGCTCGTACAGAACCCACCAGCCACCTTTGACCTTGACCGAGTGGCATCGGTGGATGAAGCCATGGAGATCCGTTGAGTCCCCTTTGCAGTCGTAGGACTTTCCTTGGAAGTCCCGGCCCTCGTAAAGCACAATCTGAAAAGAGCACATATAAACAGAATTATACGTCTGCATCTGTGGTTGTAGTTAAATTGTCACTGAGAAAACTATATGTTTCTTGCACCAATTTTAGAGCGTAAGTAGCTACTGCATGAATCTTGTAAATTCTCACCTTCTCCATCTGTGGAGCTTAAAATACTACACCCACTAACCAGCACAGAACTCTTTATACGTAGCAGGGACAATACTAGCAAGTGCATAGTTAGCAGTGCATGCAATATTTATTACAATCCAAATGTTCATCTAGAGACTGCCAATTGTTCTTACTCAATGAAATGCCTTTCCACACACAATGGTTGTTCAGCGGAGCCAAGAATTTCAACTTTGGTCCAAATTGATCTAAACTGCTGCAATACAAGTATTGTGTTTATGTAAGCCCTTTTTATATGCTAAAAACATCAATGGTGCAATTCCAATAAAGTTTATTAATTTTCTTATGTTATTTTCTGTATGAAATTATACCAGTAAGTAGTGTATGTGTACCCTCGAGAATAATACGTCTACATTAACTGAACAAAATACCTTTTACGGGAAAATACAAAATGATATTCAACTGCAGTGATGAAAACACTGATAATATAAAGTTATTTAAAGAGGAAAAGAAAGTTGCCATTGAGTAATTAGTTATAGTTCTGACATTTACCATTGTTAAAGGTTGTGTGAGCATACTATGACAAATCACGTATAATAAGCCAATAAGCAGTGTATCAACATTCTGTATCTAACTTTATATATTTCTACTAAGCCAATACATTCAAATAAAAATCGATGAAAACTAAATTCTTATATTGTTTGTTGAATTTGTAACAATTTTCCTGGTACAGATACTGAACAGACTTTGTTTATTTTGCGCATTTATAATAACTTTAATCATAGACATTATGCTTTCCTGACATTCTTTCCAATCATGATCTATGCAGACATCTTTCAACTCACCAACAAGAGATATTTACTGTCTGTTTCTCATTATGTAATAATTGTGCCTGCCAGTATCTAGGTATTATCAGACATCAGGGTGTTTTGAGATGGAAACTATTTTGTTTAAGTGCAAGTGGCAGTACACAAACATAAGTAGACATACAGTCCATAGTAGATGTATAAGACATTTAGACAAAGCAATACCAAAGAGAAAGGTAAACAGAATACGCATAGACATATTTACATATATGTATACACATGAAAAGAAATAAGAAATGACACATTTTTTTAAGTAATAACAAAGATAAACTATGGACACCAATTATTTTTGCTGTGTGGTTATGTTATGTGAAGAAGGGCACATTTACGTGACATGAATATTTTAATATGATAATGAACAAATATAAAAATAAATGAATGAATTAATATATTCACTACATCTTTGATAATACTAACAACTGCAAAAACAATAACATTAAGCAACATACTAACCAAAGGGGACGAGTTCTGGCTAGTAGGTATTATATGATATAGTAATAATAATAATAATAACAGCGATGATAATAAAAACCAATCATGGTATAGAAATACTAATAACACATAATAACACTTGAATGAATAAACCTGAAATAATAATGGGTCTATTATGTTAATAGAGATGAAACCAAAACGTAACTGCCAAGCTATTAAGAAATGGAATAAACTCCCTGTTAATCTAAAAACCTGAACAGACTTTACCATCTTCTCCTGCGAAGTAAAAAAACAGATTTGTCAAGAATGGTTTTAAATTTGACAATCTGTCTTTAAAAATTTTGTATGTCTGTAATAATCAGATTTTTTCTGTGAAGTGTATCTTGTGTGTCTGTACCCCTGCGGGGGTGAGTGTTGGTGGGCTGTTAGTCAATATGTAGTATAATGTTGTATTGTTGTACAATGTAACATTGTTTTGTCTTTACCTTACCTGTGGAGGGAAATTAGCTGGTAGCTAAATCTGGTCCAGAACATCTCTCCTTTTGAGATTAATGTATTCTTTACATGGTCCCTGCTAGAAATAAACTTGAATTTAAACTTCTGTGGCTTTGAGTAGTGTGTGCAAATATTATTGTTTGGAAATCCTATTTTGTGCATTTTATATGGTGTGTAGTGTACTCTGTGTAAGATTTTATACTGTATGGGTTGTGTTTTAGTGTAGGACGACTTTGAAAAAGTTTTAGATTTGATTCCAGTTGTTGATATCAGTGGTAACAGCTACGTCATGGATCCGGAAGGCAAGGTTGGGAACTAGTTTTGACAAGAGTTTGTATATTTTTAAGAAAGGTTTTGTGGTTAGTTGTTTGAATCGGTAGAAGAGTATTGGTGGATACCTTTATATATAAATATTTTTTGTCAGCATTTCAGTTGTGTGTATTGCAGGAAGCTGTTACCACAGATATCATACCTTCGTCTTAGTGACTCGTACAGTATCAGGGATTTACTTACTTTTACTTTGAGAGTTTAGGTCATGCCATACTGGTATGAAAGCTACGTCAGAGTTTTTAAAACAACTGTGTTTTTGGATTAACTGAAAAATAAATGGGAGATCTGATAGTTCAATATCCAACCATAGGTGTTGTTTTTCTTTGTCTCCTTTTGTATCTGAAATTTGGGGCTGAAAGACGTGCAAGGTCTTTAGGTTTTCTGCCGGATGGATAGATTGATTCCTGTTTTCTTGCTTTACTGTTGAATCGTTAATGGTGGAGTCTCTCGTGTTGCACCAGCGTGAAGTGGGAAAAAAATGTCATGTATTATTAGTAGTACCGACATTTTAACTGCCTCTTATCAAGGAGACGTGTGAAGTCATCCTTAATATTTGTAAGAAGTGGGATAAACTTGAGATAAAGTAACTCTGAGTACTTGGTGAAGAAATTACAAACCCGGGCATCTGAAATTACCTGTCGCTATTGTGAAAGGTAGCTCCTTGCTTCAATGCAGCACTCCAGTCTTGTATATGTAAATGACATTGACATCTTCCATTCGGGAGATTTTAGGGTTTCTTAGATACAGAAGGATATCATCTGCATATAAACGGTGGAAGTGTTTTGTTTGTTGTTGTTTCGGCAGATGGATCCTGAAAGTGGCTCAATGAAGATGGCAAAGTACCTACGTAAGGTACATGACAAGATTAAAACTCTCTGAGGTAGTAATGAGATACAATACAGGCAGAATTGTGATGCATAAAAAGTGCCTTTATTCATTTGAGTGCAACATTTAAGTTGCATAAGAGAAGGACGGGCATCCGCTGGGAAAAAGCAGGTGGGAGGCTGAATGCCCTCTGGAATCCTGGGTATCTGCAACTCTGATGGGTTTCACAACTTCTCAAGTTTCTGGAAGTGTTCATTGCCTGAGAGCTTCCACAGAACTATTCTTTATGAAGCTTTGTTTATATTTAGAATTGTAGAACTTAAGTGTGGTTGAGAGCTCTGTCGGACACAGGGAACCTCTGCGATCACTGCACTTCTAGAACTCTGTAATCATGTGGAAGGATCCCACAGCAGGGGAGTCGGCGCCCCAGTCTGTATAGTTGGGGTACTCGCCGTGCTCCAGGAAGTACTGAAGTCCCTGGTAGTTGGGCTGCTTGTAGAGGACCCACGCGCCATCCGTCACCATGCAGGAGTGGAACTCCCGGAACTTGAAGGCCTCATAAATTGATGGACAATCCTCAACACACTCTGCCACTTGACCTCCAAAATCCTGCTTGTCATAGAACCGGATCTTCCAGGACTTTCCGTATACCTTGAAAGGGTCACATTAGAGAATAGTATTTAGCACTAAATCAGTTGACCTGTTTTCGTTTCCTCACATCTACAGATGGGTCTCTTGGCTACTTTCCTAGTTTCCTTCAATAACTGATGTGCATGGGCATAAAGCACCCTGCTGCCAAATCATGAGCCTTTTATCTCTCCTTTTTGTCTGTTGGCCTTTGACTGATTACTGCTTGGTTGGAGCACTCTGTGGTATTTTGCTGGAGCTGGGAACTCTCCTGCACAAAATTAACCCCAAATTGTTAAAGAACCTTTTTCTACTTTGGTATTATTTTTTACCTAAATTACAACTTGGCAAAGTGAACATATTGAACCTTTAAAAACTGGATAAAATGTATTTTACATAATATATTCCTAATGTAATTATAACAATCAATACTAATGGATGGATGCTGTATTCTGTAAAGCGTCGACAAGTAGTTGAGCTTACATTTTTGATAGAACGGCATGACTTGATGCTGTCGCTGAATCCCATCCAGTGGTGGTGGTTGGGGTATTCCCCAGGTCTCAGGATGTATTGGTAGCCTGTGTAGTTGGGACGCTCATACAGCACCCAGCAACCACTCTCCACCTTCAAGGAGTTGCAGCAGCTCAAGTAAGAAGTCAGGTCCGGACTGTCGGTACTACACTCATGGCTTCGACCTTGGAAGTTCTGATCTTCGAAGAATACACTCTGGATTGGAGAAAGAAAGACAAACAAATCACCCAACACTGTAATAATTACAGCAATAGCATGTGGTTGTGCCCGTAGCTGCAAACTAGACAACAGACAGCTTACATACACTGTAATCTTTGAAGAAAACTCTATTTGCTTCTTACCTTCCCCATTGTTCATGATATTGCTTGTCTCCCATCCGGCTTTAGCAGTGTTGTGGTTTATATCAAAAAGCAGAATGTGCAGACGAGGGAAAGCTATTGTCTGCTAAATTAGCTCGATTTGCATATCAGCAAAAGGGTTTGGGACAGTTTGATTTGCCTTTGTGCACATGGGATGCCCCCAGATCAGAAAAGTACCAAATGTGATATGTAAAACGTATGAAGACCAACGCCTGTACTTAATTAAAGGATTATTTCTTCGTTACTTGGTCTCTGTTAGCACTTATATTTTGTGTGAGTAATTTGAGTTTACTTTTGCTTTTTTACAGGATGAGATAACCGATTATTTCCGTCATAAGGGCAAGAAACAAGGTTGTTTTATTTTACTCTTGGACAAAGCTTGGCTGTAGTGAACCATGGAACTTGGATCTCTTGTATGGAGCTATTTTCCTGCCAAAACCAAATGTTCTGAATAATTTGCTCTGCACAACAGCCGCTGACGTTTTTCTGCCTAAATGCATACCAGCAGGGGTGGACGTACTGCATTAAATTCAAACTGTCTCGCCAAAATGTAGTAAATATGTACTCATTTAATGAATTATGCATTTTCAAATTAAACTGACAACGTGGATGCAGGTGTTAGATGTTTGAAATTCATACTGTTAATCCAAAATGGCCAAAAAGTGTACTCATTCCTGCACTTCCTTCCTGGATACAAGAGAGAAACTTAAAGGTGGGGATGCATTATTCAGCAGAGCTGAGAACATTGGTGCATTTAAGTTCACTCATAATGCCACCTGTGTTGTGTAGAGAGAATTACTCAGGACGTGTGAGAGAACATTTTCAGTTCAATCCTGACAGAAATGTTGGGCCAAAAATAATTTTTTGTTTTTGTGGAATAATATTTTCTTCTGTGTTTGTAAAACATGATGCATTTGTTTCTTAAGCGTGATTTATTAGATATATTTTGTATGTTTGTTCAATAAATATGTTTTTCGTATTTCTTAATGGTGCTTTGTATTTGCAAACCACACTGCATTAGTAAATTAATGATAATTTGTAAAGGACTTTTTGTTTGTTAAGATTTGAAAGTAAATGAGCGACATCGTCTTATCTTTCAAACTTCAGCATTTTGATCTGCCCATCAATCTGTGTATTTTTCAAACTTTAGACGCAATATATTTTGCAAATGGTCTGCACTTACAAAGTGTTTTATCACCTTGGAGTTTACCTCCCATTCACACTCACAGGAGGACCAGGGAATCATAAAATGTTTTAAAATGCAATTTGTAACATCTCTGTTTGTAACATTAAACAACAATCCACACAATATGAAGGAATAACAGTTTTGAAGTTATGTCAAAGACGTCTATGTTTTGTGTTGCACAGATTTCAACTGACGATAGTTTGCTCTCCACCACCTGCTGCAGGGACAGCGGAGCACTTTCTCCAAAAGACTCCTCCAGCTCCGCTGTCACAAGGACAGATACAGGAGATCATTCCTGATACAGGAGATCATTCCTGATACAGGAGATTTATTCCTGATACAGGAGATGGTTCCTGATACAGGAGATCATTCCTGATACAGGAGATCATTCCTGTTACAGGAGATCATTCCAGATACAGGAGATCATTCCTGATACAGGAGATCATTCCTGATACAGGAGATGGTTCCTGATACAGGAGATCATTCCTGATACAGGAGATCATTCCAGATACAGGAGATCATTCCTGATACAGGAGATCATTCCTGTTACAGGAGATCATTCCAGATACAGGAGATCATTCCTGATACAGGAGATCATTCCTGTTACAGGAGATCATTCCAGATACAGGAGATCATTCCTGATACAGGAGATCATTCCTGATACAGGAGATCATTCCTGTTACAGGAGATCATTCCTGTTACAGGAGATCATTCCTGCCGACCGCAATAAGACTTTACAATAACTCACCTCTGGCAAAATCCATCACACAACAATAACACTGTTGTCTCTGTTTCTTGGTTTTTTGTATATAATATATAGAGATATATACTGTACTGTATATACTGTATATACTGTGCATTTTATATTTTATATTTATATTTTATATTTTTTACTGCTATTTTACTGCTATTTTATTGCTTTTCTATTGTTCTATTATTATCTTATTGCTTCTGTAGCGAAAAAATGTCCCCTCTGGGATTAATAAAGTAACTACCTAACCTAACCTAACAAGCTAGCCTGTCCCGTCTCGAAAAAACATCTGGGTCCAATATTAGAAGAAGAAGAAGTGATGTATTCTGAACTCTAAACGCAATGATGGCTCAAACTCTTGACAAAATAAAAGCCCCAGTGATACCATCGGTGTTGTTTTACAGCTCCCAACATTTCCTCTCCACTCGTAAGTAAACAGCTGTTAGTACAAATGTAAACTCTGAAGGAAAAGCTTATAAAGGCAACTAACTGTAATTGTACTGACAGTGTTAATGTGGTAAGTTAGCTGTTTGTTGACATGTGGTTTAGACTAGTTAAAATGTATGTGCTTAGCTCAATTAGCACATTATCAAACTGTCTACAAACCTTTATGTAGCACACAAACCAATCAGACTAACCTTGTTTGGTCAATTCAAGACAGAACTTCGGTGTAACTAATAACAACGAACAACATAAATTGGTGTCAATTTATGTTTTTTTCTGTGGCTGTTTTGTTTTTTCATAAACATGAAGAAAAGCAAATTATGACGTAAAATATTGGCTTAACCAAATGCTTAATTTTTTTCCCACTACTGGATCCACACAATCTAACTTTACAATCATCAGTTAGAAGTTGGCTTTTTTTTTTTTTTTTTTTTTTTAATAACTAAGGGCAGGGCAAGAACATGTAAATTCTACCAAACTGCAGAAACTCTGAGGGCCGCACTTACAGGGAATCACTATCGCTTCTTAGTGTGGAAAGTGGGACTTAATTTGATAACTTGATTCAGTAGCATGCCGTGGCGTTACAAATGTTAACAGAAAATGTAGTAATGCAGTCATTTAAAACGTGGTACACCCATTAAGACACCATGATCTGAACTCTGGCCACACACAGCACAACAAATCAAATAAGAAAGTCACTTCAAATGTGATCAAATGCAGAGTTTTCTTCCACCAGTCTGAGAAAGTTACAAACTGCAGCTCTGTTCTTCTCCCTCCTCTTCTACCTTGTGTCTTCCAACCATTTCTCCTCCTTTGGTTCTGGATCATGATGGCACAAATGAAATTAACAAGCAATTGCAGAGCTGCTTATTCATCAGCTTCCAGAAAATTTGAATAACAAAACCCTGTTACAGTGCGTATAAAGTATAAAAGCTGCCTGGCAGCCACAGGTTGTTGGACAGATTCCCACAAACACAGGACATCGAACATGGGCAAGGTATGTAGAGACTAGACCAGAAAACAATCACTTTTCATTTTAGCATGAACTCTGCGGGCACACAACAACGCAAACAAGTGGAGAGAAATAAAACAGAAGCTCGGACAAACTGAGGCCTTTTCCAAATCAGTAAAAATCTGTGGTATTTTTTTATTTATTTCTTCCACAGATCATCTTCTACGAGGACAGGAACTTCCAGGGTCGCTCCTATGAGACCAGCAGCGACTGCTCCGACATGTCCTCCTACCTGAGCAGGTGTCACTCCTGCAGGGTGGAGAGCGGCTGCTTCATGGTCTATGAGCGTCCCAACTACATGGGAAACCAGTACTTCATGAGGAGGGGCGAGTACTCTGACTACATGTCGTTTGGCATGAGTGACTCTATCCGATCGTGCCGTTTAGTTCCTCAGGTATGTAAGGAAAATGAAAAGATTAACATTTTTCAGAGATCAATTACATATTTTGTGTTTTTAGGAAGTGCTTTTAAAACATAAGTTAAGAGTTAATACCTGAAGTTAATATTCTTGCAAAAGAATTTCAGTTTTTGACACATGCTGAAAATTGGAACACGCTGAGCTGTCCTCTCCTGCTTTTACATACAGCACCGAGGCCAGTTCAGGATGAGGATCTACGAGAAGGAGAACTTCCAGGGCCAGAGTCACGAGCTGATGGACGACTGTGACAACATCCAGGATCGTTACCGCATGTCCGACTGCCAGTCTGCTAACGTGATGGACGGCCACTGGCTGATGTACGAGCAGGCCCAGTACAGAGGCAGGATGATGTACATGAGGCCCGGAGAGTACAGGAGCTTGAGAGATGTGGGATACAGCGGCATGAGGCTCAGTTCTGTCAGGCGTATCATGAACTCCTGTTGAAGCAGAGCGAAATCATGTGCTGTCAAATAAAAATGAAAGTTGAGTCAGATGCCACCTTGTCGTCTTTTCATTTCACGTCATACCAAAGCTTTTTTTTTAAGGGTCACACATCTTATGTCAGTATTTTAATATGCAAAACTCCTGCTAAAAAGCATACTGAAGAGGTATAGATCTATAAACACTAGGAGGATAGCTAAATATACGTCAATCATTCAATCAATCAATCAAACTTTATTTAGAGAGCACTCTGCGTACATTTTGGTGCAGTTCAAAGTACTTTACACTGATGATTGACAGGCCAATAATAAGACAGACCAGAAAACGAACAAATTTGAGAACAAACACGATTAAAAACAAATTATAAGGAAAATGAGACTATTTAAAAACCACTTTGAGACCAACGCAGCAAGACGATAGCGATAAAAGAAATGTAGAAGATAGATTCAAAGGTAAAATGACAATAAGAATGATGAAATATAGTGAGAGAAGAACTAGAAACTAAAAATGGGTAGAAAAATTAGGACAATGCATTAAAAAGATTAAATGTTAGAGTCAATCTGAAGGAATGATTAAACATGAGAAAGGAGAGGCTAGAGGAATTAATACATAATATGCAGCTGTGTTTAATTCACTGCACATACTGTCATCGGCTCTGTTCACTTGCATCTGTATCTTTTATGTAAGTGAAAACACAAACATCATGTTGCAGTCAGTTGCACATTAATATTATTTCCAGCAAAAATGAACTTTTTTGATGAACTTTCTGTTTATTTACAGCACAAAAACATGCATGTATTTCTCACTGCAGAGAGGATTTATGAGAACAAACTGCTGTCTCCGCTGCACTGAACTCATGACTCTAATGCAAAGAGGATTCTTTTGTGCTGCTGTAGCGAAAGAATTTCCCCTCGGGGATTAATAGAGTACAATAAAATTAAAAAAAAAAATTGTTTTAAATAAGACGTCACGCTTTTAATGCATAAAGTGCAGTTGCACATGAAAACAGTTGTGTTCTGAGGCTCTGGAGGCGTTTTAGGACTTGTGAGGAAGCAAATATCATATAGACCTCATCGGTTAAGGTTTAGGGGCTGAGGGCCAGCAAATGTCAATAAATGTGCAAAATACATTCATTTATGTTTTTGTTTTTTTTCTACATTTTGTTATCAATCATATTTTATTTATTCATTCAATTTTTTTTTTTTTTCATGCCATGTTGTGTGTAGTTAGTCAAGTCAAAAATACATATCATATTCGAGTTCCTAAGTTTTTTGGTTGCTACTTTTCTTTGCCAAACACGTCCTCTTGTGCTCCTGGGATTATGTTGTTGTTGTTTTTATTATTTCTACCTCCATTGACAGACATGCACAATATTCCAGTGACCACCACAAAGCACAACAACACACATTCAGACTGTATTACTTGCATGTAGTCCTTACAGTAAAGGTTTTTAAAACATTTTAACTGCACCATATGTAATGTTGTGCATGGTGAGTCCTTCATGTGTTGCTTTGAATGGTGTCATTAAATCTGACCAGAGTTTACAAGTTCTAATTTTTTTTAAAAAAGAAAAATGTCAAAGTCCACAATGTAACCAAGTTCTTTATTTAAGCAAAATGTCATGCCAAGTAAAAATATACAAGTATAATTATAAAAATGCACTGCAAATATCAAAAGCAAAAGTAAGAAAACTTAATTTGTGCAGTGTTTCTATATGATAAAATACCACAGTCCAGAAAAATTGTCCCTTTGAGAGTTACATAATAAACTATATCATTACATTAATTTATTATTATTGAAATTATACCGTTTTACTGTTGTAGCCAGTCCAAGCAGAGCTAGTTTTAATTTTAATCTTTACAAATGCATACCGTATAAATTCATTATGTTTTATGTGAAATGTTAATCTGTGGAGAAGCTCGCAGCTGTAGATGCAAACTGAATATTGAGACAATACTTGAGTAAATGTATTTTGAATATTTCCTCACCAGCTGTTTGTGTTGAATTCATTAGTGTCACTTTGTGTTGGTGTTGTTTGAGTGAACCGTGCAGCTGTCTTCACTCAATCATGAGACAGATCTAGTTTTATGTATCCATATGATGGATTTATTTTTAACCTTTTAATAAATTAGAGTTCTTGTCCCAACACTGACAGCACAAACAGTCCCAGCTGATACACTTGCTGCTGTCACCCAGCTGTACCCCATAGGAGAGCCGTGGTAGTTGGCACTGCACCAGATGCATACAGTCTGGAATAATAACCATTTACAGAGCGATTTAACAAACATTATAGCCCTGTATGCTCCACTGCTGAGTAAGATATTCAAGACAATGGCTCCATAGATGATTTAGGCATCACGATGGGTATAAAAGTGACAGAGCGTGGCTGGACAAAGTAGCAGTACAATCAGGGATAAGATTGAACACCAAAATGGGCAGAGTATGAGAGCATTTTAGATTTGTTCTTGTTGTAATTTGGGCGATAATTACTGGATGGGCTCATGTGTGTTAAACTGCTTTATTTTTCAGATCATCTTCTACGAGGACAGAAACTTCCAGGGTCGCTCCTATGAGACCAGCAGCGACTGCGCCGAGCTGACCTCCTACCTGAGCCGCTGCAACTCCTGCAGGGTGGAGAGCGGCTGCTTCATGGTCTACGAGCGGCCCAACTACATGGGCCACCAGATGCTGGTGAGGAGGGGCGAGTACCCCGACAACCAGCGGCTGATGGGAATGAGCATGAGTGACTGCATCCGCTCCTGCCGCATGATCCCCATGGTAAGAAGCTCTGTCCTGAGTTTCGATCAGCTCAAGGATACAAACAGGAATTCCACTAAACTCCTATTATTGTTTAGATAAGATAAAATAAATTCAAACTTTATTAATCCCACAGTCGGGAAATTTAGTCATCAATACAATTATGACAAAAAGGTAAGTACAAAATATGAAAAAAATTACAAAATACGCACACAACAAATATAAGATGGATAAAAAAGTTGTTTTATTTAGAAAAGTATAAAAGAAAATAGGTCAATACATAACTCTAATTTGTGTTTTTCAAACTCCACAGAGGCCTCTTTCCCACTGCTAAGAAAACACACCCTCATTATATTCATCAGATATGTTTTACAATACAACACAACAAACCGTGGCTACACACAGTCAATCCCATTTAATTGTTGATGTCTTTAGGTTTTCTCCCATATTTCTTTTCTTATTCAATAATCTTGCGAGCACTGTTTTGTTTTGCTAATCGTTTGTGTTTTGTTTATTTTTATCATATGGATTTCATGCTGAGCTGCTCTTTCCTCCAACAGCACAGAGGTCCGTTCAGGATGAAGATCTATGAGAGGGAGAACTTCGGAGGTCAGATGAATGAGCTGAGTGAGGACTGCGACTCCATCCAGGATCGTTACCGCATGTCCGACTGCCAGTCTGCTAACGTGATGGACGGCCACTGGCTGATGTATGAGCAGCCCAGCTTCAGGGGCAGGATGCTCTACCTGAGGCCCGGAGAGTACAGGAGCATGAGAGACATGGGAATGGGTCCCATGGACATGAGGATCGGATCCATCAAACGTATCATGGAATCCTGTTAAGCAGGAGAGATTCAGGACTTGAACATTGAATCAGTAAATAATCACAAGTAGTTCAAATCTATAAGATATTTATCAATTTATCGTCCAGGTTGAGTTCCCTGGGACAACAATTTGGCTGCACAATTCGAGTTCGAATGACATGAATTATCACCATTCAACTGTTCCTGTTTGATCTGTAGTAAATGCTACTATTTTAACTACTGTATACCACAGACTTCATCTTCCTGTACCTATGAAGCGTATTATGTCATATGATGCATTAAAAATGATATTCAAAGAATGAAAAATGATGGCGCATTAATTTCCAGAAGTGAATTTTCCCTGCAACATAAACACAACATAAAGACATGTCATAGCAGGAGGTGGAGGTAATTATGCTCATGAGATGCTAACAATGGCTGCATGGTTCTGATATGTGCATGATGGCTCACTTAAGTAAAAAAAACAAAACGTTAAAGTCGTCACTAAAAACAAACTTTTGGAATAACACAGTCCCTTGAAGCTTTGTTTTAACGTCAGATAGCCATATTTGCAAAGTGGCAGAACATTGTACATTTAATGGAAGGGTACCATCCATCCTTCATCTTTACCCGCTTTACAGTGAACAGGGTTACAGGGGGCCTGGAGCCGATATCAGCTGACTGGGTGAAAAGTGGGGGTCACCCTGGGCAGGTCGCCAGTCCATCACAGAGCCAACACAGAATCACATTCATGCTCACATTCACACCGCTGCGGGTATTCCTGCTCAGGGGAATTTGAGAAGTTGCCATTTCCAATCAATGATGAGGATTTACGATGGTAGGTTTACCGTGTCCTTTGCATACAGGGGGGAGGAAGCAGGGGTCACACGCATAGGGACGTTTCTTGGAAGTTTTCCAGTCACAAGAGAAAGGAGCTAAAATAGTTTGTTTCAGACAGACGATGAACTGTGAACTGAAATGGAAAGCTAGGGATGTCCAAGAATATGTATTAAAGAAAAAGAAAAAGAAAAATGAGCAAAATAGGTCCTCTGAATGTGAACAGGGCTCAGTGAACGTTGTGTTTGTCCAGTAGCTATTTATGAGGATCCAAATTCATGTATAATAACAAATAAAATACTGGAAAAGGGAAATCACATCTTTTAATGCAACATTGGAAGCTGATTTTAACAAGCAACAGTTTGGTGCTTTACCATGTCAAGAATATGTGAAATATTTGAAGCAATAATCTTAAATATCTCCATTTTGTTCCCTTTGGCATTACATTTTTACAGCTATGTTATTGGACGGCACCTTCCTTCACCTGCCGCCTTCGCAGTGTTGTTTCTTTTTTGGGGGATTTGGACTTGGTTTGTTCAGTCTTTTGTCATCGATCTAGTTTGTCTTGTGGATTTGTTTCTTTGGCACACAGACTGGATATAAAAGTGTTCGTAGCTTCCGGCTCTGAAAAATGGGGGCAATGCAGAAGTGTCTTAAGCTGCAATACCAGCGAGTGCCACTAGAGGTCAGCTCCAAAAAGCCTCCGGCTCCATAGACTCCCATTCAACTTCTCATCAAATCCAAAGTGAATAAAATGTGTCCATCAGTTATCTCGGTGTTGTTAGCTAAAGTCACTCCTTCTTATCAGTTTTCTGGAGGTCCATCTGAAAATAAATGAGTCATCTGTTATTTAAATGCAAAAGTAACCTGATAGTTACTTAAGGGAAAGCAAAGTGAATTAAAACTGCAAGCAGTGATGTACGGGCCCTCGCACTCCCGCGTGCTGCCTCCCTGAAGCCGTCTCCCCGACGTGCAGCGCGCGAGGGACTGCGTATCCCCGCTTAAAGTTGCTATTTTTGTCTCGTTTAATGTCTCCAGCAGGGGGCGCTGGCAATCCGTTTGGCCACGCCCACTCACAAAACACATCAGATGTATGGTCTCACCACACCGGATGTATGTGACACGTTTCGTGAGGTTTCAAGCATCCTTTGACCTTAAACATCAACTTCCTGTGTCACGGTGAGCGAGCCATTTGGCCACACCCACTAATGTATTGTCTCACCAAGCCGGATGTATGTGACACGTTTCGTGAGGTTTCAAGCATCCCTTGAAACTATCCATAGAAACTAAATTCAAGTCGGTGTGACAAAATCCCTCGGACTAGTTCGACAAAGTACAACGTGTACAAATCGCCCAAAATGGTGACTAAATTCAAAATGGTGGACTTCCTGTCGCGTTGACGTAACGGTGCAATGTAACTTTTTTGTGCGTCTTGGTGTGATACACGTGTCCACCGGATTTGGTGAATTTAGATAAATGTGGCTGCCGGGGCATCTCTTTAGGGGGCGCTCTTGAGCCATTTGGCCACGCCCACTCGCGACTCCAGCAGAATACGAAATGTTTCGCTGGGAGACAAGTGTGTATCCACTTTCATGAGTTTTTGTATTCAAAAACTCATGAAAGTGGATACACACTTGAACGTGATAAAGCCTCCAAAAAGGCAAATCACTTTACGTAAGGAGGAGAACGTCCAAGAACATCTTTACGAAAAACAATAAGGCTTTCGCACTGATGCTCGGTGCTCGGGCCCTAATAACTTTTCTGCCATGTGTTAGACTATGGTTGGGTTTTAAGTTGGAAAAACAATATTGAAATGTTTGTATGTATATATTTTGTTATATCCTCTGTAACTTTAATAACTATGTTACATTCTGCATGTGCTTTTATCTGATATTCTATAACATAATGTTGAATAAATCCAAACATATTTTCAGTTTTTAGTAAGTGAAATATCCCATCCACTGTGGGAGATAGAGGTGGCTGCCATATTACAGTTGGAAGCTTCTCTTTATTTTACAACAATGCTGCATGTAAACAGTAGGTGTATTTTCACCCGAATGGTATAGTGCTGGATAATAAACCTTCAGCTGCTTAGTAGGCTTCTATGGCATGATGCTGGCTCAGGAGTTTTTCACAATAGAACCTCTACATACTTTTTTTTACATTGAGCTAGTATAAAAGTAACAGTTAGCCCGAACAGAAATACACAGCAGCAGCAGCTCAGTCCTGAGAAACAGCTATGACCATGGGCAAGGTAGGTAAATCATGGGAAATATCCATCCATGAAATAAAATAGAAAAAAATAATGTAATTTAAAATGAATAAATCTCATTAAACTTAATTCAGCTGCACTGAAAATTGTTCTAATAAAGTTCTGTTGTTCTTTAAGATCATCTTCTACGAGGACAGGAACTTCCAGGGTCGTCACTATGAGACCAGCAGCGACTGTCCTGAGCTGACCTCCTACCTGAGCAGGTGTCACTCCTGCAGGGTGGAGAGCGGCTGCTTCATGGTCTACGACCGTCCCAACTACATGGGAAACCAGTATCTGATGAGGAGGGGCGAGTACGCTGACTACATGAGCATGATGGGAATGTCAGACTGCATCAGGTCTTGCCGTACGATCCCCATGGTAGGGAATATCTTCTGTAGATAACGTGTTCTTTAGATATCCTGAAATGGCTGTGTGAACATGATGTTTTAAATGTTTGTTTCACAGCACAGAGGATCCTACAAGATGAGGATCTACGAGAAGGAGAACTTCGGAGGTCAGATGAACGAGCTGATGGACGACTGTGACAACATCCAGGATCGTTACCGCATGAATGACTGCATGTCCTGCAACGTGATGGACGGCCACTGGCTGATGTACGAGCAGCCCCACTTCAGAGGCAGGATGATGTACATGAGGCCCGGAGAGTACAGGAGCTTCAGGGACATGGGAATGAGCGGCACCAGGTTCATGAGCATGAGGCGTATGATGGACTCCTGCAACTAAATATCACTGAATTAAGTGACCCACTCTTGTATTCTGACTTTGTGTTGCACAAGACTAGTTGGTCCACAACCACAAAGAGATAACCATGAGGTGCATCCTTATATGTGACAGTCATCCATGCAAATAAGAACTGCATCATAAAAGAAAATAAAGATTATATTTCATACAATTTGTATTAAGAGTCTTGTTATCCGTTATCTGTATTTAATGCAACTGTATTTATCTTGTTGGTGTGATGAACATAACTTAAATGACCTTGTTTGTTTCTGCCTAAATTTGGTCTAACTCAAAGTGTTACAAGTAATTGAGATTAGTTTTGGTTTGTAGAATTTAACAAACTGTGAAAATGAGAAGGGAGATGTCAATAGATTTATCTCGGTTTAAGCTTAGACACCACAAAACTATTGATCATTTGAAAGCAAAAAACTGAATGGATGGGATATGAAAAACAAGAAAACTGAGGATTTTCTATATTCTGATTTGCATTATACAGTCCTTTCAGGTTTTGCTGTGTTTTTTTGTGATTGTTGCGATCAATAATGTTTGACTTTGTAATTTGTCCAGTTTTAGGGAGTTTTTTTGCGTAAAATTGCAGGAATTAGAAAAAGTTCCAAGTTCAGAATGAAAAATTTGACTTTTTTTTTTAAGCACTACCTGATAAAGGAATAAATATTTAATCAATTACTGTGATAATAATCACCACAGAAATATTTGAGTTCTTATCGTATGTTTCCAGAACAGACCGTCTGTGACTGGAATATAGAAACAAGGACTACATCAGCTGTCAAAATAAGAGCTTTAGATGCTGTTTAATTCATGTTCATTCAACACATAGACCTGCTGGATGAAACCAACAAAGAGACGTCTCTGACAACTGGACGTGTGGAGAAAACTCATTTAACATCCAGTAATATGGAATCACTTCTTTTGATCACAAACATTTAACTAGAACATTTTATTGTGAAGGCCACATTTCCCACAAACCCCGTCACTTCCTGTTTTCCTTTTGTTCTGGTTTCCTCCAGTGAACAGTTTTATTTGGTGATGAAAATGGGAGCAGAGACTTTCTGATTGGAAATGGAGTTATTGTTGTTAATAAAGTGAGTTTTGTTTGAAAAGACATTTTATTCTGTTAATACTTTCAGCACAGCTTCTGCTGATGACTTTTTTTGCAACAAAAAAAAATCTGAAGTTTAAAAAAATTGCAAACTCATGCAAATATTGCATCAGTGTGTTCACACTGTTCGTAGAGAAACATCAGAACACTACAAGTACCAGGAAAAAGCACTCGGAATGCTCCAGAAAAGAAGAAATGTGAAACTCTGGACACTTTCCACCCTAAACAGGGGCCATCTTGGCTCCGTAGAGGAAGGGGCGGGGCCACCGACTTAAAGAATTTTCAAATTAAAGCGTGTGAAGAAGCTGCAGCTGTTCTTGAACACAGTGTTTCTTTTCCACTGGATAGAAGAATCAGTGTGTTTATTGAGTGTTAAACAGAGGACACAAAAACATGCTGATTTCTCTGTAAAATAATTAAAGCTGCAGATATTTTGGAGGGTGATGTGTTCACGTGATGAGATAATTTCCTGTCCGTGCAGAACACCAGTGATTTGAAACAACACGACTCCGTCTAAATTCCTGCAAGTCGTGTTGTTGTAGTACAAGTAAGTGTCCGAACATGGAAGAGAACTATTTGTTAGTGTACCGAGGGAGATAAATTGATTACATCAAATGTATGTAGTAGAAGTGAATATGCTCGTAACTACACAAGAATGGACAATGCAACAGCAATAATATGAGGACTGTGATGTTCACCAACATTTTTTTCTGAAATAAATGAACTTTTCAATATTGAATTTAAGTTGTATTGTTTGTCTGTGGAGGGGGTACCAGCATTGGTCATGCTAACCACAGGGGAACTCAACTCCAATGTGCTGTGGAAAGAACCAAATCCATCCCAGGCTTAAGATCCCGGAGCCCTGATTGGCTAGCTCTACCCAGCAGCAAATGGAGCCCTGGACCATCGTCCTTTGGGATAAATAGAATAAAAAAGAGTCCTCATTTCCTTCCAGGGCATCCAGCTGGCAAGCAAATTTAACCACCTCAATTAACTGGATTTTCCCCCACTGGGAGGAAACCAGACCTCCACATCTATGGGCACCGCTGTTAAGAGGTAGCCTTTGAATGGACTCAAATGCACACACACAGCAGATGACTTGATAGAATACAGGTTTATTCTCAACACAGAACAGGTGAATAGTCCAGGGGATTGTGCATGAGCACAGAGGCAAGTCCAGAATGGCTGTAAGCCAACAACAGTCACCACCTACCCGGGATCCTTCGGAACTCCGGAGGCGGAGACCTGAGACCAATGCATGCTGCTGGTGAGAGCGTCCCCGTAATTCTTACCGGAGCTGAGGTAGGCGGTTCCAAGCCAGCTAGTGAGCGTGTCCCCGCGCTCCACACCGGGCAGCGTAGATTCAGGCGGAACCGCAGCGGTGGCAGGCAGGCGGGTGGTCTCCGAGGACCCACCCTGAGAAGGGGGGCTGGATACCTGGTGAGCTCCGTGGACCAACGCAGGGCAGCGGTTGGGTCGACTGTGGTTTCCTGTGGACCGACACAGGATTGGCAAGACACGTCAACTGGTGATCTCCAAGGAATGACATGGGACGGCAGGTACGTACCAAAGGGTAGCAGCCAAGCACGCTGGTAGAACTGCAGTAGGCAGAAGAACAACAAGTGGTCAGAACCGGAATTACAGAACAAACACAACGGACTTACTGAACTGCAGCGTGGTACCAGGGGAGATGATGGATAGACTGACACAGGTGGAGTGCAGCACCTGGGTTCATATACTGCCAGGTGGTGATTACTGGAATGAGAACCAGCTGTGCCAGCTGAAAGAGGAGTGGTAGTGGGAGGAGTCTGGAGGCGGGTAGTAGAATGAATCCACACCCTCCAGACACAGACATAGAGCACATGACAGACAAAAACAAACAGGGGAGAAGACAGGAAACATGAAGAAAAGAATGATCGGGGAAACGACAAACAAGGACAGGCGGAGATCCTGACAACCGCAGGGCAATCAACTGGACCACCCACCTGTAGGAACTGTGGCTCTGCAAAATGAATTTGCATCACATGCCGACTTCCTCACTCCCACCTTCTATTTGCATAGTACCCAGGTCCAACTCAGCTCCCACACAGTCACACTCAAAGACTGTGGTTATTAATAAAAACATACCATTTTCCTTGTGTGAGCATCCAGGATAAAGCCAGCAGAATCCCAATGATTTTACAAAACCATCCTAAGTTGGAGCAATTTGTAGTCCACGTAGGAACAAAATGACACCCCACATTAACAGTCTGAACTACTAAAATGGACTCCATCAACTTGTTGAACATGTTAGTAACACATAGCTTCCATGCTTACATCTGTGGCCCAATCCCAAGTCTTGGCTGAGGGGTGTATTGCTGTAGACACTTGTTCAGCATTGGCTTGCAGCGATTATAAAGTGACTTTTATCGATGATTTTAACTTGCTTTTGTTATGAGGTGGGTGTTTTTCCAGGACCCAAATGCAAACTCAAAGACTCGAGGTATAAGTTCCAAAATACAGTCTTTATTGTCCAAAAACAAACAAAAAAAAAACGAACCAAAAGGTGGCACCGAGCGTGTCCACTTTACGTCCAGTCGGGAGGACAACTCAACCGACAGCTCCAGGGGGACACGGGTAACAGGGCAGCCGGCAGACCAGCGGAAGGGACGGCGTCAACAATCTTCCAAGCCGGGAGGGCAACTCCACCGACTGGTGATTTTGACAGGGAATATCCGCAGGAGACACAGAGGCCGGAGGAACGGGAACAGGAACAGGACTGACAGAGAGCTGACGGGGAGCAGACGGAAGACGGACGGGGAGCAGACGGAAGATGGACGGGTGGCTAACAAAAAATGAACCGACAACCAGAGTTGTGCAGGGGCAGGTTACATATAGTCTGGGGAGGTGATCAGGGAGATGCAGCACACCTGCAGGTGGTGATCAGGGGTGAGTGGCTGCATCTGCTGGGACTGGTGAGGGGCGTGGCCACGGGAGGTGAGGGGCGTGGCCGCAGACAAAGACAGGGGACACAGGAGGAGAGGTGATCGGGGGCAAAACGGAGGAAAAAACTGGACTCCTGACAGCTTTGGGAGTGAAGACAACTTTAAGGATGGTCTCCACCCAAATGCAACTGCCTTATGTTAACGACAAACACCTCCTGTTGTACACAACACTCACTTTTTCTTATGCTTCCTACCCACCCACATGCCCACCCTTCGTCAAACTGACCAGACCCACAGTATCGGACGTCCCCTGGGTTACCAAAGACTTTGGCAACATTATTAAAAACGGAGAAATAAAACATATATATATATATATATATATTTGTTAAATATAAATGTCTGGATGAGCAAAGTTAAAGTCTTTATTTAATCCTAATAGTATTTTAAAGGGACGTAAAACATAAACACATGCAGAATGAAGAGCACATTGAGTGAATGTGGCAGTACAATTTGAGCCGTTGATTCAAACTAGCTTGTTTAGTTCAGGTGCTTCATTAATTCTGTTCCATAAAATTATTGCCAAACAATTTCTTTCTATTTCATTTAAAAAACTTTTAAAATATTTAGTATTCCATGTCAACTTCCTTGTTAAATACCACGCGGTCGTGGCAGCCTGCTGCAGCATCTCCCCCCTGAGAGCCCCCCTGCTGTAGTGAAGAAATTTCCCCTCGGGGATTAATAAAGTGTATAAAATCTAAAAAAAAAAAAAAAAAAATTAAACATGCAAATACACTCTAAAACTGTTAAAAATCCCAACTCAATAATCATCACTCCATTTATTTTAATTTTTTACTCAAATTCTCTTGACAAACACCAACTCAAGGGCAGTGGGACGTTGGTTGATATCACTGGCCTTCAGGTGGTCACTGTTACATATCAAATGACAATTAAATTATTTTTAAGCCACAAATGATGGTTATAATGACCACTATTTAGCGTTGGTAAAATGACAGCTGGTTAGCTCCAATTGTTTGAGGGGAATTAAAAGGGAAATCAAACTGTAACTGAATTGGCTGTTGACGAGTCGGTTACAATTATTAGATGCGTTGTGGAGTTTGCAGCAACAATTTTTACACTATCCATAATTCACTTACATACAGGCATGAGTTCCTTTTCCATTCTTTTGAAAATATATGCACGGTTCTTCTGAAAAGGAAAACTCTGTTCAGAGGTTGTGACCCTGTTGATAAGCAACTCCAAACTCTATAGGCTTCTATAGTAGGTTGCTGGGTCAGGCCTTTGAACAATAGAGGGGCAAACAGTCTTTGTCCCTGGCCAGGTATAAATGTAACCTGTTCAGACCAGCAGGGCATCAGCTCAAAAACAGTTCTCTGAAAGATCTGTCAAACCACCACGATCACGATGGGCAAGGTAGGAAACCGTCACAGTTATTAAGTCAACATTAATTTAGTGCAACTGTGACTTTGGTCATTAAAACCCCTTAATATGTTTTTCAGATCATCTTCTACGAGGACAGGAACTTCCAGGGTCGCTCCTATGAGTGCATGAGCGACTGCTCTGATATGTCCTCCTACCTGAGCAGGTGTCACTCCTGCAGGGTGGAGAGCGGCTGCTTCATGGTCTATGAGCGTCCCAACTACATGGGAAACCAGTTCTTCATGAGGAGGGGCGAGTACTCTGACTACCAGAACATGATGGGAATGAGCAGTGGTATCAGGTCTTGTCGTATGATCCCCATGGTAGGTATAAAACACACTGTAAAGTTGCTCTTACTTCTTCATAATACCCTTTTAAAATTCATCTATTTCTTAAATTAATTATTTTGTTGTCATGTTTCTTTAAAACAGCACAGAGGCCAGTTCAGGATGAGGATCTACGAGAGGGAGAACTTCGGAGGTCAGATGAACGAGCTGATGGACGACTGTGACAACATCATGGATCGTTACCGCATGAATGACTGCATGTCCTGCAACGTGATGGACGGCCACTGGCTGATGTACGAGCAGGCCCAGTACAGAGGCAGGATGATGTACATGAGGCCCGGAGAGTACAGGAGCTTCAGGGACATGGGAATGAGCGGCACCAGGTTCATGAGCATGAGGCGCATCATGGACATGTGCTAACTGTTTTTTTTTTACTTCAATAAATGATATAACATTCTAAATTCTGGTGTCAGTTGATCTAATTTCATTAGTATAACCTTTTTAGAAAAGCTAATTTACAATAAACACAAACACATTAAGCTCTAAGTTAAAAGAGGGTTATAACATTGAAACCCATCAAAATCCTCCACCACAGTAACAGTTCAATTATATTTCTTTGTCCCTTTAAACATTTGGTCAAGCCAACCAAAGCCTAGAACAGGTTCTGTATGTGAAAGATTTATGTAATAATTATAGTGATGAGTGTTTTTATCTTTTTTTTTTTTTTTTTTTTCAATAAATCACAGCAAATTGAATGTATGGGGTAGAAAATGAGCCCGAGTATATGTAGAGGTCTTGATTATTGTGATGAGGTGCACTTTCACACCTGCAGACAATCAACCCACAGAGAGAAGGAGGGGGAGGGGGAGCTGCTCTGAGGAGACCTGAGGGTAACCTCTATTGAACATATGATGTTCAGGGGCCGATGACACAAACCCAGAGGATTATATGGAAACCCATGAGATTACTTGTAAAACTCATGTATGTTACTGTACGAAACTATATTTACCAACGTGATACTCATGTGCATTGTCATGTAAAATCATTGGAATAAAAACAAACCTCTAATTTTTATTTTTAAACATGCATTACAAATGTATGGTCAAAAATGGTCATAAAGAATATGAAAAGGCCCCAAAACTCAAATTAAGGTCACTTTGATTTTTTTTCTCCCCCCGACAATCCCTTTTTCCTGTGATGGTGTGCTGTATGCACTGTTTTTACACAGGTTCGGTATGTATTTATATCACTTATCAATATTGCTGAACCTTTGTGCTCACTGCACTTGTTTAAAATGTGTTGGTGAAAATTTGCAGTATTTTTGACACCATACATGATAACATGTTTTAAATCCCGGGGCGAGTGACACTTCTCTGCAGGATTTTCTGCAAGGTGACACTAAGGGTCCTATTTTCGTCTGCCTTGGCGCAACGCAGCACCTCAATATTTTCTGGTGAGATACATATAAAAACAAAACAACTTCAAAAAATGAAATTATGATGAAAGATCTGGATAGCCTAGACTGTCCTGAAAAAAACAAAATATGGCCCATCCTGGCATCCCAGTACTGTAGTGCATGACACCTTGACAAGGTGCATCTCAGACTGGGGGCTTGAGTAGAAGTGAGGCACCTGGTCATCAAAGAGGCCATCGTTTGTGCTGCCTGTCCAACAGCAAACTCACTTTGTCTGACAATTGAATATTGATGTGTATTGATCATTGTCTGTTCAGTTCTTTAGTCTAGTGTCTATGCATAGCTATAGTAGACCTATATGCTAGCTTTACCTGGCAGAGTTTGTACTACATCTCACCTTCCTTTATTTCATGACGGAGTTCCAACACAAAACTTTTTCACAGTTGCGGTCCCTTTGAATGTTTCTCCTGTCACACAGTGGCATCTAATCCCACAGCCCCTCACAGTGGTAAAAATCAACAAAAAGCAAACATTCATAAGCCTTAGTATCCTCCAAAGTGCATAAGAATCAGATGGGTGATGCTGTAAACAGCACCATAAGTACATTTTCTTGGTCTGTAAGCAAATTCGAAGGGGTCTAACATTGGATTTATATCTGCTTTAAGTAGGGAGACCATGGATTTTTCTAAGCTTTTCATCATAACTGAAGTCACGCTATAGGTCTGTAATTGTTGTTATTTGATGGGCATAGTTTCTTAGGGACTGGTGTAATGACAGTTTTTTTTCCAGAGGGAAGGGACAGTGTGTGAGTCCAGTGACTATTGGAAAACAGGGTACCATGCTGCACTCAACTCCTCTGCAAAGGTCTTCAGCAGGAAGGCAGAGATGCCATCTGGGCCTGTGGACTTTTTGGTTCACTCCTGACGGAAGAGTGACTGGACCTTGTTATCTTCAGTCAGTCTGATGCAACAGTCAATTGAGATAGTTTGTAGCATCGTGTTAAGTTTCTGGGAAAAGTCCTCGGTCTCAAACCTGAGTTCATTTAATTCTTTAGCTTTCCCAAAATCATCCATTGTGATAAGGTGCTTCTCACTGGGCTCCATGTTGGTTATGGCTTTCACAGAGCTGTTGGAATGAAGTTTTGTATGATCATATTTTGTTGCCGCTTTTTGTTTTCCGCTGGTCCCGGTCGTGATTTCTAAAGACTACTTTCTTACTGTTAATACAATATTTCAAGTTTTTGGTTGTGTGTGTTTCTTGTTGGAAAACACAATAATGTCCTTTTTAGCAACAGCATAGTCAACACAGACCCAGCAGATGATAATGTTTCCCAAAATCCCTCAGGAGATAGAACGGTCTGGTGCTCCGGCAGACAATTTCAACGTTGGAGTTACAGACCATTTCTCTCACTGTGTATTGTTTGCACCAGTTGTTGCTCACAAACACACAGACACCTGCGCCTCTGTTCTTCCCTGACGAGTTATCCTGGTCGGCCCGGATGACAGAAAATCCCTCAACTTCAAGCAGAGAGTTGGGAATGTCCTTGTTCAGCCATGTGTCTGTGAGCACTAAAACACTTGATTCTCGATGCCCTGGTGGAGATGCAGAGTTCTTCTGAGTGACCTCACGTTGCACTGTATCATGGAGAGGAGTGGCGGTTTGGTTCTCCTTCGTTTCAGTTGCTGTCTTACTCCCCCTCGTCAACCTCTTTTACGCTCGCGACTGTCATTCAGGCTGCACAGTTTTGGGCATATCCACGGTGGGAGTAATCCAGCGGAACGGAGAAACAGCAGTGTCTCCGGTGTACGTTATCGGTAGCACACGCTGGAATTCTTTGGCATGTTGTAAAAAGTTCCAAAATAATCAGCATCAGGATTAGAACTTGCGCAAAGGTTGCCATAGGTCCTTAACATGATGTGTCATTCACAATCCACAAACAATATTTTTTAAAACACAGCACTTGTCACCTTATTGAAATGAAAAGGGTAAAATGCAGTAGCAGCAGCACACACAGGCCCCGGTCCCCAAAAGAGCCCAGAGAACAGTACAGTAGTTTGATTCTGGGAGTTAATACTCTCAACATACTGTGCTAAATTAGACGATTATAGTCAGAAATCATTCCCTGAGACATTACCAGTATGCCGAGCCTCCTTCTGGGACTGCGGACTTACTGCTCAACAGCGGGATACCAACGTAGCACATTGGACGGACTGACGCCGGTGGAGAGAGGCCAGGGTAGATAAACTGCTTGGTGGTAATCACTGAAACGAGGAGCAGCTGTGCCTGCTGAGAGAGGTGTGGTAGGGGGAGGTGACTGGAGGTGGTGAGTGGAAGGAGTCCACTCCATCCAGACAGACCACAACAAAGAACACGTGACAGACAACAACAACAGGGGTCAAACATGAGGAAGGGAGTTCTTGGGGAAACATACAGGATCAAAACAGCGGGACAGACGGGGATCCTGACAGAGGGGCCGCTGCATCTGAAATGCGCCACCATGTTGGTTGCCTTGACAACCCACATCCCTCCTATGTCAGATGTTGTTGTTGCCAAGCCCTGTGTCCAACCGATCTTCCAGTGTCTTGTAAGTTTTGTGTCTGTCCCGAGTTATTTCCCTTTGGACTTGGGTGTCAGTATTCTTCATAGTTTCTTAATTACAGCTATAAGCGCTTCTGGCTGTTGAACTGACCATTTCAGTAAAAGAACCTTACTTCACTAGTCGAGTCTGAAAACTGGACACCCTCAGCTGCCGTCAGCTATGATAAACGTCATGGGATTAAACTATCAGCTGTCATGTCCAACACCTGACAGCTTTTTGTTTGGGCTGTTTTCGTGCTAATTTGGTGCCGTCTGAACTGACAGAGGAGATGCAGACAGAGTTTAGAATTATAAAGTCTCAAACCACATTTGTTGGCCAAGTATGTTTACACTGATAAAGAATTTGGCTCCAGCAGTTGGTGACTCTGTTGTGAGGTGTATTTCCAACGAACCCAAACGCAGACAACAGCAGAATCTCTGGTGAACCAAGTTCTTTATTTCTCCTCAGTCTGGGTAATAAACAGGATGCAGAGAAACAGTTCGTTTGCGTGGGTCCGCGCAACTCCACTCTGCGATGCAGCTGGCAGGCTGACGAACAGGCAGGCGGCCAGCACGGGGCGTTGTTCACCGAGGGAATCCCGGGGTTCTCCTCAGCACGTGACGTAGTCGGACGGCGGTGCTCTGCTGGGGAATCCCGAGTCTTCTCCACAGAGCAGCAGGCTGACCTGGCTTGGTGGGAATCCCGTGGTCCTCCACCAGCGCAGCTGATTGGCTGGATCGACTGTGTGACATCCGTGACTCGACACAGGATAGCCAAACCTTCGACAGATGATCTCCGAGGAACGAACTGGAAGGTCTCTTCATGCAGGTGATGCCTGTGGCTCGACACTGAACGGCAGGAAACAGATGGGGTCAGAACCGGAATCTCAAAACAGGGAGACGGACAGACTTACGGGACGGGATGTCGGGTAGGCAACGGACGAACTGACACTGGGAAGGCAGGAGACCGGGGTATTAGTAGCAGCTGGAGGTGATCACCGGAATGCAGCACAGCTGTGCTGCCAGAGAGAGGCGCGGCAGTGGGCAGTACTCAGAGGAGGGTACTGCGGAGGAAAAAACAGACAGGGGAATGACAGGACACCGGAGGAGAGGTGATCGGGGGTTAAACAGGGGAAAACACACTAGGAACAGACAGGAATCCTAACAGACTCTCAAGTAAAACAACCTAATTCCATGATATTTATCAGGGTGACGCTTGTTTAACATTCAGCATTTATAATATTATATTGTATGAGCAGTATAATCATAATTTATGATAATCTATTAATTATTATGTATCTGCAAGATATAATCATTTAACACACCAAAATGTATATTAAATATTTGTTTACTTCTTAACAAACAAACAAACTGCAGGCTGGAATAAAAAAAAAGATAATAAACGATAATATAGAAAAACACCAGTTGTAATAAAGTTTCACAAAATACATTAAATACAATACATTAATAAACACCATAATTGAACACATCTGTAAGGACATGTAAAGTAAATTATAGTGTGTTACACTTATAGCTCAATATCCATTTAGTCATACAGATAAAGGTGCTTTGCAAATTACTTACAGAAATGAGTATTATTAAAAAAAAACGAAACTGTACAAAAACTACAACAATTTAAATATCAACCTAACTTATCTAATAACACACTTGTAATATGGCAATAGTCATGTCTGTACAAAAAGCTGGACTATTGTGATCACAAAAAAGGATACTCGTGTATAATTTGTACACTTATTGATCAAAGGGCCACACAGGTGTTTGGAAATGTGTGAAAGAGACTATTGTACATAACATTACTGTATTGTAACTTTGAAAAAAATGCTCATTGTATTGACTTCCCTATGGAACAATCCATTCTAAAGTCTTCTAGGGGATCTAGTCACATAGAAACGTAACAAATGCCCCTCAGCCCTCTATAGGCCTCTATACCATGTTGCTGGGTCAGGGCTTTACACAATGGGAGCCACTGATTCTTTGGGTTTGGTCAGGTATAAAAGTAACAGTTAAAACAGGACAGACATCAGTGTAGCAGCAGAACAAGTTCTCTGAAGAACTCACAGAACAACCATGACCATGGGCAAGGTAAGAACGCTTTCCTCATCTAATATTTTTGAATGATTATCAATTATGTGGAGCTTATTCCTCATATTTTGTTCTTTTTCAGATCATCTTCTACGAGGACAGGAACTTCCAGGGTCGCTCCTATGAGACCAGCAGCGACTGCTCCGACATGTCCTCCTACCTGAGCAGGTGTCACTCCTGCAGGGTGGAGAGCGGCTGCTTCATGGTCTATGACCGTCCCAACTACATGGGAAACCAGTACTTCATGAGGAGGGGCGAGTACTCTGACTACATGAGCATGATGGGAATGAGAGAGTGCATCAGGTCTTGTCGTATGATCCCCATGGTAGGTTAAAAACTCTATTCTTCTGTCTTTTTAAACAGAACTAAACAGTCATGGGTTAAAAAAATAAAAAACACTAACCATTTCACGTTTGATGTTTTTTTACAGCACAGAGGCCAGTTCAGGATGAGGATCTACGAGAGGGAGAACTTCGGAGGTCAGATGCACGAGCTGATGGACGACTGTGACAACATCCAGGATCGTTACCGCATGAATGACTGCATGTCCTGCAACGTGATGGACGGCCACTGGCTGATGTACGAGCAGGCCCAGTACAGAGGCAGGATGATGTACATGAGGCCCGGAGAGTACAGGAGCTTCAGGGACATGGGAATGAGCGGCACCAGGTTCATGAGCATGAGGCGCATCATGGACATGTAAAAACAGTTGTGTATGTTCAAATAAAGAGTAAATAAAATATTTTGACAAAATGTTTCTACCTGTTGTGTCAATTCGTATTAATTTAGTATATTCTTGTAACATACGACTAGAGTTGTCCAGTGATTTTCATCACACATCAACTACATACTTGGCATGTTATTGGCATATATATATATATATATATATATATATATATATATATATATATATATATATATATATATATAATATATGTAATGTATAAATACACACACAAAACTCTTTTACATGTGAGAATTTTAAGTAGTTAATTTCATCCCTGTTTTATTTAACATTATACAATGTATTTATATTTTATTCTTGAAATTAGCATTCTTAAAATAAACTATTCTTTAATGCAAGTTCTAGGATCATTGAGAGCTGTACAGACATGCTCAGCTAATTGCAGAGGCCCAAAAATACGTTAATAACCATGATTGCAGTTTTGTAAATGTAACCACTAATTTCATCCCAAAAAATTTACATTAACTATAAAAGAAAGTTTTCCTCAGGGACTAAAAAAATCATTATGAAACATTGGCATACAATATAGCATAATTCAAGAACAGAATGATGATGTTAAAGATCATCACTGCTTTTATTTTTTTAAAGATATTGTATCTGGACAACTGAGCAGACTAAAGAGATTTAGTGAGAATATTCATGATTACCAGAGGATGACTCCAATAACTCTGATGACCCTTTGACCTTTGCTTGCTGTCATTGTCAGTTCAAAAATGTAACTGACCAACACTTTGTTTACATTGTCCAGAGTATGAACCAAGTTGCTTTTGTTAATCCAGACCTTTGCCAACCTTTTCTCTGGCACCACCATGAGTACACACAAAATATTAACAGCTAATTGGCTGACAGGCTTACAACCCCAATGGATGACCCTTTTCTATGTTTGCATTAAAATTGTACAAACCATTTTATTTTTTAGAAGCAGTGGTAGCTTTCTTCTAGCGCCAACCAAGGGGGAAACTTTTTAATATGTACAATGTCATTTTAGAAACATCACCCCGGCTTTGAGAACTAAAATGTACTGGGTTTGACCAGATGACTACAAATTTCAAATGTTTTGTACCACTTCAGTTATTTCATACATATTTAAAGGAAACCCACCACCTTTTCTGTATTTGTGTTTCCCGTTATAGACACTTTAATATTTGTTGTAGCTCCAATATATTTTTCATACCTGTATTTAATAGGATATCTTAATAATACAAAAACTGATTACTGGTGAAATTCTATAATTAGACTGTTTGTGGTGCACAGAGAAAACGCCAAAGTCGATACAAAACAAAATGTAAATAAATTACATGGATATTTCGATTACATTCACTCTTTTCTTGACTCTGCACTCCACAATGTGATAACACGTATTTTGACTAAAAGATGGTAGCTACTAATGCTACACTGTAAGCAGTACCAAGCTCACATTATGATCTCTCACTACTTTGGCATAAAAACATATTGTTAGCAGCTACATTTGCCTAAACACGATATTATAGCTATATTAGCTTACACTACATGATTCAATTAAAATTAATTCAACTTTATTTATTTAGTAGGAAATCACAACACAAGTTGTCTCAAAGCACTTAATATAATGAGCTGTGGGCAGAAACATTTAAAATTTCATTTGAATTGCTAACCTTGAATATTTGGATCCACCCATCCATTATTCAGTCTCTCCTCAAATTCAAGCAATCTCCACAATATCTGCAGGAGCCTGCAATTATTTTAAATTCACAAAATCTTTCTGAAAAACATGTTGTCAGCATAAGCTGTGCTGAAAGTGTTACGGCATAAAGTAAGTCTTTTCAAACAAAACTTGATTTATTAACAAAAATAGCTCCTCATTTATAATCAGCACGGTTCTCCTCTCTTTTCAGCACCAAAACAAACTGTGCAGCGGAGGGAACAAAGATGAAAACAAAATATATTTCTCTGATGTGCAACATGAATATTGTCATAGGCACTTATTACATATCATTGTTTATCAGGTAATGCTAAAAAACATTGCATTTTTTTTCTTGACTTGCATTTTTATTTTAAGTTGCCACAGTTTTACCGCAAAAAACTCACTTAAAACTCCCCAAATTACATCACAATTTTTTTTTTTGAAAATCTACCACAAAATCAAAAAATTTTGGTCGCAACAATGACAAAAAACGTAAACCTTCTTCTCAAACTGGGCCCAATGCAAAAGTTCTGAGACTGCTCCTGTTCCATATAAATGGAGCATTGCACGTGCACATTTATATTCAGAGTTTGCTGACACATATTTCTGGCGATAGTAAAGACCATAAAACAAAATCCTCACAGCATTACATGTTGGTGTCATTGACCTGTATCTCCAGCAACTGCAGGCTATATGGTACTTTAACTTTAACCATAGAAAAGCAATTACGGTCAGCTGTTCAGGATTTTAGCATTGTCTTGGTAGCCTTTACCCCAGATTACTGGGCACCCAGCCTGAGCTGCAAATTGTATATAATATACTGTATATAGATATATACTGTACTGTATATACTGTGCATTTTATATTTTATATTTAATATTAATATTTTTACTGCTATTTGATTGCTTTCTATTATTCTATTATTATCTATTGCTTCCTGTATGCTGCTGTAGCGAAAAAAATTTCCCCTCGGGGGTTAATAAAGTAACTACCTAACCTAATCTAACCCAAACACTCTTCTTATTATCTCCCCTACCACACACTCATGGCAAATCCTTCCTGCAGCTCATCTGGACACGGTACAGGTCACTGAACAGAATGCACTCACTCCGAATAAACAGTCCCTGAGCCCAGACATCTCTAAACTGCTAACCATGACCCTGCAATTCTGCTTTAATAACCTGACAAAATCATTATCGAGATAACTGAAAGACGATGGCTCTGCTGTGATTTTGGCTGCATTTACACATAGAACAATCAGCGACAGAATACCTTTCGTATATTGTCTCTCAGTCGGAACCACAGACTGGATAAAAAGTGTTCGTAGCTTCAGGGTCTGAAAAATTACTCTTCTGCAAAAGTGTCTTAAGCTGCAATACCAGCGAGTGCCACTAGAGGTCGGCACCAAAAAGCCTCCGGCTCCATAGACTCCCATTCAACTTCTCTCATCAAATACAAAGTGAATAAAATGTCTTAGTGTATCGTCAGCTTTCCAATCAGATGAGTCAGATCCTCCCCCAGCTCCTCCAAATATGGTCACTTTCTGCTCCAAACCGCTCCAAACTTGTAAAATGGCGACAGCCAATTCCCAAACATTCACTAACCAACGGGTGACCTCACTGCTTGCTGGCCACTTGGCCGGAACAGACAAAACTCAGAAAAAGGTGTTTCTCTTGCTCACAGTGCCGTACTGGCGACCCTTTAAAGGAAAGTATCAAAGATTTTACCAAAAAAGTGCTTTGAAAATAAGTACTACAGGGGTCGAAAACATTTTTAAATCTGCGTCAACACTTTTTTAATCTGTTGCTGAAGAGCGCTGAATTTGTTGTTACAGAAATACAGTATGAACAAGATACTGTATGTTTGTTAACTATTGAATACAAGAAATCTAAACTTAAATAACAATATAGAAACATTATGCACCCTACGGCTCATACACACAATTCACATTGGCCAGCCTATTCATGTATTACAAGCCCTGTTGAAAGTGCTCTCTGTAATGAGAGAAAAGGCCTTTCTGCCAGGTACCCAGTCCCTGAAAAAATAACCTCGGCCTTCTGTGGGCCTCCATGGTAAGTTGCTGACTAAAGGTTTCTCTGGGGGGAGGGCCCTGGTTCTTTACGTTTGGTCAGGTATAAAAGGAAAGGGTTAAACCAGGTAGGAAGGCAGTGCAGGAGCAATAGCAACAACTCACCTACAGCCAACATGAGCAACACCGGCATGAACATGAGGGGCAAGGTAGGAAAAGTTTATCTAAAATGCAGAAATTAGTGTTTGAAAATCAACTTTGGTTGGTGCTTTTTTGTTAACAACCTTTATGATTAAATATTTTTCAGATCATCTTCTACGAGGACAGGAACTTCCAGGGTCGCTCCTATGAGTGCATGAGCGACTGCTCTGACATGTCCTCCTACATGAGCAGGTGTCACTCCTGCAGGGTGGAGAGCGGCTGCTTCATGGTCTATGACCGTCCCAACTACATGGGAAACCAGTACTTCATGAGGAGGGGCGAGTACTCTGACTACATGAGCATGATGGGAATGAGAGAGTGCATCAGATCTTGCCGTACGATCCCCATGGTAAGCGTAATATAATAATGGTTTCTTGTGTGCAGGGTGCACCGACTTATAGTATGATGCAATTATTTACATTTTCCTGAAATTGTTTCTGATATTACAGCACAGAGGCCAGTTCAGGATGAGGATCTACGAGAGGGAGAACTTCGGAGGTCAGATGAACGAGCTGATGGACGACTGTGACAACATCATGGATCGTTACCGCATGAATGACTGCATGTCCTGCAACGTGATGGACGGCCACTGGCTGATGTACGAGCAGGCCCAGTACAGAGGCAGGATGATGTACATGAGGCCCGGAGAGTACAGGAGCTTCAGGGACATGGGAATGAGTGGCACCAGGTTCATGAGCATGAGGCGCATCATGGACTCCTGTTATTAGAGCACCAATGTATGAAAGCATGATTTTTAATAAAATCTCCTGATTTTCTTTAAAATAATTCCAGTATTAAATATTGTTGAGTGATCTGAAACACACAACTAAGTCATGAAGTGGATGAGGATGAGACGTATCATGGTCTTGGGCTACTAGATAATTGACTACCACTAAATAAAATAATTGTGCACTATTTTAACTTTTATCAAGCCTATTGAGCGAGTGTTGCCATGAAACAGCATGCTGTATCATACCAAAATATATAATGAGACATGGACTTTAAGATACAAAATATTTTTAAGAAAAAACATAATAGAAAACGAATTTTAACTCTACATTGCACTTGATCTGATGAGAGTTTTGCCAATTATCGTAATCTATGAGAATAAATGCTCTCGGCATTTAACAACTTGTGAGCATTAGGCTATAAATAATCAGAAACTGAAGGAATAAAAAAGCTATTAAATATTTAAAGAAAGGCAAAATAATTGTATTCTCTTCACAAGGCCTTGATATTTCGATACCAACTTGGTTAGCCAGGATAATTTAAAAAGCGCTGGTCATACTATAATAAAACAAAATTTTAAAAAATAAAATAAATGCACAATATTGGTATTTGGCTATTGCTGATAGATACCAGCCTCTCATCTGCACAACATACAAAACATGGGAGGCATTTTGGACTTCAAATAAATCTACTATATCTACATACTGATGCAGAGGAGAAGCTGTGGTCAACTGTGATGTAGGTAGCTACCGTTAGCATACTGATTTTAGTTGATGGTTGTTACAGTGGCATAAACAACATAAACTAATCTAAATAGACATTATCTCACTAGCTTTGTTGTTTTTAGTGTGCAAGAGGGAAACTGGGCTAAAACTCCCAACTACCGCTTTGGTAAGAAACATCCAAATAGCTTAAAATGCATGTGTGCATGTTAGCAGGGCAGGAAACTATCAATACCTTCACTGAAACCACACACACTTAGTAGTTTAAGGCATTTCTTTATTACTCATATAGATCTCCTTTTTAAAAAATGTTAGATGAATTCAGAAACTCTGTGCAATGTTTTGTTCATGACTACAGTGACTGACTAATAAAGCACTTTGATAACATCAGCTGAATTTGCTTCTTTGTAGGAATGTCGCCTGAGTCTCATCCAGATACTAAAATATTTAGCTTAATTTGTAATACCAAAGTGACAAGGCTTCTTGTTTGGAATATAAAAATTGATGACCTTAAACAGAAAACCTATAGTTTGCTGAACTTTTGAGAAGATATTAGGGTGTTGTTAGCGGGAACCAGAAACTCCACCTTCTCTAACTTTGGAACAATTAGCATTGGTTAACATACAGAAAGCAATGTAATATTTACTGCAGTCTTTAATGCAGTATTTGTTTGTGTTAATAAAGATAGAACAACACAAAAAATGTTTTAAATTCATTTTAAGTCTTCATGCTGTACCTTTCAGTCAGTTACCGCTTTGCATATAAACTGTTAATTTTTAACAAGGCAGATTGGTAAAACGCTTGAATTTAACTACCAAACGTGTTCACATGTAGGAATAATATGCATAATTAAATATACACAGCAATGTCCTGTTATAGTGTTTCAGAATTGACTATGGTTGTCATGAACGTTAATTCACGAATAAAAGAGCCTCACTACTCTTAATTCTAATAGGTAAATGTAAGCAAACCGAAAAACTCAGATATCAGTTTGACAACATACTGTATATTTCTACTGTGTATATGTCCATATAAGTGATATAAACAGGTGTAGCAAGTAGAGGCCACACAAAAACACTGCAATATACTCACAATGGCAAGTCCATATTGCGGATAATATCCAAATAATCGAAACAAAGTGTTAATAAAATACCAGACATTGTTAGCCGATTTTTCAATATGTTATGCATCCAAACATGTTAATACTTTGTTGATTAAATGACCTGAGGCATATTATTATAAAAACTTTTTTTTTTTGTCTGAAAAAAGTCTCTTGTTTTTTCAGTTTCTAAGTTATTTTTTTCCAAAATAAAATCCACATTAGATTCTGTAATACAATCTACTATTTAAACAATACATTTTAGTTGCAGTGCCCAACTAATAATACAAATATTTACAAAAACCTAAGACAGGATGTAAATTCAACATTTTAATTACACTGCCTCTAGATAATACACTGAAATGGTCATGAATGAGAAAATAGGCTTTGCGAAACATTGTCAAAGGCAAACAATTTCTAAAGTCTTTGAGGGCCAAGTTATGTGATTGTATGACACACTACCACAGGCCAATACAGCGCTCTATACCATGTTGCTGGGTCAGGGGTTTAAACAATGGGGGCCCTCTGACCCTGTAGGTTTCAGTCAGGTATAAAAGCAAGGGTTGTACCACACTGAACAGCAGTAGCAGTAGCAACAGCAGCAGCAGCTCACCTACAAGTATGTCCACCACTGACATGAGCATGGGCAAGGTAAGCTTCAGAACACAGTAAAATCTTAATTGTAAAAACTATAAATGTTGTAATCGATACAGAATATAGATCAAAGTAAAGGTACATTCTCTGTGTTTTTCAGATCATCTTCTACGAGGACAGGAACTTCCAGGGTCGCTCCTATGAGTGCATGAGCGACTGCTCTGATATGTCCTCCTACCTGAGCAGGTGTCACTCCTGCAGGGTGGAGAGCGGCTGCTTCATGGTCTATGAGCGTCCCAACTACATGGGAAACCAGTTCTTCATGAGGAGGGGCGAGTACTCTGACTACCAGAACATGATGGGAATGAGCAGTGGTATCAGGTCTTGTCGTATGATCCCCATGGTAGGTATAAAACACACTGTAAAGTTGCTCTTACTTCTTCATAATACCCTTTTAAAATTCACCTATTTCTTAAATTAATTATTTTGTTGCCATGTTTCTTTAAAACAGCACAGAGGCCAGTTCAGGATGAGGATCTACGAGAGGGAGAACTTCGGAGGTCAGATGCACGAGCTGATGGACGACTGTGACAACATCCAGGATCGTTACCGCATGAATGACTGCATGTCCTGCAACGTGATGGACGGCCACTGGCTGATGTACGAGCAGGCCCAGTACAGAGGCAGGATGATGTACATGAGGCCCGGAGAGTACAGGAGCTTCAGGGACATGGGAATGAGCGGCACCAGGTTCATGAGCATGAGGCGCATCATGGACATGTGCTAGACATTTTCATTTTGAAATAAAAAGTGAAACAAAATCTTGAACCTGTGGCTTTTTTCTGTTCTTTTGTCTTTTCTGTAGAACACAGAATAAAATACAATAATAGATAAAGAGGTGTCCAAACCAGTACATTCACAGCTTTACAGCAAAATTGTTATCTTGACACATTTCACAGGAAAAAGAAGAAAAATTATATTCATAACATCATATGAACAACACTGTGTGAAAATGTACATAATCACAAAAGCATTGAAGAATTATGTTAATAAAAAAAAACAGTATTCTGCAGCAGAAAATGTCATAAAACACAAGACACCACAAATATTTGCGGGTATCTACCTGTAGCCAATACATTTGCTTATTTTGACATACCGAAATCATAATTTTATTTGAATTTAAGAGACATTACAAACAGTGATTCATCTAATTTAACAGGTTATGAAGCTATTGAGAGAAATGGCATATACTGTATAACTGAACACAGAGAATAAGCTAAGTGGTTGTGAAACTTTTGTTGGTATATTGATTTTATCTAAAACCTTAACCACTGTTATTATTTTAATTTATATAACCAAGTCATAAAGATTCAAACTTCATTAAGACATGCTTCACTGACAATTATTCTGCCCCATACTGAACTAAAATTATTCCACAATGAATTATAAAAAGTATATTGAATGCAAGTTGTAAGCCGCTACACGCATTGCACAAAGTAAGGCAAGGCAAGTTTATTTGTACAGCACATTTCAACAAGGCAATTCAAAGCGCTCCACATAGAACCGTTAAAAGCATCAAAACATCAGGCAAAAGAAAAGGACATTTAAAAACAATTAAGAACAGTTATTAAAACATTAAAACCAGTTATTAAAACATGAAAGTAGCTAAAAATAGAATGAAAGTTACAGTGCAGTTTAAGAAATAAAATATAGTTGTAAAATGCAGAAATGCAAGAAATTAATCAACATCCTTAAATCTGGTTCAGTGAAAAGCAGCAAACAGGTGGCTATTGTAATTATGCAAACAGTTGATGCCATGGGCAGGTCGGGTGTGTGTGTGTGTGTGTGTGTGTGTGTGTGTGTGTGTGTGTGTGTGTGTGTGTGTGTGTGTGTGTGTGTGTGTGTGTGTGTGTGTGTGTGTGTAAAAACAGCAGATAACATCATAAAACAGGTAGTTTGTCATTAATCAAAGATATTTGCTGCAGTATTCACAGAATTAATGCACACCTTTAGAAACGCTGAGTAACTTGAAAGTATTTTTTTGTTCAAAACCAGGAGGAGAAAGTCCAGCATCAACAACAACAACAACAACAACAACAACAACAACAACAACCAAAATCCCTGACATTTAAGTGATTCAGATTCAGATGTACTTCTGTTTTTGTTTTTTGTTTTTTCAATATATTGCTACAAAACATGGAAGTTCAATCATATCCAAGGTAATCACGGATGTAAATTATATGGGAGCCATTTGATCTAGAATGATTGAGCCTGTGACTGGATGCAAAACAACTTTCCTATCAGCATTCACAAACAGAGGAACTAACATTGAATGCTGCTGACTCATGGACTCTGTACAATAGTGCCAGTGATTGTTTGGATGTCACGTTGGGTATAAAAAAAGAGTTGAATCCGGGATGGGATCGCTATAGCCTCACTCAATCTCTCAGCCACCATGCACGGCAAGGTAATTTCCTAATAGATATTTTACCATAATTGTTGCTCCTGTGATGTTTGTGCACATTTAGTTCTTGTCATTAATTTATTGTATTTCTTGAAGAAATTGTATTTTCTTGATTCTTGTTGTTCTGGTTTTGTACCCTCATGGTTGAAATGCACTTATTGTAAGTCGCTTTGGATAAAAGCGTCAGCTAAATGAAATGAAATGTAATGTAATGTATTTAATCAAATGCATTTCGGAGAGGACATACCCACCGGGGAGCTCCCAAAAGATGATGTAGCTTTATGAGGTTTGCAGTGGCGCTGCCAATACAAAAGGCTGAGACGTCATAAGCTGGCTAGCAGTTGGCAACATCTCTTTGGTGCAACATACAATAACAACTGTCCATTTGTTTTTGATATATTTAGTTTTTTAAGGCTAACGTTAAAAGGACACTTTGGATTGTTGGATGTGAGGTTGTGTGTGGTACTTATCTGTAGTCAGTGTGTTAACAGGAGTGGATGGGAGTCGGTACGTCCCTAGTTTGGAAAAGCAGCTAGCTGTGAATGGGGTCAGCAACAAAAACGTATTTTAGCCACCTAAAAAAGGCCCACTAAAAATATACAGTGGTGTGAAAAAGTGTTTGCCCCCTTCCTGATTTCTTATTTTTTGCATGTTTGTCACTTAAATGTTTCAGATCATCAGACAAATTTAAATATTAGTCAAAGATAACACAAGTAAACACAAAATGCAGTTTTTAAATGAAGGTTTTTATTATTAAGGGAGAAAAACAATCCAAACCCACATGGCCCTGTGTGAAAAAGTGTTTGCCCCTAAACCTAATAACTGGTTGGACCACCCTCAGCAGCAACAACTGCAATCAAGCTTTTGCGTTAACTTGCAATGAGTCTTTTCCAGCTGTGGAGGAATGTTGGCCGACTCATCTTTACAGAGTTGTTGTTGTAATTCAGCCACATTGGAGGGTTTTCCAGCACCAACCTCCTTTTTAAGGTCATGCCACAGCATCTCAATAGGATTCAGGTCAGGACTTTGACGAGGCCACGCCAAAGTCTTCATTTTGTTTTTCTTCATCCATTCAGAGGTGGACTTGCTGGTGTGTTTTGGATCATTGTCCTGCTGCAGAACCCAAGTTGGCTTCAGCTTGAGGTCACGAACAGACGGCCGGACGTTCTCCTTCAGGATGTTTTGGTAGACGGTAGAATTCATGGTTCCATTTATCACAGCAAGTCTTCCAGGTCCTGAAGCAGTAAAACAGCCCCAGACCATCACACTACCACCACCATATTTTACTGTTGGTATGAGGTTCTTTTTCTGACATGCGGTGTTACTTTTACGCCAGATGTAACGGGACACACACCTTCCAAAAAGTTCAACTTTGGTCTCGTCAGTCCACAGAGTATTTTCCCAAAAGTCTTGGGGATCATCAAGATGTTTTCTGGCAAAAATGAGACGAGCCTTAATGTTCTTTTTGCTCAGCGGTGGTTTTGGTCTTGGAACTCTGCCATGCAGCCAGTTTTGCCGAGTCTCTTTCTTCTGGTGGAGTCATGAACACTGACCTTAACTGAGGCAAGTGAGGCCTGCAGTTCTTTGGATGTTGTCGTGGGGTCTTTTGTGACCTCTCGGATGAGTCGTCGCTGCGCTCTTGGGGTAATTTTGGTCGGCCGGCCGCTCCTGGGAAGGTTCACCGCTGTTCCATGTTTTCTCCATTTGTGGATAATGGTTCTCACTGTGGTTCTCTGGAGTCCCAAAGCTTTAGAAATGGCTTTAGAACCTTTTCCAGACTGATAGATCTCAATTACTTTCTTTCTCATTTGTTCCTGAATTTCTTTGGATCTCAGCATGATGTCTATCTTCTGAGGATCTTCTGGTCTACTTCACTTTGTCAGGCAGGTCCTATTGAAGTGATTTCTTGATTGAGAACAGGTGTGTCAGTAATCAGGCCTGGGTGTGGCTTGAGAAATTGAACTCAGGTGTGATAAACCACAGTTAAGTTATGTTTTAACAGGAGGGGGCAAACACTTTTTCAGACAGGGCCATGTGGGTTTGGATTGTTTTTCTCCCTTAATAATAAAAACCTTAATTTAAAAACTGCATTTTGTGTTTACTTGTGTTATCTTTGACTAATATTTAAATTTGTTTGGTGATCTGAAACATTTAAGTGTGACAGACATGCAAAAAAATTGGAAATCAGGAAGGGGGCAAACACTTTTTCACACCACTGTATGTCTCAATTGAAGAGCATGCTAGATATAGAATATCTTCACTGTTTTACCTTGCTGTCCAACAAGAAACTATGCCAGTATACTGCTGTCTTCAAAGCCTCCAAACTCCCTTCACAAAAACAAAAATTTTACCAGATAGAACAAGCGGGTTTCTAGTGTGCTTCAATTGGTTAGTTTGACGAAGTGAATGTGGGACTTTGATGTCAGTTCTGATCCAAGCTAACAAGGTAATACACCAGCAAAGTCCCATATTAGGTCAAACAATCTAACTGACCGGTGCACTGGTATACCAGCTACTACCGTGCTCCGTCAGGTAGAATTACTGTGAGTGATGTCATGGCTGCAGTTCCCACAATTGAAAGGTCTGTTTGACTGCAAGATAAAGCAGTGAGCCAATCACAAAAAGGGGGTACTTCCTCCAATACTTCTTCGATCTTTTGGTTTGTTCGGTCCAAAAGCGCATTTTGCTACATTGAAAGCAAAAAACAAAGGCTACATAGATGCAGTAATTTGGTCGTAAGATTCAATAGCGAGAACTATTTCCATCAGGTTTAAGATTGGTAATCGAGCTCTGTTTGCTCTCTTGGATTCTAGATCATCTTCTACGAGGACAAGAACTTCCAGGGTCGCTCCTATGAGACCAGCAGCGACTGCTCTGACATGTCCTCCCACCTGAGCAGGTGCCATTCCTGCAAGGTAGAGAGTGGCTGCTTCATGGTCTACGACCATCCCAACTACATGGGTCAGCAGTATTTCCTGAGGAGGGGAGAATACTCTGACTACCAGCATATGGGTTTTGGTGACTGCATCAAGTCCTGTCGAATGATCCCCATGGTATGGCACTCAGACAGCAAGACATTCAGATATACAGAAATACAAAGTATGTCTCTCACATAATTTGGCAACTAAAAGATGTCCATCAAATTGACTCATCAGTGTATTGTCTCATAACAGCACAAAGGATCCTACAAAGTAAGGATCTACGAGAGGGAGAACTTTGGAGGTCAGATGCACGAGCTGATGGACGACTGTGACAACATCCAGGACCGTTACCAAATATCCGACTGCCAGTCGTGCCATGTGATGGACGGCCACTGGCTGATGTACGAGCAGCCCAACTTCAGAGGCAGGATGATGTACTTGAGGCCCGGAGAGTGCAAGAGCTTCAGGGACATGGGATATGATGGAATGAGATTCAGCTCCATCAGACGTATCACTGACCTCTGTTAGCATTATAGACAAATCTGTTTTATTTAAATCTGACCACAGAAATAAAACATTTTCATATTTAACATGCCCTACATTAATTGTGATGTTGGTTATCTATTAACTTGATTTTTTTTTTGTGTGTTTCTATATTGTATTTGAATGCAAAATTAGAAAACTCAATGGAAAACGAGATCTGTTGACTGGTTTCATGACCTCAAATGTTATAATTATTTTAAATCTAAGATGCTTGTGATTATTCAAAAACATATATAGCTAAGGTATATCTGTATATCAAAAGACACTTATGCTTCTTCTGTAGAATGAAGTAAATTTGTAGTTACAGCTGATGTTGTAGCTGTTGCTGATTGAAATTTTGACAAAAAAATTATATAAATGAAACTGGCTTTAAATATGGAATTATGGAATTATCTAATGCACTTTCAGCAGTATTACACAGGGAGGAGAAAAGTGCAGTTTTCCTTGTTATATGTAGCATTTTTGATTCAAGCACAAACCATGAGGAGTGCTCAGCACACTTGGATGAGTATTTAAATAAGGAATATTTAAATGAAATCGACTAACATGAACTGGCCTTTAAAAATGATGCACATATTTAAGAAGCACGGGAGACTCTCGTAACTGGAAAATCAAAAAGTAACTTCACCTTCAACTTCTTTAATGTCAATCCACCATATGACATACAGACATACAGATGGATTGAAAAAAACTTTCTCCATCCCACTGTGTGCAAACAAAAAAGACAAAACAAGAAAAGCATAAATATGCAACAAAACAAAAATAATTAAAACTGAAAGCAGTAATGTACAGGCCCTCGTACTCCGGCGCGCCGCCTCCCCGAAGCCGTCTCCCCCAAAGCCATTTCCCCGAAGCCGTCTTCCCGAACGTGTGGCGCGCTAGGGGCCGCGTATCCCCGCTTAAAGTTGCTATTTTTGTCTCGTTTCCTGTCTCCAGCAGGGGGCGCTGGCGAGCCGTTTGGCCTCCCCGAAGCCGCCTCCCTGAAGCCATCCCTTGACCTTAAACATCAACTTCCTGTGTCACGGCGAGACATCCAACTTTGCCGCATAGTCACGGCGATGCCCATTGACAAAGTCGAACGAATGTCTCAATATATCATCAACTACATGTTTAGGTTATTGTGACCAGACTTTAGGTTCATGTGATCAACCAGCTTGACGTAGAATGTGAAAGTATGAAGTGTCATTTCCAGTGGCCAACAGGGGGCGCTATGACTATGATCAAATATTACCCCACAGGGGTCTTCAGGGTGGGGCTGTTATCATACCTGTGATGTTTGGAGAAGGTCGGTCCATGTACATAAGATTTAAAGCAACTCAGTTTCATGGTGAGGCCCTCAAAATGGCCACCATGCTACGGGCACACACATCGATGAAAACGAATTATTTTCATAAGATTTAATCCCAAACATGTTAACTATCCATAGAAACTAAATTCAAGTCGGTGTGACAAAATCCCTAGGAGGAGTTCGACAAAGTACAATGTGTACGAATCGCCCAAAATGGCGACTAAATTCAAAATGGTGGACTTCCTGTTGAGTTGACGTAACGGTGCAATGTAACTTTTTTGTGCGTCAAGGTGTGATACACGTGTCCACCGGATTTGGTGAATTTAGGTAAATGTGACCACCAGGGCATCTCTTTAGGGGGCGTTCTCAAGCCGTGTGGCCACGCCCACTCGCAAAACACATCAGATGTATCGTCTCACCACGCCGGATGTATGTTACACGTTTAGTGAGGTTTTAAGCATCCTTTGACCTTAAACATCAACTTCCTGTGTCACGGCGAGACATCCAACTTTGCCGCATCGTCACAGCGACACCCATTGACAAAGTCGAACGAATGTCTCAATATATCATCAACTACATGTTTAGGTTGTTGTGACCCGACTTTAGGTTCATGGGATCAACCAGCTTGACGTAGAATGTAAAAGTATGAAAAGTATAATTTCCGGTGGCCAACAGGGGGCGCTATGACTATGAGCGAATATTACCACACAGGGGTCTTCAGGGCGGGGCTTTTATCTGTGGGTCTGTGATGTTTGGAGAAGGTTGGTCCATGTACATAAGATTTAAAGCAACTCATAGTTTCATGGCGAGACACTCAAAATGGCCACCGCGCTACGGGCACACACATCGATGAAAATGAATTATTTATACAACTTTCAATCCCAAACATGTTTTCTATCCATAGAACCTAAATTCAAGTTGGTCCGACAAAATCTGTAGGAGGAGTTCGACAAACTACAACGTGTACAAATCGCCCAAAATGGCAATTAAATTCAAAATGGTGGACTTCCTGTTGAGTTGACGTAACGGTGCAATGTAACTTTTTTGTGCGTCTACGTGTGATACACATGTCCAACGGATTTGGTGAATTTAGGTAAATGTGGCCGCCGGGGCATCTCTTTAGGGGGCGCTCTCGAGCCGTTTGGCCACGCCCACTCGCGACTCCACTAGAATATGACATTTTTCGCCGGGAGACATATGTGTATCCACTTTCATGAGTTTTTGAATATGATAAAGCCTCCATAAAAGCAAATCACTTTACGTAAGGAGAAAAAGAAGTACATTTTCATGAAAAATTAAAACGGTAAGCAGTGATGTACGGGCCCTCGCACTTCGGCGCGCCGCCTCCCCGAAGACGCCTCACCCAGACGTGCAGCGCTCAGGGTACCACGTATACCCGCTTAAAGTTGCTATTTTTGACTCGTTTCCTGTCTCCAGCAGGGGGTGCTGGCGAGCCGTTTGGCCACACTGACTTGCAAAACACATCAGATGTATCGTCTCACCACACCGGATGTATGTGACACGTTTCGTGAGGTTTGAAGCATCCTTTGACCTTAAACATCAACTTCCTGTGTCACGGCGAGACATCCAACTTTGCCACATCATCACGGCGACGCCCATTGACAAAGTCGAACGAATGTCTCAATATATCATCAACTACATGTTTAGGTTGTTGTGACCAGACTTTAGGTTCATGTGATCAACCAGCTCGACGTAGAATGTGAAAGTATAAAAAGTGTCATTTCCAGTGGCCAACAGGGGGCGCTATGACTATGAGCGAATATTTCCCCACAGGGGTGTTCAGGGCGGGGCGGTTATCATAACTGTGATGTTTGGAGAAGGTCGGTCCATGTACATAAGATTTAAAGCAACTCCTAGTTTCATGGCGAGACACTCAAAATAGCCACCATGCTACGGGCACACACATCCATGAAAACGAATTATTTATACAACTTTTAATCCCAAACATGTTTTCTATCCATAGAACCTAAATTCAAGTCGGTCGGACAAAATCCCTCGGAGGAGTTCGACAAAGTACAACGTGTCAGAATCGCCCAAAATGGCGACTAAATTCAAAATGGTGGATTTCCTGTCGAGTTGACGTAACGGTGCAATGTAACTTTTTTGTGCATCTAGGTGTGATACACGTGTCCACCGGATTTGGTGAATTTAGGTAAATGTGGCCGCCGGGGCATCTCTTTAGGGGGCGCTCTCAAGCCGTTTGGCCGCGCCCATTCGCAACTCCACTAGAATACGAAATTTTTCACCGGGAGACAAATGTGTATCCACTTTCATGAGTTTTTGAATATGATAAACCTTCTAAAAAGGCAAATCACTTTATGTAAGAAGAAGAAGTAGAACATTTTTACGAAATACAATCGGGCTTTCACACCGATTCTCGGTGCTCGGGCCCTAATTAAAACAGACAATGTAGTGCAACTACAGATGTAGCAGGTGTGTGCTTCCGGGGTTCCTCCTTGTCACAGATGACTCACTGAGTCACACTGTTTGTGTATAAATGCTTTTTATTCACATGCAGATTAACCTGTTGTTAAGTGCAAAAATACCAAAGGAACAAAATAGGTTTAGCAAGCCAGCTATTCTCTATTGCCTGCCAACAGCTATCTAATTAAATAGCAATTCACCTCTAATACTACAGTACATTTTTGTACTTACAACTTAAAAGGAAATGGCGTTCCACTAATTTAGAAGAATTTCACCTGCCTGGAAGGATAGTCTAATATTATATAAGAAAGCTCTTCGTAAGACCAGAACTTTATATTATCCATCATTAATAGAGGACAACAAGAACAACCCCAGGTTTCTTTTCAGCACTGTAGCAGGCTGACAAAGAGTCCCAGTTCTGTTGAGCCCTCTATTCCTTCAGTTCTCAGCAGTAATGACTTCATTAACTTCTTTACTAATAAAATTCTTACTATCAGGGAGAGAATCATGCCGACCCTTCCTGACACCATCACTGATGTGATGTTAAACACAGCAGCCCTGAAAGCAACTGTAGGACCAGATGTAAACTTGGAACATTTATCTCCTGTTGTGAGGTGTATTTCCAACGAACCCAAACGCAGACAACAGCAGAATCTCTGGTGAACCAAGCTCTTTATTTCTCCTCAGTCTGGGTAACAAACAGGATGCACACAAACAGTCAGAGTTCGTTTGCATGGGTCCGCGCAACTCCACTCCGCGATGCAGCCGGCAGGCTGACGAACAGGCAGGCGGCCAGCACAGGGCGTTGTTCACCGAGGGAATCCCGGGGTTCTCCTCAGCATGTGACTAGTCGACGGCGGCCTGGGGAATCCCGAGTCTTCTCCACCAGCGCAGCTGATTGGCTGGATCGACTGTGTGACGTCCGCGACTCGACACAGGATAGCCAAACCTTCGACAGCTGATCTCCGAGGAAACTGGAAGGTCTCTTCGTGCAGGTGATACCCATGGCTCGACACTGGACGGAATAGGCAGGGTCGACTGTGTGACGCTTGAAGCTCAACACAGGATTGCCAAGATTGCAGCAGATGATCTCCGTGGAACGATCTGGAATCTTCTTCATGCAGGTGATGCCCGTGGCTCCACACTGAACGGCAGGAAACAGATGGGGTCAGAACCGGAATCTCAGACAGGGAGACAGACAGACTTACGGGACGGGATGTTGGGTAGGCTTATGACCTCATAATACTTATGACCATGTGATATTTCAGTTTTTCTTTTTTAATAAATTTGCACAAATTTCGACATTTCTGTTTTTTTCTGTCAAGATGGGGTGCTGAGTGTACATTAATGAGAAATAAAATGAACTTTTTTGATTTTAGCAAATGGCTTCAATGAAACAAAGAGTGGAAAATTTAAAGGGGTCTGAATACTTTCCATACCCACGAAACACCTAGGAGATGCTGAGGGGGGGGGAAATCACCAATAGGACAGACACAAGGCTACTGACCCATGTAAAAACATCATGACTACAAATGTAAGATACAGCTGGGGAAAGTTGTGTACGAACCAACGCAGCCTCCAGATCGATCAGGCCAGAATGACATGGCTTGTCTCTGCAGAGCCGAGTAGCACAGGAAGAGGAGGAGGAGGGAGAGAGCCAGGATGCTGCTGCATTCCTTCCCAACTTCTTTGGCTTTACTAAAACGCTACTTGGGGACAAGAGCAGTGCCCATCAGCAGAGTAAGTAAACCAATTTCTCTACGACACCATGAGCAATCCAATGAGGGAACAGGAGCTCGAACCCAACAAAGCGCTCATCAGCCCAGCTCCTCCAAACAAAGATTTCAGCTTGAGGGAGCCAAGTCTGAAGGAGGTTGAGGACGCCATCGAGCCTCCTGCGCCAGGGCCAAGTGGCATACCCTACATAGTGTATGAGCATTGCCCGGTGCTCCTCCGACACTTATGGAAGATCTTAAAAGGTGATATTGCGTATGTGGAGGGTTGCCAATGGTGGAGTTGCCTGAGGGAGTTTGGATCCCTAAAGAGGAAAAGTCAGACAATATCAACCAGTTTTGCTCAATCTCACTGCTGAATGTCAAAGGGGTTTTTCAGCATCATCTCCCAAAGACTGTCTGAGTTTCCCTCTCCTGCTCCTCATCTTTTCTTGATCTCATGATGTTTTCCACTGGGGGTTAAAGGATAGCGCTTAGGAGGTAATTCTTTGACTATTTGACTGCATTCTATATATACACTATATACCCTTTGTTCATTCTTTTTGACTCCTGCCATGTGGGGTGTGCATTGCATGATTTCAATCATTATTAAATTAAATTCTCAAGTAACTTATGATCCCCAAGTCTACTTCATCCATCTGCAATGGGTCTCTCAGTCACTTGAGCCTCCCCAAAAGTTTTAAAACTTGACATTGTGCAAACCAACTGTTGCATCAGCTCTGGGTGGCTGGTCTTACACAATCTTGCAGGTGACGCTGCCAGATGTGGTGATCGGGAACTGGCGTGGTTACAAGTGGTCTGCAGTTGAGGCCAGTTGGAGGTACTGCCAGAATTTGGCAAGTCTAGAAACAAGTTAAGGCTCTACAAATAGGCCTGCAATCTGAGAGTGAAGTACTCTGTCATTTTCTTACAGACCTCACAGTACTCTACTATCCCAACAGAGCTTGGTCATTGATGGCTTTGTACTAGTTCCTATCAGTGCTCCTGTTGCAGCATTTTGGATGAACTGGAGGGAATTATTGGGATATTCTGATTTAAAAAAAAAAAAACTACAAGTCCAGCCTCAAAGTGTTATGAGATTGCAGGATGCAGACCCAAGTGCAAACAGAGGTGTAATTAGAATGAAGTAAATGATAGTTTTATTGTTACAGGTGTGGTAGATGAATGAATGGAAAGCCGTAGTTTCCTCAGAGAGTGGAGAAGGAGGCGGAGAGTTTATCTCATCCCAATTTACAGGCAGAAATTAAAGTCAGTTAAGCCTGTGGTCAAGACTGTGAGAAGATGGGCCAATGAGTCACAGCTGGAACTACAGGCTGCTTTGACTGCACTGATTGGAGTGTTTTTGAGGCTGCAGCTACAGACTTGATGACCTCACCGACACTGTGACATCTACATCAGTTTCTGTGAGGACGTGTGTGTCGATCAAAACCTTCTGCACATACGACAAACCCTGGTTTAAGGTAAAACTCGGGCAGCTCCATCAGGCCAAGGAGGAGGGAGGAGGCAGCTTTCAAATTCTCTCACCCACCCGGATATCAAACAACCTCCTACTCCCCCTGCCACACCAAGCTCTTCCAGCTCACCGTGTCAGCCTCCACTTGTCAGTGGATCACAAACGTCCTGACTGACAGGACGCAGCAGGTGAGGCTAGGAAACTTCACATCCAGCACCTGGACCATCATCCCTGGCGCCCCCCAGGGGTGTGTGCTCTCCTCACTGCTCTTCTCCCTCAACGGGAGGTTGAACAGCTGGTTCTCTCGTGCAGTCAGAACCACCTGGAGCTGAACCCACCCAACACTGTGGAGATGACAGTGAACTTCAGGAGGAGCCCCCCAACACCATCCTCAATAACACAGTGTCTGCTGTGGAAACCTTCAGGTTTCTGGGATCCACAATCTCCCAGAACATCAACTCCCTCATCAAGAAAGCCCAGCAACAGATGTACTTCCTGCTGCAGCTCAGGAAGCTCAACCTGCCCCAGGAACTGCTGATTCGGTTCTACTCAGCCATAATTCAGTCTGTTCTCTGCACCTCCGTCACCATCTGGTTTGACTCGGCCACCAAACAGGAACCGACTACAACGGACAGTCAGGACTGCAGAGAACATCATTGGCGCTGACCTGCCCTCCATTCAGGACTTCTACACAGAGAGTCAGGAAACGGGCCGGTAGCATCTCTGCAGATCATCCCCCCCTGGACACCCGCTGTTCCAGCTCCTCCCATCTGGGAGGCGCTACAGAGCACTGTAAACAGTTTTTATCCGCAGGCCATCACTGTTTATTTATTTCTGTTTTTGCACAATAAAAGAGAAGTTACAACCAGAGTCAAATTCCTTGTCTGTATAAACATACCTGGCCAATAAAGTCAATTCTGAGAGACTGGAGGTGTTCAGAGTCCACTCAGTGTGTGGGAAAGTGTCTTACTAGGAGCAGAGTCTGCGCAGTCCACAGACAGGGTAGTCCAGGCTGGGCCGAGGAGCGGCTCCGTGCTCGGTCACCACAGCACCAGGCGGCAGGTGAAGAGTCGGGGGCTGCTGCAGCAGGGTGAGGCGGCAGGTTATGAACAGGTGATCTCCAAGGATCTACGCTGGACACTAGTTTGTCAACTGGTGGCCTCCGTGAACCAACACAGGACTTCAGAGTTCGGTGACTGAGTGGTCTCCGTGGACCGATGCAGGACAGCAGGTAAGTCGAGCCGTTGAGAATACAGGGCTGGCTGGCTGGCTGGCTGGCTGGCTCACTGGCACACTGACAAGTAACAGGCGAGCTGACAGAACGGACTGACGAAGGTGGAGTGCGCGACCAGGGTAGATATACAGCTAGGAGGTGATTAGTGGAATCAGGTACGCCTGTGCCAGCCAAACACCAGCTGGTAGTGGGAGGTGTCTGGAGGCGGGCAGTGGAGAAATCCACACCTTCCAGACACAGACCGAAACACAGAGCACATGGAAGACCAAAACAAACAGGGGAATGACAGAACACACAGAGAAAGGAGATCAGGGAAACAAAGGGAAAAACACAAGGTCAGACAGGGATCCTGACACGAAGTAACAAATGCATGTTTTTTCAGTGAAACTTTGAGATAGGATGTTCCTTATTTTGATGATATTGCACAGGTGAAAGTAGGCAGTCATAAAAACCTGCCTTATGTTTGAATTAAAAGACCTCCTGGTCAAAAATAAGTCCCAAGGTTCCTTACATTAGTGCTGGAGGCCAAGGCAATGCCATCCAGTCTAAGTATATGGTTGTGTTTCTGAGGTTTTTAGGGCCAAATACCACAAGTTGTATTCTGTCTGAAGTTAGAATCCAACAATCTCAGGTCATCCTGGTCTTTCTCTTTATGATCTCCAGTGAGGTGACCACACAGTACTACAACATCTTAACAAGGGATTGTGCTCCCATGTCACTTGACATCAGATTTAACAATTGAAAATTGTTGTGGGAGTCCATCAAAGTAGAGCTGAGAGGCAGCATCATATCCGATGTAGCAGGTGGAAGAAATGTAAAATGCTCTTATCCTTCAGAAATATCTAAAAAAAAAAAATTAACATGTTTTTAAAATAATGTACATGAATTAATCCCTGGTAAAACACAGTTTTAAGCTCTGACTGTCAGTTTAGTTAATTCTAAGTTAAACATATTTGTTGTTCACGTTTTCAATTCTGCATTCAATTTTAGCGAGCTAATTGATCATGTAAAGTAATGCAAATAATTTCCAAAACCAAATTAATTTTTTTAAATATATTCTTTTACCTTTTATACATGAGAGGTAACATTTATTGAGCCCTTGAAAGAAAGGTGTTTGTGGAAAACACGTTCCCTGTTATTCAGCAGCAAAGACAATACAAAGCGGGGCCTCTTCTCACAAATGCAACCACCGCAAATCACAATCTGTTGAAGGTCCCTTTGAATTTAACTGTACACGGGGGCCTCTGCTCCATGTTGCTCTGTCAGGAATTTGAACAATGGGGTCATATATCCTTTGGGTGCGAGGTCAGGTATAAAAGCAACAGGGGGACATCGAGAAACCTGTGCAGTCCTTTTGAGTCAAAACATCTCCAACTGTAGCCATGACCATGGGCAAGGTGTGTGCAGCTTCATCTCTTCACTTCTAACATTTCAGTCTGGTTCAAAGCTGAAGAAAATGGGGATTTCCCAAAAATCTGCAGTACAGTGGTGTCATCTGATGGTTTTCTTGTTTTTTTTTATTCCAGATCATCTTCTACGAGGACAGGAACTTCCAGGGTCGCTCCTATGAGACCAGCAGCGACTGCTCTGACATGTCCTCCTACCTGAGCAGGTGTCACTCCTGCAGGGTGGAGAGCGGCTGCTTCATGGTCTATGACCGTCCCAACTACATGGGAAACCAGTTCTTCGTCAGGAGGGGCGAGTACTCTGACTACCAGCGTATGGGCATGAGCGACTGCATCAGGTCTTGCCGCATGATCCCCATGGTAATGTAACCTGTTATTTCCTTTATATTAATACGCTGCGTGAAGAAAGATCTCTGTGATTCACTCTCATGCCTTTTAATTTACAGCACAGAGGCCAGTTCAGGATGAGGATCTACGAGAAGGAGAACTTCGGAGGTCAGATGAACGAGCTGATGGACGACTGTGACAACATGATGGATCGTTACCGCATGAATGACTGCATGTCCTGCAACGTGATGGACGGCCACTGGCTGATGTACGAGCAGGCCCAGTACAGAGGCAGGATGATGTACATGAGGCCCGGAGAGTACAGGAGCTTCAGGGACATGGGAATGAGTGGCACCAGGTTCATGAGCATGAGGCGCATCATGGACTCCTGTTATTAGAGCACCAATGTATGAAAGCATGATTTTGAATAAAATCTAGTGATTCTCTTTTAAATGAGTTTTTCTGTTATTTGTCACTCAGTGATTTGAAACACACACACAACACAGTATAAATAAAGGTTGATTATCGGCCTGGCCGATGAGTAACGGCCAATCAATGCTGAGAACTCGGCCACAGAAGAAGCTTGCTTCGCTTCAGTAACAGAGAAGTTCTCAGCAGGTCAGAGGACTGTATTTCAAAAGTCAGACAGTAGACACGGCAGAAGTTAAAAACACCACAGTCCTCTACGCTTAGGTTGAAAAAAACCCACAATCTTGTCATATTTACTTGTTCTTCTTACAGTTTAACGACACATGTTGTGCTTCATAAAAGTTAATCTCACACCATATTGACTCGTTATCCCGTGTTTCCCGGACCACTATGTGTGGGGGTGGGGGTGGTGGGGTCGGTGGGGGTGGTGGGGTCAGTGGGGGTCAGCCCTGCAAATGGGACCTCCTACCCCTTCATTTCAGGGCAGTGTGAGAGTCGCTCATACATTTTTCTGTCACTGAAAATCACACTAATTTCTGTGCTGCTGCTCTTCTGTTGGCTCTGTGTATCATGAAGGGCGGTGTGACGCTCACACAGACACACAGCGCAGCAGAACAGAGGGGGCAATAAACAGCCCAAATTGTAATATACCTTCATAATAAGATTACATAGTGGCAGTATTTATTTATTTAAAGTCATTTCAATTAAGTTTTGTGTTAGAATTTGTAATTCAAAATTTGTACGTAAAGATTTTAATTTTTACTGCAAATGTATTTCAGTTTCACATATCAGTTTATCGGTGTTCTAGATTACCAACAATTGCTATTGGTCCTGAAAAGCCATATCAGTTGCTCTCTAATATCACTACATTAAAAAGCAATTCATCTCAAACCTGAAGCTACAGCCAGTAAAACCAGTCATCTTTCAGGGTCACTATACTTGCACACCATCAGATGGCAACACTTTACCATTTTTAATCATGTTGAATCAATAAAAGCAATGTCACCATTCTTGAATAACTAGTCCATATTATATATTCTTAATATGCAACATGTGCTGATAATATAACACACATATATGTAATCAAAGCAGACCTATGTTGATATCAGTAATATACTGTCAGTTTAAACTGAATCAATAGGATTAATTTTAGAAGGGGAAATTAGTTTCTAACACAATAATAACATCATCAGGGTTTATTTATCATTAATAAGTGCACCTTCAACCTCCACAGTACGTATTTCTTTTCTTTTTACTGATTTCAGTGAGGCAGAAACATGCACAGTTACACAGACTCACACATCAATTAGAAAATCAAAACATTATGGAGGCTGAATTTGAGCTTGATTCAAGGAAATTAAAGTATACTATAAAGACTGTATAGGGGAATACAAGTGCAAAGACCATGTGTTCAATAATGATTTTATGTGGGACAAAAATGCTGTACAAGGCAGGCCTTTAATCTCCAAATTACTGTACAAATTAAATGTATATATTTGATCAATTATGGTCATGTTATTTAAAATTAAAGCAAAAATATATGAGTTATATAACTAGCTAACGAACATTACAGCTACTAGGGATGAGTGAGTACACTATTATCTGCAGCTGTATCTGTTAACCCAACTAAATGATCTGTATCTAACAGACTGAACTGGAAGACCAACATCAACGCTGTCTACAAGAAGGGGATGAGTCGACTCGTTTTCTTGAGGAAACTTCGATCCTTTAATGTGTGCAGTGAGATGTTGGAGATGTTTTACCATCTGTTGTGGCCAGTGAACTGTACTTCTAGTAGTCTGCTGGGGGGGAGAGGTGGAGGGGAGGAAGGGTGAGCATTGGAGCCGGAGACACCAACAGACTTAACAAACTGGTTAAGAAGGCCGGCTCCATCATTGGCTGCAAACTGGACAGTCTGGAAAAGGTGGTGGAGAGGAGGACGCTGAGGAAACTATTATCCATATTGGATAATCCTGACCACCCTCTCCACCTGCTGCAGGGACAGAGGAGGACGTTCTTCAAAAGACTCCTCCAGCTCCGCTGTCACAAGGACAGATACAGGAGATCATTCCTGATACAGGAGACCATTCCTGATACAGGAGATCATTCCTGATACAGGAGATCATTCCTGATACAGGAGATCATTCCTGATACAGGAGATCATTCCAGATACAGGAGATCATTCCAGATACAGGAGATGGTTCCTGATACAGGAGATCATTCCTGATACAGGAGATCATTCCAGATACAGGAGATCATTCCTGATACAGGAGATCATTCCAGATACAGGAGATCATTCCTGATACAGGAGATCATTCCAGATACAGGAGATCATTCCTGATACAGGAGATCATTCCAGATACAGGAGATCATTCATGATACAGGAGATCATTCCAGATACAGGAGATCATTCCTGATACAGGAGATCATTCCAGATACAGGAGATCATTCCTGATACAGGAGATCATTCCAGATACAGGAGATCATTCCTGATACAGGAGATCATTCCAGATACAGGAGATCATTCCAGATACAGGAGATCATTCCTGATACAGGAGATCATTCCTGATACAGGAGATCATTCCTGCCGACCGCAATAAGACTGTACAATAACTCACCTCTGGCAAAATCCATCACATAACAATAACACTGTTGACTGTGTTTCTTGGTTGTTTGTATATAATATATATAAATATATACTGTACTGTATATACTGTGCATTTTATATTTAATATTTTTACTGCCATTTTACTGCTATTCTATTATTCTATTATTATCTATTGCTTCCTGTATGCTGCTGTAGCAAAAAAAGTTCCCCTCGGGGATTAATAAAGTAACTACCTAACCTAACCTATCCGTATCTGTACTCGGAAGGGGGTTGGGCTAAATCCAGAAGTGGGTGGGAACGAACAGGAAGCTGTTCAATTAAGCCTGATTGATAAGGGTTGATCAGATATTGCTAAATGTATTATTATTAAAAAGCTACTTACAGAAGAGCCCCAAAATTAAGAAAACTACGATTTTTTTTTTAAGTTGCTATATTCAGTGTTTTTATTCAGCTGTAGTGATAAAAAAAATATCAGATAAGTCATATTATTGTTATTATGCACAGTAGCATGCTGACCCCAACAGGATCTCTGACCTCAGCAGTATCGCTGACCTCAGCAGTATCGCTGACCTCTACAGAAACAGCCTGTTGCATAGCCTGAGGATTAATAGTTGATTAATACGAGATTGTATATAAGGAATATAATATGGCATACATATATAGTATTATTGTAAACATAGCCTAACACAGAATCGCACAATGCACACAAATAAAGTGACGTCTCTGACAACTTGACATGTTGTAACAAGTCTGTGTTACCGTTTGTGGGTTCCTCCGACACAAAGCACGCTCCAACCACTGATCTCAGTTCAAAAGGGTTTATTTACATGATAAATCCACCTATCACCGTGCCCGTGCTCTGCTGCCGTGCCTCCTAGCGCTGGTCACGTCCCTTTGTCTCCACACCTGAGGAGCCTCCTTGTACCGCACCCCTCTCCGGTGTCTCACTGCTCACTTTAAAGGAGAGAGACAATCAGTCAAAATCCGGCTCAGCTGGGCTCATTACACCTTTCCCAGCACCGTTCCCTGAACTACTCCCCCCTTCTATCCCCCTGCAGCTGAGCTAAACCACACCCAGCCACCACATACCCCCACCGCCCGACTTAAACCAGGGAGCCATCCGGCCCAACCTACCTACCTGCTGGGACAAAATGGCCTCTTTTTTAGTCTGGGGCCTGCGATAGCCGCCGTCTTGTCCACCTGAGGATGCACCTGCCCACCGCCCAAGTGGTACCCCAGATACCATACCTCCCTCCGTCCAACTGCACACTTTCCTGGGTTGGAGGTGACCCCAGCCTACGTCAGGGACTCTAGCACTGCACCCACCTGCTGCACATGCTCCGCCCAGGTGGTGCTGTGGATGATAACATCATCGAGGTAGGCAGCAGCATATGCAGCATGCGGACGCAGCACCTGGTCCATGAGGCATTGGAAAGTGGCTGGGACACCGAACTACCCAAAGGGAAGTGTGGTAAATTGGTATAACCCAAACGGAGTGGAGAAGGCCGTTTTTTCCTTGGACTCTGGCGAGAGAGGAATCTGCCAGTAGCCTTTGGTTAAATCTAGTGTCATAAAAAAACGCGCAGTGCCTAGTCAGTCCAGGAGTTTGTCAACCCGGGTCATTGGGTACGCATCAAATTGTGACACATCATTCACCCTGTGATAGTCCACACAGAAACGTCTAGATCCATCCTTCTTGACCACAAGAACAATGGGGCTACACAACGCACTGTTGGACTCTTCTATTACCCCCATTTCCAGGGGTGCAACACTTTTTGCAGAAATGCTGCACAACGGCACTGCCTTGGGATATCGTGTTGCATAATCCGCCAGGACTAACACAAAACGATATCCCCGTGCGCTCCGGTGAAATGGCCCGATGAGGTCCATGCCAATTCGTTCAAATGGGAGCTCCATTAATGGTAGAGGACGCAAAGGCGCCCTCGGAATGGCCAGCTGGTTTACCAGTTGACACTCCGGGCAGGATGCACACCAGCGGCGCACATCCCCCCGGATACCCGGCCAATAAAATCAGGTCATTATCCTGTCCAGTGTTTTGTCATATCCCATGTGGCCATCCATAGGGTTATAGTTAGCCGCCTGGAAAATTATTTCCCGGTAGCTTTTCGGCACCAACAACTGGGTGTTTTCCTGTCCTGTTTGAGTTTCATGACTCACTCTATACAGCCTGTCCCTAATCTCTGAAAAGTGCGGATATGACTGTGCAGCGTCAGGGCGCACCAACTGACCATCAATTCGTATCACTTGGTCAAGGGCAACACGTAGAGTACCATCACGAGACTGCTCAAGTGGAAAATCCTCAATGGAGTGTAATCCGGGAACTGGTGGAGTCTCCATAGGAGGCTCTGCCGATTCCCACTCCCTGTCTGCAGTGTCGGACAACCTCGCGTGAATGCTGAGCACCGCACACATCCGGCATGTCCCTGTCAGTCGTGAACGCATCGCTGCACACTGCCTCATTAACTTTGGAAACCCCGTATCTGTCCCCAAGATTAGGGGATGCGTGAGGCAGGATCTAACAGCAACCTTCACTTTATGCTTTTTTCGCCGTATATAATCTCCACTGACACCACTGGATAATCGTGAACATCCCCATGCACACACTTAATTTTCACCCATAAAGCCTCCACCAATGCCCCGGGCCGAACCAGACTCTGGTAAATCATAGACTGCGTACAGCCAGAATCCGACTGCCGTCCCCCTGACCGCTGGGATGGACCGCGAGGTGGTCCTCTGCCAGGGTGATGGCGGCCTCCAGCGTCGCAGGTCGGTGGCAGCGGACCCACGCCAGCGTCCTGGCCAGCACACTCTCCATAAACTGATCGACAACCACTTTCTCGACCACCACCTGTGCTCCTCCTGCGCTCCACGGCTGCAGCCATCTGGTCGTCATGTCCTTCAGGCGCTGCACGAACGCAAAGAGCTGGTCCCCAGGCCTCAGCCTGACCTCACAGAAGTTCTTGCGATGGTCCTCGGGGGACAGGCCCAGCCGGTCCATGATGGCCCTCTTGACGTCTGTGTAGACGTGTCTAGCCCCCAGAGACAGCCCCAAGGCCGCTGTCTGTGCCTCCCCCGTCAGGAGAGGCAAGAGCCGTACCGTCCACTCTGCTGCCGGTCAGGCACACGGCCCCGCCATCGCCTCGAACATCTCGAGGAAGGATTGGACCTCGTCTGCCGGGGTCATCTTGTGCATAGTCACCCCTGATAATGCTGAGGGCCCCAGCGCCGGTGGAGCTGCAGCTGGCCGGGCCGCGAGCTGCTCCAGTGCGCGGGCTTGCCGCTGCCCCTGGGCCTGAAGTGCCCCTAGGAGCTGTCTAGTCGCCTCCACCTGATCGCGCTGCATGGCCACGATCCCCCTCAACAACTGCCCCAGCACGATGACTGGCTGTGCTGGCATCTCTGTATGCTGCCCGTCAGACTCCATGTGGCGTCCCCACTTTGGGCACCAGTGTAACAAGTCTGTGTTACCGTTTGTGGGTTCCTCTGACACAAAGCACACTCCAACCACTGATCTCCGTTCAAAAGGGTTTATTTACACGATAAATCCACCTATCACCATGCCCGCGCTCTGCTGCCGTGCCTCCTAGCGCTGGTCACGTCCCTTTGTCTCCACACCGGAGGAGCCTCCTTGTACCGCACCCCTCTCCGGTGTCTCACTGCTCACTTTATAGGAGAGAGACAATCAGTCAAAATCCAGCTCAGCTCGGCTCATTAAACCTTTCCCGGCACTATTCCCTGAACCACTCCCCCACTCTATCCCCCCTGCAGCTAAGCTAAACCACAGCCCGCCATCACACATGTATATACATTTTACGTAGCATACAGCAATATGTAATCACTTCCTTTGATAATAAGTATTTCATCAGAAAATATTATTGTGAAGGCTGCTTGTTCTGGCTTCCTCCAGTGGACAGAGTTTGTTTTGGTGATGAGATGAGGGGAGGAGAGCCGTACTGACTGTAAATGAGAAGTTATTTCTGTTAATAAAGCAAGTGTTGTTTAAAATTACTTTATGCTGTTAATACTTCCAGCACACATTCTGCTGATTAATTTTTTTTCAAATTTCCAAAAAATTCCAAGCTCCTGCAAATATTGTGGAGTTTGCGGGAATTTGGGTTAATTATTGCGATCGCAAGATTTACTGGCGATAAGGATGAAACAAATACTCGGCTGAAATGAGTATCCGGTACAGATAATGTACTTTCGATGAGTATGAGTATCATCTGAGTAAATGTGTCAATATCCATGTCGATGAAGGCTTTTAATAGACACTAGCTGTGTGCACACTGCTACACACAGAATATTTAGTACTACAACTACAATATTCAGTACTATAACTGTAATTTTCAGTACTACAACTTCAATGTCAGTTCTACAACTGCAATATTTAGTACCACATATATAATGTTCAATACTACAACTGCAATATTCTCAGAGTTAATATTTTAAATAAGAAAACCTTTCAAAACATCCAACAGTTGTTTTAGTTTTTACAGTGTTTAATATGACTGAACAGAAAAATATGAATGTGTATTTAATTTTGCAGAGTTTCAAATAAAATGGTGCATGATCACTATCTGGCCATTGTATTAGGCACAACTGTACAACTGAATACAGTCAAATAAGAGCTCTGCCGTGAATAATAAACATTCAACTGCAACTACCCCCCAAAAAAAGGTAAAAGCCATAATTTTCCAAAACAGACAATATTTAGATCTCAGGTGAAAATTGTAGCTGGTTCATCTTCCATCTGACAGAAAGTGTCAACATATCAAGCTTACCTTGTTTCGAGGAGTCTCGCTTTAAAGTATCAATGTGAATTTCACTGCCTCCCAACTCCTCTCTTCGAGTGCTGATGGTGATGTTTCAATCCACTTCAGATGCTGGGCTCTGGTGGTTCAGTATCTGAAGCATCACGGCATCTCTGAAAAACACAGAAACCATGAGGGTAAAACTGTTAGACAGCACATAAACCATTTTAAGAATGCACAAAAGGGCAGAGACAGGAGTAGGCTGGAGAGAAGACTGTCTGAACTACTCTGCACCAATGGGATCTCCTGCCCATCAGGTGGTTGTATCTGCTGCTCATTATATCACATTAAACTGATGCAATCTATTAGTATTTTAAACATTTTAGCAACTGATGAAATCTCTTTGGCCACACAAAATAATCTCTATGGAGAGAAATCCCTGTGTCTGAAGTACTTTACTTAGTTTTGTACACAACCCTGTTTGACCTTGTGGATCAGTGTTGATCTCATCAGGATTCCTTCCTTTAGATTCAGAAAGCTGTCCATGTTCCAGAAGGACTTTACTCATCTTCACCAGCTGTAATGAGGCCGTGATACTGGTGACCAAGTCTGTCACCACAATCGTGTGCTTCCTTTTCCTTTCAGGGTAGAAATACCATGCTAAACACTAGTCTGAATAGCACATTCAGTCAGCACAATGCTAACCAAACACGAGCTAGCTCTCTCCGTGTGCTGCTGTACTAGAGCATTTTCTCCACAGATCTTGTTGTCAGTCATCTGAGAGGCTGACTGGTATTAGAACACCCCCGCGTGCTCACTGTTCTCAAACCGAACAGGTGATTGGGTAGTTGGACAGAGTTAAGTCAAACTTGTCCAGTGCAAGCTGACTTAACCATTGTAAGTGTAGTGGTTTATGATATGGACCTGGTCAAATGTGGGCTAGATGTGGAAAAAGTAGTGAAATGCCCCATTTTGCATGTTTAAAAATATAATAAAGGCTACACAAATGTGAAAGTGGGACCCCCGTGGCTCACTTTGTAGACTGCACACTGACTGAACAGAGCGCAGTGGTCTGAGTTTGATTCCAGCCAAGGCCCTTTACCAGCCAAGGCCCTGTGTGTCATACCATAACTCTCAGTTGTGGAGTAACTGCTGAAAGGTGATGGCCTGCAAAGTGGAAAGACAAGCACATAACAGAGAGGCCCACTCCTTCAGCTCAAACTGCTGCAGTTTGTTCGGGCCTTTGCAATGTTTAAAGATGTCACAAAAGTGACTGACTGAAGTCCAACACCTGAACTGACACCATACTGAGCACTGATTAACAGAGAGGTTAGAAAAAGAAACACAGACAATAAAAGACGGGAACATTTCTCTCTCTCCTGTTACTGCAAAGTACATTATAAATACGTGTTAATAGAACTAACCGTTGTCTTCAGGCTACGATGTAAAAACAACATCATCTTCCTCTCGTCATTTATCCTCTCTGTGTGCGCCTTCTCGTAGCCGTTCTCACACACAGCATGATGTGCTTTGAGTTACTGGCAGCATCGCAAGTGATGACTTTGGGCCTGAAAAACACCGAAAACAAATAAAAAATGTTCACAAGTCTGCAGCCAAATGTCATGTTTTCCTACGATGTTTTGTTAGTATTAAGGCTTTTTTAGTTAATACAGTGTGAGGAGAGAAAGGCAGAGCAGGCGTGCACTGGGCTGCCCAATTATCCACTGAACAACTTTAGAAAACTGAAGAAAGGCTGTCATGATGAAATATTTTTTAATCTGATAAACTTGCCCACAAACAATGTAATGTGGTCACTTGCACAAAGAAAAGTAAAATGAAAAGGTGAAGACTGCAGAGGAGCCCTCACATTGTTCTCATTTCTATCGTAGCTGTCCACGTACATCACTGGTTTAACTGTTGACTTTAAGCATCCAAAGATGACACCTGTTTCTTCTGGTCAGAGTCAACCATGATGGCGGCCTCCAACCGCCATCCGTCACATCAGAGACTGCAAGTAATAGAAAATTAAATCATGAATCGGTTCAAAGACCTCTGGTTTCCTTCTAAAATAGTTAAAAGCCTAAATCCTGAGAGAATGCTCAGTTTCAAAACAACAGACTCACTGAGGTTTTCAAAATAAGGCTGATTGTAGTGGTATCATACTGGCAAAACCTGTAGTCACACCAAAATCAACCGGACATATGACTTAAAATATCATACAACCATAAAATTATTTATAGTTAGTAAAACTGCTCCTAAACTCACTGCACTAACTACAGTGTGGTGGAAATTCTTCGCCGGGGCCCAACTGGCCCGGTCCCTTCACACCACTTCATAATCAAACAGTCTTTGGAGTCTGATGCAATGTAGGTTTATTGAACATCAAGGGTCTCAACAAACCGAGTGATCTCATGAGAGCAGCTGGAGTGAAGTGATCAGACACTGTCTTTATAAACCGTTCAGATCTCACTGTTCCTATTGATGAGTTACTCAATAAGTCATATGACATCTGTCCGGTCGACACATCACTCACTTCCGGATTAAGTCCCACCCATCCAAGTTCAAATACGGATACAGATAATTGAGTTGGTTTAATAGATACAGATACAGATAATGGTGTACTCACTCATCCCTACTGTAAACTTTTTGACTACTTATAAATCTAAATTGTCATCTTGATTGCAGTTATAGTTTTTTTTCAAGTAACTCGTGATGGTAGCTAAGTATAGTCAGCTAATCAAAGCAAGTTGTGTACGTTTGCCTGAAATCAAGGACCATTGTTCAAAAAAATTATATATATATATTTTTTGTTCTAAATGTGAAACTTAGGGTCAATAATTTTGGTTACAATGGCCAAAGAAACAAAAAAAGGTTCCCACCTAAATGAAACTGGAATTGGTCATTTACAGAGTTAGAAATGTAGTTTTAATGTGAACAAACTTCTTAAAGAATTGTGAAATGTGAATAACTTCCCAAGTGACTAGTAGCATTCACAGCAGGTGTAAATCTTGTTTTGGAAATTTTGGTAATGGGGCACCCCTGTTATTTAGATTTGGGTCATGGATTACAATTCAAATTAATCAACCGTTTTGTTGCTTATTTTAAGAGCTATGGACAAACTTCGTAAAGAAAGTAGATGCTTGACAAATGGGGTTATGAACTATACATGATTTTTATTTCAAACAGAGGGGTCTAGCACATGTCCATGATGCGTCTCATGCTCATGAACCTGGTGCCGCTCATTCCCATGTCCCTGAAGCTCCTGTACTCTCCGGGCCTCATGTACATCATCCTGCCTCTGTACTGGGCCTGCTCGTACATCAGCCAGTGGCCGTCCATCACGTTGCAGGACATGCAGTCATTCATGCGGTAACGATCCTGGATGTTGTCACAGTCGTCCATCAGCTCGTTCATCTGACCTCCGAAGTTCTCCTTCTCGTAGATCCTCATCCTGAACTGGCCTCTGTGCTGTAATTGAAGATGGGAAAATGTCAGACCACCACCACAGAACATTTTAAAATTGAATAGCAGTTAGAGTGATGCCTTGCGTTGCTTACATAGGGGATCATTCTACAGGATCTGATGGAGTCGAACATCATTCCCATGCTCATCATGCGCTGCATGTCCTGGTACTCGCCCCTCCTCATGAAGAACTGCATGCCCATGTAGTTGGGACGCTCATAGACCATGAAGCAGCCGCTCTCCACCCTGCAGGAGTGACACCTGCTCAAGTAGGAGGACATGTCGGAGCAGTCGCTCATGCACTCATAGGAGCGACCCTGGAAGTTACGCTCCTCGTAGAAGATGATCTGAAACAGAGAGGAGGAGACAGATCTCACTTTAAGAATCAGGTCATACTTGTATCAGTGCTTAAACCTAAATCGTTTTAAATGTGTCAGTAGATATCCCGTTACCTTGCCCATGATGGTGGTTTAGGTTGTTCCTGGTGGATGGTTCAACTTGCTCTGCCAACTCCATGATTCCACTGCCTTTTTATACAAAATCCCAGAGGCCATGATGTGTTGTTATTCAAATGTGCAAAGCTGATGAATTAGCAGTATTTTGCTGAATGGGGCCTATAAATGTGTAACAATGGCTGTCCATCCATACATTTCTGGCAGCAGTCACCTGCATTGTCTATTATAAGCAAAAGCTGTGTGTGTTCCATTCTCAGACAGAAGGCTCTCCACATACAGTAGGACCATCAATGATGGAATGAATGTGACATCAGACAAAAACTCTGACAAACCCAGAACCTGTCCAGATATTCAGTTGATATAAACAAATAAACACAGTGTCTCTGTATTCTGTACTTTCAGTCCCTGCGGAGTGGTTTTCTGCAATCGGACAGTTTTATTTGCACGTTTGGTTCATTTGCTTGCCGAAGTCCATTTCCTGTAGAATTTAATTTCCACAAATGAGTGCCAGGTGACAGGAAAAGGGTATTAACTTGAATATAAGCACCATTTTATAAGACAGCATGCCTTCAATTACAAGACACTTAATGAATTGCTCGTGTGATTGAATTTATAAACTAAAATGCATGTTCTTTAATTTGAACTTGCTTTAAAAAGAGCAACAAAAAACACATTACTTTAATATACTGTCTGCTGTGAAATGTAATGAAAAAAACTTTGTTGAAATTGTTTTTATTTATTGTTTGGGGGTTTATGTTGGTATGTTGTTGGTAAATCAACTGTATGAATTGAAAGGTCAAATAAAATGTTTAAAGACAAAAGAATATGAGTGCATAGAGAGTGAAAGAGTGAAGTTAATGTGTAATGGTGGGATATGAGTGTATAAAGAGTGGTAGAGGGAAATTAATGAGATTCAATGGGGAGATATAAATTATCGAGTGAAAGAGTGAAGTTAATTAGATGTACGGGTGAGATATGAGTAATAGAGGGTGAAATTGTGAAGTTAATGAGGAGTAATGGTGAGATATGAGTGTATAGAGTGAAAGCGAGAGCTTAATGAGATGTTATAGTGAGATATGAGTGGATAGACTGAAGTTAATAACATGTAAAGGTGAGATATGAGTGTATAGAGAGTGAAAGAGTGAAGTTAATGAGATGTAATGGTAATATATGAGTATATAGAGAGTGAAAGAGTGAAGTTAATGTGAAGTAATTTTGAGATATGAGTGTGTAGAGAGTGCAAGAGTGAAGTTAGTGAGATTGTGAGATATGAGAGTATAGAGGGAAAGAATGAAGTTAATGAGATGTAATGGTTAGATATGAGTGTAAAGACAGAAAGAGTGAAGCCAATTAGATGTAATGGTGAGATATGAGTGTATGGAGAGTGAAAGAGTGAAGTTAATGAGATATAATGGTGAGATATGACTGTATAGCGGGAAAGAATGAAGTTAATGAGATGTAATGGTGAGATGAGTTCATAGAGTGAAAGAGTGAAGTTAATTAGATGTAATGGTTAGATATGAGTGTATAGAGAGTGAAAGAGTGAAGTTTATGAGATTTGATGGTGAGATACTAGTTCCTATACGGAGAGTGAAGTTAATGAGATGTAATGGTTAGATACGAGTGTAAAGACGGAAAGAGTGAAGTCAATGAGATGTAATGGAGAGATATGAGTGTATAGAGAGTGACAGAGTGAAGTTAATGATATGTAATGGTGAGATATGACTGTATAGCGGGAAAGAATGAAGTTAATGAGATGTAATGGTGAGATATGAGTTCATAGAGGGAGATGGTGAAGTTAATGAGATGTAATTTTGAGATATGAGTGTATAGAGAGTGAAAGAGCGACGGTAATGAGATGTGTGAGATACTAGTTCATACAGGGAGAGTGAAGTTAATGAGATGTCACAGGGAGATATGAGAGTATAGAGGGAAAGAATGAAGTTAAGGACATCTCCTTAATGGTTTGAATAGAGAGTGAAAGAGTGAAGTTTATGATGGTGAAGTTTATAATTTGTAATTGTGAGATATGACTGTATAAAGGGAAAGAATGAAGTTAATGAGATGTAATGGAGAGATATGAGTGTATAGAGAGTGATAGAGTGAAGTTAATGAGATGTAATGGTGAGATATGAGTTCATAGAGTGAAAGAGTGAAGTTAATGAGATGTAATGGTTAGATATGAGTGTAAAGACGGAAAGAGTGAAGTCAATGAGATGCAATGGTGAGATATGAGTGTATAGAGAGTGACAGAGTGAAGTTAATGATATGTAATGGTGAGATATGACTGTATAGCGGGAAAGAATGAAGTTAATGAGATGTAATGGTGAGATATGAGTGTATAGAGAGTGACAGAGTGAAGTTAATGATATGTAATGGTGAGATATGACTGTATAGTGGGAAAGAATGAAGTTAATGAGATGTAATGGTGAGATATGAGTTCATAGAGGGACATGGTGAAGTTAATAAGATGTAATTGTGAGATATGATAGTTTAGAGGGAAAGAATGAAGTCAAGGAGATGTAATGGTAAGATTTGAGTGTATAGAAGGAAAGAGTGAATTTAATGAGGCTTAGTGTTGAGATATGAGTTCGTAGAGGGAGAGAGTGAAGTTAATGAGATGTAATGGTGAGATAAGTCTGTTTCGAGATTGAACGAGTGAAGTTTATGAGATGTAATGGTGAGATATCATTGTATAGAGAGTGAAAGAGTAAAGTTATTGAGATGTAATGTGAGATGTGAATTCATAGAGAGTGAAAGAGTGAAGTTTGAGATGTAATGGTTTGACATGAGTGAATAGAGGGAAAGAATGAAGTTAATGAGATTTAATGGTGAGATATGAGTTCATAGAGGGAGAGAGTGAAATGAATGAGATGTAATGGTGAAAAATGAGTGGAGAGAAAGTGAAAGAGTGCAGTTAATGACTTGTAATGGAGAGATATGACCAATAGAGGGTGAAAGAATGAAGTTAATGAGATGTAATGATGAGATATGAGGGTATAGAGACTGCAAAAGTGAAGTTAATGAGGAGTAATTGTTAGATACGACCAATAGAGAGGGAAAGAGTGAAATTAATGATTTATTGGTGAGATATTAGTTCATAGAGGGAGAATTTAATTTAATGAGTTGTAATGGTGAGATAAGTGTGTATAGAGAGTGAAAGAGTGAAGTTAATGAGATGTAATGGTGAGATATCAGAGTATATAGGGAAAGAATGAAATTAATGAGATTTAATGGTGAGATATGAGTGCATGGAGAGTGAAAGATTGAAGTTAATGAGATGTAATGTTTAGATATGAGTGTAAAGACGGAAAGAGTGAAGTCAATGAGGTTTAATGGTGAGATATGAGTGTATAGAGAGTGAAAGAGTGAAGTTTATGAGATTTGATGGTGAGATACTAGTTCCTATACGGAGAGTGAAGTTAATGAGATGGAATGGTTAGATATGAGTGTAAAGACGGAAAGATTGAAGTCAATGAGATATAATGGTGAGATATGAGTGTATGGAGAGTGAGTGAAGTTAATGAGATTTAATGGTGAGATATGTGTTTTTAGAGGGAAAGAGTGAAGTTAATTAGATGTAATGTTGAGATATGAGTTCATAGAGGGAGAGATTGGAGTTCATGACTTGTAATTGTTAGATATGTGTGTGTAGGGAGTGAAAGAGTGAAGTTAAGGAGATGTAACACTGAAATATCAGTATATAGGGAAAGAATGATGTAAATGAGATTTAATGGTGAGATATGAGTTCATGGACAGTGAAAGAGTGATGTTAATGAGATTAAATGTGAGATATGAGTGTATGGAGATTGCAAAGAGTGATGTTAATTAGATGTAATGGTGAGATATGAGTGTGTAGAAAGTGAAAGAGTGATGTTCATGAGATTTAATGGTGAGATATGTGTTTATAGAGCGAAAGAGTGAAGCTAAGGAGATGTAATGCTGAAATATCAGTGTATATAGGGATAGAGTGAAGTTAATCAGATGTAATCGTGAGATATGAGTGTGTAGGTAGGTAGGTAGTTACTTTATTAATCCCCAAGGGGAAATTTTTTTCACTACAGAGAGTGAAACAGTGAAGGTACCGAGATGTAATCGTGAAAAATGAATGTAGAGACAGTAAAAGAGTGCAGTTAATGATTTGTAATGGTGAGATATGACTATAAAGAGGGAAAGAATGAAGTCAATGAGATTTAATGGTGAGATATGTGTTTATAGAGCAAAAGAGTGAAGTTAAGGAGATGTAACGCTGAAATATCAGTGTATATAGGAAAAGAATGAAGTTAATGAGATTTAATGGTGAGATATGAGTTCATAGAGGGAGAGAATGAAGTGAATGAGATGTAATGGTGAGATATGAGTGTATAGAGAGTGAAAGAGTGAAGTTAATGAGATGTAATGGGGAGATATGTGTGTATAGAGAGTGAAAGAGTGAAGTGAATGAGATGTAATGGTGAGATATTAGTTTGTAGAGAGTGTAAGAGTGAAGTTTATGAGAAGTATTGGTGAGATATGAGTTAATAGAGAGAGATGGTGAAGTTAACAAGATGTAATGGATATGAGTGTATAGCGTGATTGGGGGAATGGTTCAGGGGCTGGAAGGGGCTTAATTAGCCACAGCTGAAGTCAATCACTGATTGTCCCTCTCTTCCCCTTAAAAACCCAAGTAGCAGGACAGCAGGGCTCTCACTTCTAGGGACATGGAACGGGAGGCTGGCTGCGGACAGGTCATGTGGCATGAGCCCAAGAGATCTATATTATTGGTTGCGTGAAATAAACCCATTAGAAAACCATACTTTGGTGGAGTGTTGTGCGTTCGGCTGAGAGAACCCACAGTGACAGCAAGGATGTCTGTCACACTGGCACCCAGTATGGGGCCCGGCACCAAGATCTGCACCCTGTGGCAGATGCTGGGGGAGATCGCGGCCATGCAGCAGGACCATGCCGAGGCCTGCAGGGGGTTCCTGGCGGCGCTTCAGGCCCAGGCAGAGAGGCAGGGTGAGGCGCTCAAGCGGCTCGCAGTGGCCAGGTGATTGCAGCAGTGTAGCTCGGTGGGAGAGCAGACCTTTCTGGAGAAGGTAGTGATGGAACAGTTTGTGGGAGGGCTGCTGGTCAAAACATCAGCGTGGGTACGCTGCCACCATTCCGCGTCACTGGCGACTGCTAGCATTTTGGCGGAGGACCACCTCGCTGTCCACCCCAGCTGTCAGCAAGACAGCAGGCACCCGTTGGCTCCAGTCCGGCCAACTCCCGCCCCTCGGAGAAGGTCACAACAGCAGCTCCTGGCTCGGCCGCTGCCATCTCCGCGGTCTCACCCTCTCCCTCCGGTTGTGTCTCCACAGGTCCCAGCAGCTACTGGCGCCATTCCCAAACTACAGGGGGCCCCTCAGATGTCAGGGCAGGAGTGTTGGAGGTGCAGGCGGCCCGGGCACTGCCGGAAGGAGTGTCCACTCCTGGAAATAGGCCAGGTGATCCGGGTTGCCGGCCCTCCAACACCCTACCCCGGTCCAGGGGCGACATACCGCGTTCCGGTAAGGATCCAGGGGGGTGTACGTCAGGTGATGGTGGATTCTGGCTGTACACATTCTATGATTCACCAGAGCCTGGTTCGGCCCGGGGCATTGGTGGAGGCATTGTGGGTGAAGATTAGGTGTGTGCATGGGGATGTTCACGAGTATCCCATTGTGTCAGTGGAAATTAGATACCGGATTTCGTGAATTTAGGTAAATGTGGCTGCCGGGGCATCTCTTTAGGGGAGGCGCTCTTGAGCCATTTGGCCACGCCCACTTGCAACTCCACTAAAATACGCAATTGTTCGCCAAGAGACATATGTGTATCAACTTTCATGAGTTTTTGAATATGATAAAGCCTCCAAGAAGGCAAATCACTTTACGTAAGGATAAGAAGAACGTCCAAGAAGAATGACTAACGACTAAGAACATTTTTACAAAAAACAATAGGGCTTTCGCACCGATGCTCGATGCTCGGGCCCTAATTAAAACTGCAAGCAGTGATGTGTCAGGAGTCCGGTTTTCCTCTGTTTTACCCCCGATCCCGTCTCCTCCTGTGTCCCCTCAGTCCCCTGTCTGCTTGTTCTGTGTCCTCCTCTTCTCACCTCCCGTGGCCACACCCCTCACCAGTCCCAGCAGATGCAGCCACTCACCCTGGATCACCACCTGCAGGTGTGCTGCATCTCCCTGATCACCTCCCCGAACTATATGTACCCTGCCCCTGCACTCCTCTGGTTGTCGGTTCATTTGTTAGTCACCCGTCCGTCCTCCGTCCTGTTCCCCGTCCGTCCTGTTCTCGTTCCTGTTCCTCCGGCTTCTGTTCCTCCTGCGGAGCTACCTGTCAGAGTCACCAGTCGGTGGAGTTGCCCTCCCGACTCGGAGGATTATTGACTCCGTTCCTTCCAGTGGTCCTGTCCGCTGGTCTGCTGGCTGCCCTGCCAGCCGTGTCTCCCCGGAACTGTCGGTCGAGTTGCCCTTCCGACTGGAAGCAAGTGGACACGATAGGTGCCACCTTTTGGTTTGTTTGTTTGTTTGTTTGTTTTTGTTTATTGCAATAAAGACTGTATTTTGGAACCGATACCTAAGTTTGTGAGCCTGCATTTGGGTCCTGGTAAATACCACCTAATGACATGATGTACGGGCCCTCGCACTTCCGCGCGCCATCTCCCCGACGTGCAGCGCGCGAGGGACCAGGTATCCTCTCTTAAAGTTGCTATTTTTGTCTCGTTTCCTGTCTCCAGCAGGGGACGCTGGCGAACAGTTTGGCCACGCCCACTCGCAAAACACATCAGATGTATCGTCTCATTACGCCGGAAGTATGTCACACGTTTCGTGAGGTTTCAAGCATCCTTTGACCTTAAACATCAACTTCCTGTGTCACGGCGAGTGAGCCGTCTGGCCACTCGCAAAACACACTTCAGATGTATCGTCTCACCACGCCGGATGTATGCTACACGTTTTGTGAAGTTTCAAGCATCCTTTGACCTTAAATATCAACTTCCTGTGTCACGGCGAGACATCAAACTTTGCCGCATCGTCACGGCGACGCCCATTGACAAAGTTGAACGAATGTCTCAATATATCATCAACTACAAACTACATGTTTAGGTTACTGTGACCCGACTTTACGTTCATGTGATCAACCAGCTCGACATAGAATGTGAAAGTATGAAAAGTGTAATTTCCAGTGGCCAACAGGGGGCGCTATGAGTATGAGCAAATATTACCCCACGTGGCTGTTATCATACCTGTGATGTTTGGAGAAGGTTGGTCCATGTACATAAGATTTAAAGCAATTCGTAGTTTCATGGCAAGACGCTCAAAATAGCTGCCTCTTTACAGGCACACGTATCGACGAAAACAAATTATTTTGATAAGATTTAATCCCAAACATGTTTTCTATCCATAGAAACTTTTTTGTGCGTCTAGGTGTGATACACGTGTCCACCAGATTTCGTGAATTTAGGTAAATGTGGCTGCCGGGGCATCTCTTTAGGGGGCGCTCTCGAGCCATTTGGCCGCGCCCACTCACGACTCCACTAGAATACAAAAATTTTCACCGGGAGACATACGTGTAACCACTTTCATGAGTTTTTGAATATGATAAATCCTCCAAAAAGGCAAATCACTATGTAAGAACGACTAAGAACATTTTTACGAAAAACAATAGGGCTTTCACACCGATGCTCGGTGCTCGGGCCCTAATAATTCCTTGAAAAACAATAGGGCTTTCGCACCATCAGTGCTCGGGTGCTAATAATAATACACAAGAAAAATAATTTCTTTAAAAACAATAGTGCTTTCGCACCATCGGTGCTCGGGCCCTAATAATTCCTTGAATAACAATTGGACTTTCACACCTTTGGTGCTCGGGCCCTAATAATTCCTTGAAAAACAATAGGGCTTTCGCACCATCGGTGCTCAGGCCCTAATAATTCCTTGAATAACAATAGGATTTTCGCACCTTCGGTGCTCGGGCCCTAATAATTCCTTGAATAACAATAGGGCTTTTGCACCATCGGTGCTTGGGCCATAATAATAAGGAACAAGAAAAAGAATAATTCCTTGAATAACGCTTGGCATTCAAGCCAAAGAGTTGTCATGTGCCTTTTACTGAGGAGTGTCTTCCTTCTTGCCACTCTACCATACAGGCCTGCTTGGTGGAGTGCTGCAGAGATGGTTGTCCTTCTGGAAGGTTCTCCTCTCTTCACAGAGCAACGTTGGAGCTCTGTCAGAGTGACCATCGGGTTCTTGGTCACCTCCCTGACTGAGGCCCTTCTCCCCCGATCGCTCAGTTTGGCCAGGTGGCCGACTCTAGGAAGAGTCCTGGTGGCTCCAAACTTCTTCCATTTACAGATGATGGAGGCCACTGTGCTCATTTGGACCTTCAATGCTGCAGAAATGTTTTTGTACTCTTCCCCAGATCTGAGCCTCCATACAATCCTGTCTCAGAGGTCTACAGACAATTCCTTGGACTTCATGTCTTGGTTTGTGCTCTGACATGTCAACTGTGGGACCTTATATAGACGGTGTGTGCCTTTTTACATCATGTCCAATCAACCGAATTCACTATATGGACTCCAATCAAGTTGTAAAAACATCTCAAGGATGATCAGTGGAAACAGGATGCACCTGACCTCAGTTTTGAGTGTCATGGCAAAGGCTGTGAAGTCGGCCACGGCCATCTGCGCCCCCGGCCTATGGACCACCTTGAAGTTAAAAGGCTGTAACGCCAGATACCACAGAGTGATCCGGGCGTCGGTATCCTTCATGCGGTGGAGCCATTGGAGCGGAGCGTGGTCTGAACAGAGGGTGAATGGGCGTCCCAGAAGGGAATAACGAAGGGAATCGACCGCCCACCGGATGGCCAGGCACTCCTTCTCCACCGTACTGTACCAGGCCTCCCTCTCCGACAGTTTCTGGCTGATGTAAAGAACAGGACGGTCAACCCCCCGTACCTATTGGGACAAAACAGCCCCCAGCCCTCTGTTCAATGCATCAGTCTGCAGGGTAAAGGGAAGAGAGAAGTTAGGTGTGTGAAGGAGCGGTTCCCCACAGAGAGCCTGTTTCACCCTCTCAAACATCAGCTGGCACTGCTCCGTCCACTGGACCGGATCTGAGGCACCTTTCCGGGTCAGGTTGGTCAAGGGACTGGTCAGATCCGCAAAGTCTGGGATGAAACGTCTATAATAACCTGCCAGCCCCAAAAACCGCCTCACCTCATTTTTTGTCAGGCTACGATAGCAGCAGTCTTGTCCACCTGAGGATGCACCTGCCCACCGCCCAAGTGGTACCTCAGACACCGTCCCTCCCTCCGTCCAACTGCACACTTCCCTGGGTTGGCGGTGAGCCCAGCCTGCCTCAGGGACTCCAGCACTGCGCCCACCCGCTGCACATGCTCCGCCCAGGTGGTGCTGTGGATGATGACATCATCCACGTAGACGGCCGCATATGCAGTGTGCGGACGCAGCACCCAGTGCATGAAGCATTGGAACGTGGCTGGGGCACCGAACTACCCAAAGGGAAGTGTGGTAAATTGGTATAACCCAAACGGAGTGGAGAAGGCCGTTTTTTCCTTGGACTCTGGCGAGAGAGGAATCTGCCAGTAGCCCTTGGTTAAATCCAGTGTCGTAAATAAACATGCAGTGCCCAGTCGGTCCAGGAGTTCGTCGACCCGGGGCATTGGGTACGCATCAAATCGTGACACATCATTCACCCTGCGATAGTCCACACAGAACCGTATAGATCCATCCTTCTTGACAACAAGAACAATGGGGCTACACCAGGCACTGTTGGACTCTTCTATTACTCCCATCTCCAGCATAGCAGCCAATTCCCTCTGAACAATTTTTCTCTTGTGTTCAGGTAACCTGTAGGGCCGCGACCGCACCGTCACACCCGCGGATGTCTCAATGTGATGTACTATGAGGTCTGTGCGCCCTGGCAGGAGGGAGAACACATCAGCAAACTGCTTCTGCAACTGGGCAACGTCTGTTCTCTGGGTCCCAGAGAGACGGGCGTTGAAAGGGAGCGAGGCAGGATTGGTGGACTTTGGAACCTCTGGCCCCAGCTCCTCTCTCAGATACTGCGGACACCAGAGAAATAGGCTCTGCCTCTCTCCATATTTTTAGGAGGTTGAGGTGGTAGATCTGTGTAGCTCCGCCCCTGTCAGATCACACCACTTCATAGTCAACGTCCCCTACTCGCCATGTGACCACAAAGGGCCCTTGCCACTTGGCGAGGAGTTTTGAGCTGGAAGACGCAAGCAATACAAGTACCTTTTCTCCCGGTGTGAATTGCCTCAGCTTGGCCCCTCTGTTGTACAGCCGTTGTTGACATTCCTGGGCCTGGAGCAAATTCTCACGTGACATCTGACCCAGTGTGTGGAGTTTTGCTCGCAGGTCCAGGACGTACTGAATTTCACTTTTGCCGGAGCTCGGACCCTCCTCCCAGTTTTCCTTTAGCAGGTCGAGCACCCCTCATGGTTTCCTGCCAAACAGCAGTTCAAAGGGAGAAAATCCCATAGAGGCCTGGGGGACCTCCAGCACTGCAAACAACAGAGGATCAAGCCATTTATCCCAATTACGTTCATCGTCGTGTACAAATTTACGAATCATGGACTTTAAAGTCTTATTCAGACGCTCCACAAGCCCATCAGTCTGTGGGTGATAAACACTGGTCTGAATAGACGTAATGCCCAGTAATCCATAAAGTTCTCTGTGTTCGCGAAATGAACTGGGTGCCCTGGTCAGTCAGAATCTCTTTCGGGATTCCGACTCGGGAGATGACCTGAAACAGAGCCTGCGCAACACTCTTTGCCGAAATGCTGCGCAACGGCACTGCCTTGGGATATCGTGTTGCGTAATCCACCAGGACTAACACAAAGTGATATCCGCGTGCGCTCTGGTGGAATGGCCCGATGAGGTCCATGCCCATACGGTCAAATGGGACCTCCATCAAGGGTAGCGGTTGTAAAGGCGCCCTCGGAATGGCCGGCTGGTTTACCAGTTGACACTCCGGGCAAGATGCACACCAACGGCGCACATCCCCCCGGATGCCCGGCCAATAAAACCGGGCCATTATCCTGTCCAGAGTTTTATCATATCCCATGTGGCCAGCCATCGGGTTATAGTGAGCCGCCTGGAAAATCATTTCCCGACAGCTTTTTGGCATCAACAACCGGGTGTTTTCTTGACCTGTTTGAGTGTCATGACTCACTCTATACAGTCTGTCCCTAATCAATGAAAAGTGCGGGTATGACGGCGCTGCGTCAGGGCGCACCAGCTGACCATCAATTTTTATCACTTGGTCAAAGGCGAAGCGTAGCGTATCGTCCCGAGACTGCTCAAGTGGAAAATCCTCCATGGAGTGTAATTCAGGAGGTTCCCCCTCCCTCTCTGCAGTGTCGGCCAACCTTGCGTCGCCGCTGAGCACAGCACACATCCCGCATGTCCCTGCCAGTCATGAACGCACCCCCGCACACTGCCCCATTAACTTATGAAACCCAGGCCAATCTGTTCCCAAGATTAGGGGGTGCGTAAGGCGGGAGCTAACCGCTACCTTCACTTTATGTTTTTTCCCCCGTATCTAATTTCTACGGCCACCACCGGGTAATCATGAATATCCCCATGCACACACTTAATTCTCATCCACGATGCCTCCACCAATGCTCCGGGCTGAACCAGGCTCTGGTGGATCAGCGACTGCATGCAGCCCGAATCCACCATCACCTAGTGTGTACCCCCCTAGATCCTTACCGGAACGCGATACATCGCTCCTGGGCCGGGGGAGGATGTTGGAGGCCCGGCAACCCGAACCGTCTGTCCCACCTCCATCAATGGACACTCCCTCCGGTAGTGTCCGGGCTGCCCACACCTTCAACATTCCTGCCCTGGTGGTTGAGGACCCCCTGTAGGTTGGGAAGTGTGCCGGGGCTGGCCGCTCCCAAGTATTCGGGGAACCGGGGGGGTGTTAGTGCCCGTGGTGCCGGCAGGGCCCAGGCCACCCCAGGCTGTGGGATTCTCCTCCGTGGAGCAGGAATTGGTCGGGCTGCCGCCGGCGGGCGACCCCCATCCCCCTGCCCGCCGGGATGGACCGTGAGGTGGTCTTTGGCCAGGGTGATGGCAGCCTCCAGCGTCACCGGGCGGTGACCGCGGACCCATGCCGCGGTCCTGGCCAGCAGCCCTTCCGTGAATTGCTCCATCACAATTTTGTCCATCACCGCCGGCACTTCTCCGGCGTTCTCCGGCTGCAGCCATCTGGTCGCCGAGTCCCTCAGCCGCTGAGCGTAGGCAAATGGCCGGTCCCCGGACCCCAGCTTAGCCTCCCAGAAGTTCCTCTGGTGGTCTTCAGGGGACAGGCCTAGGCGGTCCAAAATGGCCCTCTTTACGTCCCCGAAAAGGGTGCCAGTGGGCCCCCTGCGGCCCGGCCCGCGAGCTGTTCCCAGGCACGGGTCTGTCGCTCTGCTTGCACCTGTAGTGTCCCCAGAAGCTGGCGGTTTGCCTCCGCCTGATTGCGCTGCATTGCCACGATCCCGCCCAGCATCTGTCCCAGCACAATGATCGGCTGCATCCGCGTCTCACTCTGCTGTCCGCCTGTCTCCATACCCCACATTGGGCACCAGTGTAGCACGTCTGAGCTACCATGGGGGTCCCTTGGAGACACAACACGACCCGCTGAGCCACAAAGTTTGGTTTATGGTTGCGTTTTATTGTTAAACCCACACTTGCTGAACACACTCTGCTGTACACGATGCTGACACTCTCCTGCCCTGCCTCCGAGCGTCCGTTCCCAGGCTGCTTCTCGTCCTCCTCCTCACCAGGTCCTGCTCACTTGTAAAAGGAGAGAAACCAAATCCCCCGATTCTGTTCAGCTGCGCCAATTATCCTCCTCCCGGCACCGTTCCCTGAACCACTCCATCACTATCTCCCCCCTGCAGCTGAGCTAACCATGCCCCGCCACCACAGACAGGCTTAAAGTTTTGCTCACTGATTAGTTTCATCTGGTTTTATAGAAAGATATAGCGGAGTGTCATCTGCATAACAATGGAAGTTTATGCAGTGCTTCCTGATGACATCTCCTAATGGAAGCATGTACAAAGTAAAAAGTATTGGGCCTAACACTGAGCCTTGTGGAACTCCATAACTAACTCTTGTTTGCCTGGAAGACTCATTGTTGACATGATCAAACTGGAATCTATCTGATAAGTAGGATTTGAACCAGTCTAATGCAGTTCCTTTGATCCTTATAACATCTTCCAATCTCTTGAATAAAATCGTATTATCAATCGCATCAAACGCATCACTGAGGTCCAGACAAACAAGTCCAGAGGCGAGTCCATTGTTTGAGGCTATTAGAAGATTGTCATGTACCAAAATAGCTACAAAACTACGAGTTTATTGTTATTCATTGAATCCGTTTTTTTTTTTTTTTAAGTAATGCAAGCTTGATTTTGCTGCAGTTTTTCAGAAGAAATGCAGTGACATGAACAGTTTGAATGAACGGGCAAAAATTTCAAGTCAAGCAAGAAAATCTTGATTTTAATTTTTTAATTACCAAATGAAAAATCCTATGTAATTATTTTTTTAGGCTAAAAAATGCACACTGAACATTCTATAAACAAGAGCTGCAAATATTTTCAATTCTCATCTTTTCTTCATTTTCAGACTTTACAAGAACCACAGAACAATTCCTGAGTGCTGAAAGTGACATAGATTCCCAAAACAGTCTGTCTGAAATATAGAAAACATTGGCGACATGTTCTCTATAAACAAGTGCTTTAAATGTGTTTTAAATCCAACACAAAAAACTGCTCATTCAACACATACCTACTTCTCCACATGTGGTTTGTTTTCACGAGGTTGAAGAGCCTGGTGATTGGAAATGAGAAGTTATACTTTTTTTTTGGAAAGGCCGGCTGTAACTGCTGAGGAATTGTGGGAATTTCTGCCGATACTGCGTAGATTGATAGAATAAATATTAAATATTGCAGGACTGATTGAACTCCAATTACCATAACTGTAAAAAATGTGATGGCATTAATTTGGTAAAGACATAATGGCTTGATGATGGTGCTTGAAAAAAAAATATGTTTTTGAGTTTGGTACTTTAGCACAAAGTGTTTTCATATTTGTGACATCTAAATTATTGACATATTTTTTTAATACTTTTCCTAAAAGATTTTTTTATTTTTATTTTATTCTATTTTTCTTGTGCGTATTTGTAAGTTTTTCTTTTGTACTTATCTGTTCGTACCTATATTCCCTCAGTTGCTGTGATGACTAAATTTCCCCACTGAGATTAATAAAGTCATTATTCTACATTAAACAACAAGTAAATTAGTTAAATTATAAAAATTGTTTTGATCACCAGAACATTATGGGATACAGCAAGTAGCTGCAGGAAAATGTGGTACCAATAACCGAAAGATTTATGGTAGTAAAAAATATACAATTATGGATTAATCATATAAATATGGTATACAGTGATTTATAATTTATATTCTATAGAGTAATACAATGAACAAGAATCAATTCAATTCAATTCAATTTTATTTATATAGCGCCAAATCACAACACAGGTTATTTCATGGCACTTAAGAGATTAAAGTCCTTACAGCAAGACTTTACAATATTATACAGAGAAACCCAACAATTCAACAATTCAACAATTCCCACATAAACCAGGAGGGGGGGGAGAGATCCTCTTTAAGGGAGAAAAACCTCCAACAGAGGGAAGGAAAAACTCCCTCTTAGCCTGAAAACTGAAGCTCTGCCTCCCATTCTACTTCTGGAAACTCTAGGAACCACAAGTAGACCAGCGTACTGAGAGAGAAGTGCTCTGCTAGGATTATATGGTTCTATAAGATCTCTAAGATATGATGGAGCCTGGTCATGTAGAGCTTTGTAAGTCATCAAGAGAATTTTAAATTCTATTCTTGATTTCACAGGAAGCCAGTGAAGAGAAGATAAAACTGGAGAAATATGATCTCTCTTGTTAAATACTGTCAGTACTCTTGCTGCAGCATTTTGGATCAGCTGCAGGTTTTTAATGAGTAATTTGGACATCCTAACAACAAGGAATTACAATAATCTAGTCTAGAAGTAACAAACGCATGGATGAGTTTTTCTGCATCACGCTGAGGAAGGATTTTCCTGATTTTATTAATATTACGTAGATGAAAGAAGGCAGTTCTGGAGATTTGCTTTATATGGTGTCTAAAGGACAAATCCTCATCAAAGATGACTCCAAGGTTCCTCACAGTTTTTCTGGAGGCCAAGACAACATCATCTAGAGTAACTACGTGATTACAGAAAGAGTTTCTGAGGTGTTTAGGACCAAGTACAAGAACTTCTGTTTTGTCTGAATTTAGAAGCAGGAAGTTTTTGGTCATCCAGGCCTTTATGTCTTTTAGACAGGCTTCAAGTTTTACTAACTGATTAGTTTCATCTGGTTTTATAGAAAGATATAGCTGAGTGTCATCTGCATAACAATGGAAGTTGATGCAGTGCTTCCTGATGACATCTCCTAATGGAAGCATGTAGAAAGTAAAAAGTATTGGGCCTAACACTGAGCCTTGTGGAACTCCATAACTAACTCTTGTTTGTCTGGAAGACTCATTGTTGACATGGACAAACTGGAATCTATCTGATAAGTAGGATTTGAACCAGTCTAATGCAGTTCCTTTAATCCTCGTAATGTCTTCTAATCTCTGTAATAACATCATATGATCAATCGTATCAAAAGCAGCACTGAGGTCCAGAAGAACAAGTACAGAGACGAGTCCATTATCTGAGGCTAATAAAAGGTCGTTAGTAACTTTCACCAGAGCTGTTTCTGTGCTATAATGAACTCTAAAGACTGAACATCTTCAAACAGATCATTCCTTTGTAAATGATCACAAAGTTGATTTGCAACAACTTTTTCAAGGATTTTAGAAATAAACGTCAGGTTGTAAATTGGTCTGTAGTTTCCTAAAACAGCTGATCAAGAGTCAACTTTTTAAGTAAAGGTTTAATTACAGCCACTTTAAAAGCCTGCGGTACATAGCCGGTTACAATAGATAGGTTGATCTGATCTAATATGGAAGTATTAATTAAAGAGAAGACTTCCTTAAAAAGTTTAGTTGGGATGAGATCTAACAGACAGCTAGAGGATCCAGATGAAGAAATAACTCTAGTTAACTCAGAGAGCTCAACAGGAGAGAAATGTTCCAAGTTTACATCTGGTCCTACAGTTGCTTTCAGTGCTGCTGTGCTTAACATCACATCAGTGATGGTGTCAGGAAGGGTCGGCCCGATTCTCTCCCTGATAGGAAGAATTTTATTAGTAAAGAAGTTAATGAAGTCATTACTGCTGAGAGCTGAAGGAACAGAGGGCTCAACAGAACTGGGACTCTTTGTCAGCCTGCTAAAGTGATGAAAAGAAACCTGGGGTTGTTCTTGTTGTCCTCTATTAATGATGAATAATATAAAGTCCTGGCCTTACGAAGAGCTTTCTTATATAATATTAGACTATCCTTCCAGGCAGGTGAAATTCTTCTAAATTAGTGGAACTCCATTTCCTTTCCATCTTTCTAGTCGCTGCCTAGCAGAACGTAGTTCTGAGTTGTACCATGGAGACAACGTCCTCTGGTTCATGACTCTCTTCTTCAGAGGGGCGACATCATCTATAGTTGTAGCAGAGATGCTGCAGTGTTTTCTACCAGATGATCCACTAGTGTGTGACTAAGATCAACGTAGATGTCTTCCACTGCTTTAACACACGGCATCGAAGAGGATAAACATGTAACTGCTTCCTTAAACTTGGCCACGACATCATCTGACAGACATCTACTGACGTGGGATTTATTCCCACATGCTGTGTCGTCCATTATTGTAACTTCAGATGTTAATAAGAAGTGGTCCGACAAAACAGGGTTTGGAGGAAATACTATTACATTTTCAGTTTCCATCCCATACGACAGAACCAGATGGAGGGTGTGGTTACCACGGTGACGGGGTTTATTGACATTCTGAGAAAAGCCTATAGAATCTAATAATGATCTGAAAGTAGAATTGAGGCTGTCGTTGTCCATGTCAACATGAATGTTAAAGTCTCCCACTATCATCACTTTATCTGAACTCAGCACTAAATCTGATCAAAAGTCAGAATTCAGTTAGAAACTCTGAATAAGGACCAGGTGGGAGATAAACAACAACAATACAATCTGTTTCTCTGCTTTCCAGTTTGGGTGAGAGACTAAGAGTCATTGGACAATATTAAGGTGTCTCCAGCTTGATGGATGGTTTATTTGCTTTGCAGTACTGCAGTATTGTTATGGCTGTGGCTTGTAATTACAACACAAAAGGGGCTTTGATTGGCCTCGTGTTCACAGTATTTACATAGTACAAAACATACAAAGACATATTTAACATGTTTCAAGGCTCCTTGTCTTTACCCAAAGCAACAAAATCGCACTTCAAAGCCAACCTTGAAGAAATGAATGAAAACACATTCACACAGCAGGTTAAAAATTCAACATCTTTAATAAACAAAGTGTTTAATATTTACAGCGAGGTTTTTTAATGGCTAAAATTCAGTGACCCTCCTGAAGGAGCCGACGATGGCACAAGTCGCGCACCAGTCGCGGTACCTCCTGTACTCCCCGGGTCTTAGGAAGTACTGTCTGCCTCGGTAGTTGGGGTACTCGTAGAAGATCCAGAAGCCGTTCATAATGTTCGAGGAGTAGACATGGCGGTGGTGGAAACGGTCAGACACGCAGGGACAGTCGTCCATGAACTCCATCATGTGGCCGCTGAAGTCGGGCTTCTCGTAGATACGCAATCTGTAGGAGCCTCGGTACTGTGGAAAACCGACAAACAACGGTCACACATCAGACAACAAACAACAACCGGTTCCTGACTAGATGTTAATGATTCAATATTCAGAGAGCTGTGCCAAAGTGTGTCTTTCACTGTTCTTACCAGGGGAATCATCCGGCACGAGCGGATGCAGCTACTGAAGCCCATCCACCTCTGGTAGTCGGGGTACTCGCCCCTCCTCATGAAGTACTGGTGGCCCATGAAGTTGGGTCGCTCGTAGATCATGAAGCAGCCGCTCTCCACCCGGATGGAATTGCACCGGCTGAAGTATGAGTGAAGGTCCATGCAGTCGTTGCTGCACTCATAGCTCCGACCCTGGAAGTTCTTGTCTTCGTAAAAGATAATCTGGCGGAAAGGTTTTTAAAAAAGCATCAAGACCAGCAGTTGGACTGTGCTTCATTAACATTTTTCAACAAAAGTGTAGCTTTGTGTTCGAAATCAAACAGACTGATAAGCTGTGTAGTAACTCAGCAGAGAGGAAACACATTACTCACCTTGCCCATGGTCTCCGTTGGAGAGATTCCCCATGTTTTCAGGGCTTTTTATACCACCTCTTCACAAACAAAGCTTTGTTATTCAAATCCTGTCGTAGTTATAACTGAAGGCTACTGGCACATGTTTACCTTTTTGTTGGAGCACAACATTGGGTCAGAAATATGGATTTGTATTTGAAAAAAGAAGGATAAATAATTAACTGGTTTGGTGTTTTGACATGCAGGTACAAAGGAAAACACTAGTATGGTATCCACACATCCAGCGCACAATGGCTGCAGAACAATATGGAACGGCCCTGTCGCATTAAATATGTTGCGTAACAGAGGAGGAAGCCATTGACCTTCACTGCTGCTCTCCCTGAGCAGCTGCATGGTATGCAAATAAGTAAGTGGATCCTCTGCTGCTGGTCTGTGTCCACTGGACATCAAGACTTTAACAGGAGTTTTACATGATCATATACAATGTTAGCGTGTACTCGGTGTGTGTGTGTGTGTGTGTGTGTGTGTGTGTGTGTGTGTGTGTGTGTGTGTGTGTGTGTGTGTGTGTGTGTGTGTGTGTGTGTGTGTGCAATGCTTTTACTTACGAACAATACATTTACTGCCAGATTCTGTCATATTTGACTTGTTCTTCAGTTATGTGGTAGTTTTAACTTCTCTGGATGAATCACAGCCATATTTATTTTTATTCATGAAGACTCCTTCTGCGATATTAAACTGAGAGCATGTTTTCTCTCTTTTGGACCAGATATAGCAAATAATGATTACTATTATTATTTAATGAAATCAATTTCCACCACAGCTCACGTGCCACCATTGATTTATTTATTTATCCGTGGTGACATGATAAATCTCAACTTTATAATACGTGAGATCCATTTATATAATGGATGATAACTAGATTTAATTAATAACTGCAGGGATAGTAACATGTATATTACACCTCTAATGATGTGTCAGTTATCAAACTTATAATGTCAATTTAGATTTATGTTTATTAAATTACCATTCATGTTATTTATTATACATCACATAAAATAACTATGACGACAGATTCCTGAAACTTATCTGATGTCTGTCCCTTAGAAGAAAATTTTAATTTTTGTCCAAAATATATACATTTTTTTTTTTTTTCCCAAGAACATGAAGACAGCCATGAACAGAGTATATATGACTGGCTTTATGTATCGATGTATCTCAAGATATTTTAAGAAAAGTAAATGAATTATTAGTGTGACCGTCTGGACACTTATAATTTGTGTTTATACGAGATGTCTCCTGTTTTACCAGATCAATCCAGATTTTTTTACTGTTTGTCATATTTTATATTTTGCTGTTGGTTCTGTCCAGAATCAGTTTGCTGCTCCACAGTCTGTGCTGCTTCTCTCCGGCTGGTCTGTAATGGTGTGGATACATTTTCCCGCCACAGAGACCAGCTAATCCCATCAGGGGCACAAACCAGGACAGGACATTGTTTGGGATGGTATGCCTGAGCCTAGAGGAGATTACAGTGCAGTGGGCGAGCTAACCAGGAGACACGCTGTGTAACCCACAGCTGCCAGACACTCTCCTTTCTTTAACATTTCGCTGGGAGAGGAAATCTGCACATTTAAATTGTGTCTTACTTTGTAAAATAGTGAACAAAGCACAGCTGAGAAGTGGCAGATACACACAATAAAGGATAAATGTTTTATGACGCTCTTAAAGTTTATTGTGGAAACAGACAGCGAAAGAAGCATCAAAACAATTCTTCAGTTGAAGTCTGTGATCCTCTTGATGGAGCCGAGCCGTGGGCTGACTCCTCCCCAGTCGCTGTACTGGCGGTACTCCCCGGGCCTCAGGTAGTACACTCTGCCCTTGTAGTTGGGCTGGTCGTACAGCAGCCAGTGGCCGTCCATCACGTTGCAGGAGTTGAAGTCGGACATGCTAAGCCGGTCCTGGACGTTTGGACAGTCGTCCATCAGCTCGTGCATCTGGCCAGACATATCGGAGCGCTCGTACAGCCTCATCCTGTAGGAGCCTCGGTGCTGGTGTGGGGTCAAAGTCTCTGTTACCTTCTCCAGTTGGTATTCAAGACGAGCATTTAACACAGCCTTTTAAAACAAATTCACAAGTGCTAATGACCTACCTGTGGGATCATACGGCAAGAACGCACGCAGTCATTGATGCCGATCGCACGCTGGTTATCAGAGTACTCTCCTCTCCTCAGGTAGTACTGGTGGCCCATGTAGTTGGGCCGCTCGTACACCATGAAGCAGCCGCTCTCCACCCGGATGGAGTTGCATTTGTTGAAGAAGGTGTGGAGGTCGGCGCAGTCGCTGCTGCACTCATGAGAGCGACCTTGGAAATTTCTGTCCTCGTAAAATATGATCTGCGAAAAGCAACGCACAAAGATTCTGTAACAAAGTGCTGCAAAATACTCCGAAAACACATTTACAGGTGTGTAAAACTAAGCTTCTTTACCTTCCCCATGGTTATGTTGGCAACAACTGTATTAGCCGTCAATGCTGTCCCTGAGCCAAGCCACACGCTGCTTTATAAAAAAAAAAAAAAGAGAGAAAGGGCAGCCGTGTGATTGCACAGCATAAAGTATTGTCATTCAAATATATCCCTTACAGTGATGATGGATCAGAGGTGGGGGCATCATGGGTGGGTGGAAATCTGTTTATGTATAGATGACTCTTGGTGTGATGAGTCATTGTTCTTTCCTCCATGTTCATCACAATTTCCTCCCGAAAATGCCAGCGTACAATAGTGATAGACGGCATCCTGCGCAGCATCAGCAGGATAAAACCGGTATTTAATCAGGACAACACATTATAGTGTCTACAATCTACAGCTGAGCAGCTCGCTTCAGCTCTTTTTGTTGTAAAATGCTTATTATGACTTCATATTAAGGATTTTCTTAGATCTCTCGCGCAGATCAGATTAACACTTTGAACCTCATTTCACAAGTTTTAAACGTCTCAGCTTCTCCGCACAACTGAATTCACTATAGAGACTCCATTTGGTAATAACTTTATTACACTGGTGAGTGTTTGATGAAGAACAGGTCCAGGAGTGTGTTGTTGTTTGTGCTGATGGTGTACGGTTCTGCAGAGTCCTTTTTCTGACATCAGTGAATCATCTGAATAATATTTAAAAAGATTATCAGGACACTAAGACTTTTAAATGTGAACAAATAAACAGATGCATGCAGTTGTTTGTGCGCTCTCTCTCTCGTCTTGTTGGTCGTTATCTGAAGCCATGACGCTGCTCCAAAACCTCCATGTAGTGCTGAAAGGCTCCAAACAGGTCAGTACTCCATGATGCGTCTGATGGAGCCGACTCTAGCGTTTCGGCCTCCCCACTCGCTGAACCTCTTGTACTCCCCGGGCCGGATCAGGTACATCCGGCCCTGGTAGTTCGGGTGCTCGTAGAAGAGCCAGTTGCCGTCTTTCACATTGCAGGAGAAGATGTCATTTATGTGGAAGCGGTCCATGACGCTGGGACAGTCGTCCACCAGGTCCATCATCTGACCGCCGAACTCGAGCCGCTCGTACAGGCGCATGATGAATGACCCGGGCTTCTGGTTCAAATAGGAAAGGGGTATTATTAAATAAATCACCTCCTCAGAAACACACCCAGCTGTGGCTTTACATCCTAGTACAATGATTATTATTGTCCTGCATTATTAATGATGGCTGTAAGGATGGTTTCAACACTTTATAAACATACAGTATTCATATATTCTTTGAATGGTTGAAAGATGTGCATCATTTAGAAATATGTATCTCTACATTATGTATTAGAAATTTATGATGGATGTGGCAATTTGGACTGGTTAGACCTACACTTGAGCCAGAACATATGTAGACTAGTCAATAAATATAACTTGTTCTTTAAATAGTTCTTTTACTCTTGTGATCAAAACATTGCTCTGAAACTCAATTCTGACGCTGTTCTGTTAGTTTTCTAATAAATGATAAATTTAGCAATTTTCTGATCAAACCATTTCAATCTCAGGCTTATTTCCCGCCCATTTCTGGTCTAAGCCCCGCCCCTCCAAGTACAGATATAGATAATTTAGTTGGTGTAACAGATACAGATACAGATAATGGTGTACTTGCTCGTCCCTGCTGTATACTGTGTGCTTCCTCCCATTTCTTTGTACAAAAGTGAAGCATAAATATTCAAGAGTTGGCCGCTGCCATTGTCACTGTAGTCGTCGCTCTCTTGGATTGTGTCGTAGACGTGTCGTTGCCTCTAATTTTCTAGATAAACAGGAAGAGTAACTGCTGGCTGTTTCGCTTGTGTCATGGTTGTACTCTTAGCTTTGTATCGTCGGCCAAGCAGGAAGTGGGACCTCAGTGTAAACGTCCAAACCAAGCAGCAACCATCAGTGATGTCAGTGTTGGTTTGTGAACGTTATGAATCCTCCAGTTCAGATTCTGTCCGTCACCATCTTTACTAGTTTGGAGCGGTTTGGAGCAGGAAGTGACCATATTTGGACGAGCTGGGGGAGGAGCCAGCGATGGATCTGACCGATCTGATTGGAAACCTGACGATACTACGTCCCGCCCACCGATAGCTGTAACCTGACTGCACCACAGGCCTGTCAATCAAACAGACACGCCCCCAAAAACAGGTTTTCTTGAATCTTCTTTTCTAATGAATGAGGGATTATTTTCAGATGGACCTCCAGAAAACTAATAAGAAGGAGTGACTTTAGCTAACAACACTGAGATAACTGATGGACACATTTTATTCACTTTGGATTTGATGAGAGAAGTTGAATGGGAGTCTATGGAGCCGGAGGCTTTTTGGAGCCGACCTCTAGTGGCACTCGCTGGTATTGTAGCTTAAGATACTTCTGTATCTGCCTAATTTTTTTAGCTGCGTAAGCTACGTTCACTTTTATATCCAGTCTGTGGGCTGAAATAGGCTTTGTTGCTCCGCCCATCCACAGCAACGTTGCTTAGCTTCCGAGCTGATTCAGCGTCCTGGTTCTTTAAAGGTGGAGATGCACCAACTCCCAGTTAGTGCTGACAACAGATAAGTATCTTATACAGGGATCTCCAACCAGTAGCTCGCTAGCTTTCTATTGTGAGTGTGTGTGTTCAGTATCATTTGTTATTGTTTACATAAAAGAAGCTCTTTGGGCTGGTATGGGTGGAGCTCAGCTATGTGAATAAAGGTTACTAAACATGATCTGAACTATACATATAAAGGGAAATGATAGTTTAGTCATCGGTGAGATAGATAGATAGATAGATAGATAGATAGATAGATAGATAGATAGATAGATAGATAGATAGATAGATAGATAGATAGATAGATAGATAGATAGATAGATAGATAGATAGATAGATAGATAGATAGATAGATAGATAGATAGATAGATAGATATAGATATATAATATATTATATGTATATTATATATACTGTACTGTATGTATATATAGACATATATATGTTGACTGTGTTTATTGGTTTGTTGTATATAATATATATAGATATATAATGTACTGTATATATATACTGTATATACTGTGCATTTTATATTTTATATTTATATTCTTTACTGCTATTTACTGCTATTTTATTTTATTGCTTTTCTATTATATTATTCTATTCTATTATTATTTTATTCTATTGTTTCTATTATTGCTTCTGTATGTATGCTGCTGTGGCGAAAAAATTTCTACCTACCTACCTACCTACCTAGATAGATAGATAGATAGATAGATAGATAGATAGATAGATAGATAGATAGATAGATAGATAGATAGATAGATAGATAGATAGATAGATAGATAGATAGATAGATAGATAGATAGATAGATAGATAGATAGATAGATAGATAGATAGATAGATAGATAGATAGATAGATAGATTTGGACAGATACGGTGGTGTGAAAAAGTGTTTGCCCCCTTCCTGATTTTCAATTTTTTTTGCATGTCTGTCACACTTAAATGTTTCAGATCATCAAACAAATTTAAATATTAGTCAAAGATAACACAAGTAAACACAAAATGCAGTTTTTAAATGAAGGTTTTTATTATTAAGGGAGAAAAACAATCCAAACCCACATGGCCCTGTGTAAAAAAGTGTTTGCCCCCTCCTGTTAAAACATAACTTAACTGTGGTTTATCACACCTGAGTTCAATTTCTCGAGCCACACCCAGGCCTGATTACTGACACACCTGTTCTCAATCCAGAAATCACTTCAATAGGACCTGCCTGACAAAGTGAAGGAGACCAGAAGATCCTCAGAAGATAGACATCATGCTGAGATCCAAAGACATTCAGGAACAAATGAGAAAGAAAGTAATTGAGATCTATCAGTCTGGAAAAGGTTCTAAAGCCATTTCTAAAGCTTTGGGACTCCAGAGAACCACAGTGAGAACCATTATCCACAAATGGAGAAAACATGGAACAGTGGTGAACCTTCCCAGGAGCGGCCGGCCGACCAAAATTACCCCGAGAGAGCAGCGACGACTCATCCGAGAGGTCACAAAAGACCCCACGACAACATCCAAAGAACTGCAGGCCTCACTTGCCTCAGTTCAGGTCAGTGTTCATGACTCCACCAGAAGAAAGAGACTCGGCAAAACTGGCTGCATGGCAGAGTTCCAAGACCAAAACCACCGCTGAGCAAAAAGAACATTAAGGCTCGTCTCATTTTTGCCAGAAAACATCTTGATGATCCCCAAGACTTTTGGGAAAATACTCTGTGGACTGATGAGACCAAAGTTGAACTTTTTGGAAGGTGTGTGTCCCGTTACATCTGGCGTAAAAGTAACACCGCATTTCAGAACAAGAACATCATACCAACAGTAAAATATGGTGGTGGTAGTGTGATGGTCTGGGGCTGTTTTGCTGCTTCAGGACCTGGAAGACTTGCTGTGATAAATGGAACCATGAATTCTACCGTCTACCAAAACATCCTGAAGGAGAACGTCCGGCCGTCTGTTCGTGACCTCAAGCTGAAGCCAACTTGGGTTCTGCAGCAGGACAATGATCCAAAACACACCAGCAAGTCCACCTCTGAATGGATGAAGAAAAACAAAATGAAGACTTTGGAGTGGCCTCGTCAAAGTCCTGACCTGAATCCTCTTGAGATGCTGTGGCATGACCTTAAAAAGGAGGTTGGTGCTGGAAAACCCTCCAATGTGGCTGAATTACAACAACAACTCTGTAAAGATGAGTCGGCCAACATTCCTCCACAGCTGGAAAAGACTCATTGCAAGTTATCACAAAAGCTTGATTGCAGTTGTTGCTGCTGAGGGTGGTCCAACCAGTTATTAGGTTTAGGGGGAAACACTTTTTCACACAGGGCCATGTGGGTTTGGATTGTTTTTCTCCCTTAATAATAAAAACCTTCATTTAAAAACTGCATTTTGTGTTTACTTGTTATCTTTGACTAATATTTATATTTGTTTGATGATCTGAAACATTTAAGTGTGACAGACATGCAAAAAAATAAGAAATCAGGAAGGGGGCAAACACTTCTTCACACCACTGTATAGTGCAGTTAATGGAGAAAACTTGTAAGATGTCACAAGGACAGATACAGGAGATCATTCCTGATACAGGAGATCATTCCTGCCCACTGCCATAAGACTTTACAATAACTCACCTCTGGCAAAATCAATCACAGTACAATAACACTGTTAACTGTTTTTCTTGGTTGCTTGTATATTATATGTATATTATATATAGAGATATATACTGTACTGTATATATATATAGACATATATATCTATATATATATGTATATAGATATATATGTTGACTGTGTTTATTGGTTTGTTGTATATAATATATATAGATATATAATGTACTGTATATATACTGTATGTACTGTGCATTTTATATTTTATATTTATATTTTTTACTGCTATTTACTGCTATTTTATTTTATTGCTTTCCTATTATATTATTCTATTCTATTATTATTTTATTCTATTGTTTCTATTATTGCTTCTGCATGTATGCTGCTGTGGCAAAAAAATTTCCCCTCGGGGATTAATAAAGTATATACCTACCTACCTACCTATTATGAAGGACTCAGGAGTAAGGATGAGCCCCAGTTTACAGCCTGAACTAGCATACATTCAGTTCAGAGAGCTAACGCTTGGTTTTTTTACAAAATAAATTAACTTAAAGTGAAAAAATATATTAATTTAAAGAAAAAACCAGAAGGTTTGCTCTTAAAAATTAGGTTATCTCTTCAATCCTCAAAGACTCTTTCAACCACCTCAATGAAAAAAAACAAAAAACAAATGCTGTTTCCAAACCCAAACAAGGATGGCTGCCATGGTTAGAAAACATTCAACTATCGTCACCAGTTAATTTACTCACTACAAAAGACAGATAAACAGTGGTTAAATAGATGCTAACACAATCTGTACTACAACTGGCTCCGCCCACAAACGAGTAGCTCACCATGGGAATGAGGCGACAGGCACTGACGGAGTCGTTGACGCCCATCCAGTGGTGGCAGTCGGGATACTCCCCTCGTCTCAGGTAGTACTGGTTCCCGGTGAAGTCGGGCTTCTCGTAGATCATGAAGCAGCCGCTCTCCACCCTGATGGAGGTGCAGCAGCTGAGGTGGCACATCAAGTCTGCGCAGTCGTTGCTGCACTCGAAGTGGCAGCCGCAGAAGTTCTTGTCCTCATAGAAAATAATCTAAACATAGAAAACATAAATTTTTCGTAATTTTTGTGCTACAATACCTGTTCAACACATACAAATTAACACTACTTTGTTTGCTTAAGTAAAACAGTTTTCATGGTATTAAAACACAATCACTCTTACAATAATTCCACATAACACTTAATAAAGGTCAAGAAAAGTCCCAGTTTGAACTTCTCATATCACATATGAACACGAGTTCGGTGTTTACCTTCCCCATGTTGGCCGCGTCGCCTGCCCTGTTAGCCCACAGCTCTCCGAAGACTCACACTTATCACATATGTGGTGAATGTGAAATGCAGACTCTGCATGTGCCATTCATATTGTAATAGTTGGGAATCTTTGGTGTTGGTGCCGCCGTGTTGTCCTGAGGTACGTTTGTGCAGGTGAGAGCCGGCAGGTGTAACGTTGTTATTTTCATGGTTGTGTTTTCGAGTTCCTGCTCTCATCCAGACATCCGTGTGGATAATTACAAGGGTCGATGAAGCTTTTTTTTTTACTTTTTAGTTGATCCGTTTTAAGTCTTGTAAAATATGACGTTGTAATTCTTCTTTTGGTAACACTTAAACTACACTTACTGTTTTGTTGATAATGTAATGAACTATTACTTTTTGAGCTGTGTTTGGAGCAATGATCTTGTCTTCATTTCGCTGCGTACTGTAGTTCACATAAGTATTGGTCAACAGCAACAGGTTTGACCTTGTGTTATCTTTAATTTCAACTGTACCACTGCCCTCTGGTGGAGAGGTTCATATCTGTCCAAATAAATACACAGTTATTACACGCTGGTTCAATAATAATAATGTTTCTTCCCAAATAAAAAAAATACCATCCTGTAATATTTAGATGATATTTTATGGATAAAACTTTCAATCACATCACATGATCTTGCTCTCTGTGGTAATCACAGACTTGTAGAAGAGAAAATAAATAAATAAAACTTTTCTGAGCATTTTGTTTTGGCTCAGTCTTGAAAATTCAGGGACTTAAACTGCTGCTGAAGATGTTGTGAAAGGATTGAATGCTGCAAAACAATTACTAAATGGACTTCTTGGTGGAATCAGTTCCTAAAATGTTGTTTTAAGGGAAATCTTCAGCTTTACTTTTGTTTAACTGAATCTTCCATGTGTGTCAGTGAAAGGTGGACAACAGATAACGCTGGAGTCTGGGCTTGGTAAGTGTCAGTGCTTGCAGTATTTTATTCAGTCCCCTGATGAGAGCCAGGATGTCAGGCCACAACCCTGTCACATCCTCCGGGGAAAACATGCCCTCCAGACGGAGAGAGCAAGAACAAAACTGAATACACTTGAGCACTGACGCCATTTTATTCAGCGTGTGAAACAAGGCAAAGAGCAGACATTTCACAAGAACCGTTGTCCCGTCTTTAGAGGTCCATGAGACGCCTGATGGAGCCGACCCTGGAGCTGTTGCCGCTCCAGTCGCTGAAGCTCTTGTACTGGCCGGGCCTCAGGTAGTAGTGGCGCCCCCTGTAGTTGGGCTGCTCGTACAGCAGCCAGTGGCCGTCCATCACAGTGCAGGAGTTGAAGTTGGAGAGGCGGAAGCGGTCCATGAGGTTGGGGCAGTCGTTCACCAGCTCCATCATCTCACCTCCCATGTCGAAATGCTCGTACAGCCTCATCTTGAAGCCGCTGCTGTGCTGCAGAGGTCACCAGGGTCAAAGGTTAAATCGACTGAGTGGATTTTTTTTTTTTTTGTCTGCCAGTCAGAGTTTTTTCAAGGAATAGTTTAATATTTTGGCAAATACGTTTATAGGTGTAGTGGAGAGTTAGGTAAGAAGGTTTACTTTACACTTTATTCAAGTTTAGCATATAGAAAGAACAAGGAACTGGCTAGCCTGGCTCAATCCAAAGGCAAGACGACAATCAGACCCGGTTCATCCTGCTAATAAAATAGGGAATCATCGTTTTTACACTATTGAACTTTTAAAAGATAAGTAGGTAGCAGTCTTTATGCTAGGCTACGCTAACCGGCTTTACATACACGGTACAGACGTGAACACAACATCACCGAAACTGATAACTGGGATGAAAGTAATGTCTTCAAAAAGTAACCCCAAAGGTTGTTTTTGGGGTTATGAAACATACAAATCTGCATAACCATATTTATTTGCCCGACATTTGCAGTTAGTAAAATAGAAAAATACAATCATTGAAATGTGACAAAAGTTGTGGCAAGAATCATTAATAAAAACATTAACTGTGGACAAAAGTCTGAATATGAACTAAATTGTTTAACTGTATATTAAACTCCTTGATCATTATTTCAAAGGTAGATTATGTTAACGGGTGTCTAGTGAAGTTTATTCCTTCTGAACATATTTGACCTCATTTAAAATACCAGTAGAGGCAGTGTGATGGTTTATACGATACTTCTGTTGTTCCACCGAAGGCCTTACCATGGGGATCATGCGGCACGATCTGACACAGTCATTCAAGCCAGTCATGCCCATGTAGTCCGAGTACTCCCCCCTCCTCATCAGGTACTGGTTCCCAATGAAGCTCGGCCGGTCGTAGATCATGAACATGCCGCTCTCCACCCGGATGGAGCGGCAGCGCTCGAACATGGAGTGCAGGTCGGCGCAGTCGCTCATGCACTCATAGTGACGGCCTCCAAAATTCCTGTCCTCGTAGAAGATGATCTGATGTAACAGAAAAGGCATCCTGTCAGATCATTCCTGATTTTAACGAGCGTCAGAGAGCCTGCGAGGTAAAACTGAACACAAACCTTCCCCATAATGGCTGCTGCTGGTCAAACCGCCTTCCGCTGGTCACTGAAGGTAATGTCCACCAGTGTTATATACATTAGCCCGTGGGGGTGTTGTTATTGTAATGAGTTCTGGTGTCAGCAGAGACTCTACACGAGTCCTCCCACTCCTGTGTGTCAGCCTCTGTTTAGGCCGAAGGACACTGCAGAGCTTCCAGCAAGAGCCACAGTGTGACGGTCGGTGCTGGAACAGTCACTGCTGAGTTCTCCCACCCGTCGGCTGTTTGTTTTTAAATGGACCAGATCGGTGTATTCACAAGAAACTAAAAGAGAGGTTGTGTGAGCAGTTCGGTATGTGAATGATGAACCAAAGAACGGTTTATTACTGTGCTCTGTACTCGTTCTGTGGCAGCTAACTCGGCCACATCATCATGTATGTACACTGATATATTTTCTGTGGGATTTGAAATGACTGAGTAAAATATAGAATGACACAAACAAACATATAGTGAAGGTTTCTTAGACACAAGAATTGCTTCTTTTAACCCTTTAGCACAAAGTTATTTTTGAAATTCAGTCAGCAACAGCTGGAAAGCTGAGGTTTGAAGTATGAAAGGTCGCTGCGTTTCCATCACAAGTTTTACATTTTTTTTAAACAGTAAATTAGAGAGTAAATAAAGGTGTAGTAAGCCAACGATGTTATTTAACCTAAACATTGCAGCTCTAATAAATTTGATGCAACAGAAACGTAGAATAACAATGCTGCATCTATTTTAGATATATACTACCTCTTCAGGGAATGTGTGAATAATGTGTGTTAATATGTGATATATGACAGTGATGCTGTGTTCCAGTAATGATCAGATTAAAAAGCTTATAAAAAAGTTTATACGCTAATTATTTAACCAGCCAATACATAAACATTTACTCACGAGCAGAGGAAATAGTTTACAAGCTCCATTTATTAAGTTATTTATAACAACATCATACTGATGCTTGGTCAGTTACTGACACAGTGTTGTTCACATCACCAGGATTTTTAGAGGTTGAACAGGGAGTTTTTATTGAAAGTGAATAAAATCAAAGGTTCCAGATTAAAAATCGGTGACTCTGCGGAAGGACCCGGTGGTGGCGCAGGTGGCCCCCCAGTCGCTAAACTTGCGGTACTCCCCGGGCCTCATGAAGTACTGCCGGCCACGGTAGTTGGGGTGCTCGTAGAGGGTCCAGTAGCCATCCATGACGTTGCAGGAGTAGATGTCACGGCTGCGGAAATGATCCTGCACCGACTGGCAGTCCTCGCTGAACTCCATCATCTGACCCTGGAAGTTGGGCCGCTCGTAGATGCGGATGCGGTACGGCCCCTCGCTTGTCTGGAGAAGGAGAACAGAAGTTCAATAACAGCGTCTGTAGTGCTGTTTCCTTTAACGGAAACAATGTTCTCAGCAGCAAAGACACAACTAAAGGCCCATTTTGAACCTCAATTCAATTTATAGAGCGCCAAATCATAACACAGCTTATTTTTTAAAGGAACTTAACACATTAAAGTCCTTACACCAGGACTTCACAACATTGTACATACATTATCCCTCCAGCAGAGGGAAGAAAAAACGTTCTTTTGACAGAAAGAAACCTCAGACAGAACTTATATAGAATAGACACCTGTCAATAAAACAATGTGGCATAATTATAAGTAGTTACCAACAAAAACAAATTCAGCTTTCTTGGTCCTGAATCTATAAATGATTATCCTCTATATAGAATACCATTGAGATTTGTAATTTCAGGCTTGCTTTACACCTGACCTTAAATCACATGATAATGATTTTGAGGTTCTTAAATGAATGAAATGCATAGAAATCACTTTTCTGCAGTGAAATCCATATATGTATCATTTATGGCCTGATGCAAAGACAACAATACAGAAAACAGAGCAAGTCCCCATTTCAGGCTCTGAAACCACAACATCAAATACTTCAAACAAGCTTCTTCTCACACATTGAAAAGAAACGTAAATTATGGCCTGATATTTCTTGGATTTCTTTCACTACAGCAGCAGAAGTTAGTCACTCACGTAGGAAAAGGTACGGCAGGAGCGGATGGTGTCGTTGTAGCCCATCCAGCGCTGGTAGTCCGGGTACTCTCCCCTGGTCAGAACGTACTGGTAGCCAGTGTAGTTGGGCTTTTCGTACAGCACCCAGCAGCCGCTCTCCACCTTGATGGAGTTACAGCGGCTGAAGTGAGGGTGCATGTCAGGGCAGTCGGTGCCGCACTCATAGGAACGGCCCTGGAAGTTTCTGTCCTCGTAGAATATGATCTGAGTCCAGGGGAGACAGCGGGTTACAGCACAGTGATGCTGTTCATGCCAGTTCAGTTCGTTTATTGTGCAGTTGCAGCTTCATGCTCAGACTCTGATCATGCTTTTTCATAATTTGAGGAGCGACAGAGTAGCTCTTCAGGCTAATCAAGCCAACCATTAACAGAGAACCTGATGCATGAAACACCCTCTTACCTTACTACTCATCCTGCAAAGAGTGCCAGAGCCAGTCACCTATGGGAAAATGGTGGTCTCACAAAGCAGGACCGGAGCCCCCGCTATATAAACCTCAATCAAAGGGTTAGCAGATCCTACTTTAGCTGTTTTTTCAATGACTGGGGATTTAACACGCTGGCACCGCTGCCAAAAGTCTTGATCCTGGGCATACAGCAAAAATCCCTGAATCATCAATTCAAAAAGTCCTGCCAGGCAAATTACTGACCCACCGTGCACTCTTTATTGATATGGACACATTTGATCCACTAATCCATCATCAAGCAGATTTATCTTTGCACGCAGAATATCAGAGCTCATCAGAAAACAACACAGCCTTTAACTGCTTGTTGAAACCCAAGCATCAGTAGTGATAAACAGAAAGTACACCTTTGAGCTGCTTCTGCTTTATGTTTCCATTTAATTATGTCGCCCCAGACCAGCCAGTGTCATGGCGAAGCGTCACCACAGCAAACCGTGAGATAGCCACGCTTTGGGCTGTCTAGGCGTGAAGCTTTCACGCACCATAATGTCACGCGATGAAGGATCATGTGACCAAGGTACCGCAACAGAGGTATTGAGATCAGGTACAAAGGAGACTCTTCCGTGGTATCAGGAGGGAGGGGGGGAGGGTCGGTGGCATTTAGCACTGATGGCCATGCGGGACAATGCGGTTTGAATGCAGGAGGTGACCGTGTTGTTCTTGAGTTGTTTTCTGTTCCCCAACCATGTGTCTCTGCCAATAGTTTCATTTTCCTGTAAATCACAAGGTTGAAAGCATGCAGTAGGTTTAATTTTTGGCCACTACAGGAAAACAGGTACAGGTAACTGTCACGCCTAGACGTTGCCAAGCGTGGCTATCCCACGTTTTTGCTGTATAGGACGGGCATTTTGCCGTGATTACTGGTTTGTCCTAAATCCCAACATACGAAATCTCAGGGCACTTAATACAGTCAGGTTCCTATAACAGAACTGTACAATGTTAGAAACACACACCACTTTATACTCTGTACTCCACTACATCCATCTGAAAGATTTAGTTACTTTAATAATTATGATGATTTTCTCTTCCAACATAAACCTTGAATAGTTTTCTGTTAACTGGTGAACCAGGTCAAAAGCTAACTGGTGGTATTTTTTTTACCTTCTTAATGAGACCATCAGTTGTGTTATTCCAAAGTAAACTTGGTGTACAGTAAATAGCCGCCATTAAACAACTGTATCCAGTATCCATGTATTAGGGAGAGAATGGGGCCGACCCTTCCTGACACCATCACTGATGTGATGTTAAGCACAGCAGCCCTGAAAGCAACTGTAGGACCAGATGTAAACTTGGAACATTTCTCTCCTGTTGAGCTCTCTGAGTTAACTAGAATTATTTCTTCATCTGGATCCTCTAGCTGTCTGTTAGATCTCATCCCAACTAAACTTTTTAAGGAAGTCTTCCCTTTAATTAATACTTCCATATTAGATCAGATCAACCTATCTATTGTAACCGGCTATGTACCGCAGGCTTTTAAAGTGGCTGTAATTAAACCTTTACTTAAAAAGCAGACCATTGACTCTTGACTTTTTATATATACCGTGAAAGTATTCAGACCCCTTTAAATTGTTCACTCTGTTTCATTGCAGCCATTTGCTAAAATCAAAAAAGTTCATTTTATTTCTCATTAATGTACACTTAGCACCCCATCTTGACAGAAAAAAACAGAAATGTAGAAATTTGTGCAAATTTATTAAAAAAGAAAAACTGAAATATCACATGGTCATAAGTATTCAGACCCTTTGCTGTGACACTCATATTTAACTCACATGCTGTCCATTTCTTCTGATCCTCCTTGAGATGGTTCTACTCCTTCATTGGAGTCCAGCTGTGTTTAATTAAACTGATTGGACTTGATTAGGAAAGGCACACACCTGTCTATATAAGACCTTACAGCTCACAGTGCATGTCAGAGCAAATGAGAATCATGAGGTCGAAGGAACTGTCCAAGGAGCTCAGAGACAGAATTGTGACAAGGCACAGATCTGACCAAGGTTACAAAATAATTTCTGCAGCACTCAAGGTTCCTAAGAGCACAGTGGCCTCCATAATCCTTAAATGGAAGAAGTTTGGGACGACCAGAACTCTTCCTAGACCTGGCCGTCCAGCCAAACTGAGCAATCGTGGGAGAAGAGCCTTGGTGAGAGAGGTAAAGAAGAACCCAAAGATCACTGTGGCTGAGCTCCAGAGATGCAGTAGGGAGATGGGAGAAAGTTCCACAAAGTCAACTATCACTGCAGCCCTCCACCAGTCGGGGCTTTATGGCAGAGTGGCCCGACGGAAGCCTCTCCTCAGTGCAAGACATATGAAAGCCCGCATAGAGTTTGCCAAAAAACACATGAAGGACTCCCAGACTATGAGAAATAAGATTCTCTGGTCTGATGAGACCAAGATTGAACTTGTTGGCGTTAATTCTAAGCGGTATGTGTGGAGAAAACCAGGCACTGCTCATCACCTGCCCAATACAATCCCAACAGTGAAACATGGTGGTGGCAGCATCATGCTATGGGGGTGTTTTTCAGCTGCAGGGACAGGACGACTGGTTGCAATTGAAGGAAAGATGAATGCGGCCAAGTACAGAGATATCCTGGAAGAAAACCTCTTCCAGAGTGCTCTGGACCTCAGACTGGGCCGAAGGTTCACCTTCCAACAAGACAATGACCCTAAGCACACAGCTAAAATAACAAAGGAGTGGCTTCGGAACAACTCTGTGACCATTCTTGACTGGCCCAGCCAGAGCCCTGACCTAAACCCAATTGAGCATCTCTGGAGAGACCTGAAAATGGCTGTCCACCAACGTTCACCATCCAACCTGACGGAACTGGAGAGGATCTGCAAGGAAGAATGGCAGAGGATCCCCAAATCCAGGTGTGAAAAGCTTGTTGCATCGTTCCCAAGAAGACTCATGGCTGTACGAGCTCAAAAGGGTGCTTCTACTCAATACTGAGCAAAGGGTCTGAATACTTATGACCATGTGATATTTCAGGTTTTCTTTTTTAATAAATTTGCACAAATTTCTACATTTCTGTTTTTTTCTGTCAAGATGGGGTGCTGAGTGTACATTAATGAGAAATAAAATGAACTTTTTTGATTTTAGCAAATGGCTGCAATGAAACAAAGAGTGAAAAATTTAAAGGGGTCTGAATACTTTCCGTACCCACTGTATATATATATTTGTAATGCTGTGGGTGGGTTTGGGGTCCAGTGACAGTAATAAAAAGAAAAAGCAGACTGTTATTCCAGTTCATTCAACATAAAGATTATGAACAAATTACACACAAAGGAAAAACATAAGATACTAAGATAAAAAAATATATATATATATATATTATATACAGTGGGGCAAAAAAGTATTTAGTCAGCCACCAATTGTGCAAGTTCTCCCACTTAAAAAGATGAGAGAGGCCTGTAATTTTCATCATAGGTACACTTCAACTATGAGAGACAAAATGAGAAAAAAGAAAATCCTGAAAATCACATTGTCTGATTTTTAAAGAATGTATTTGCAAATTATGGTGGAAAATAAGTATTTGGTCAATAACAAACGTTCATCTCAATACTTTGTTATATACCCTTTGTTGGCAATGACAGAGGTCAAATGTTTTCTGTAAGTCTTCACAAGCTTTTCACACACTGTTGCTGGTATTTTGGCCCATTCCTCCATGCAGACCTCCTCTGCAGCAGTGATGTTTTGGGGCTGTCGCTGGGCAACACGGACTTTCAACTCCCTCCACAGATTTTCTATGGGGTTGAGATCTGGAGACTGGCTAGGCCACTCCAGGACCTTGAAATGCTTCTTACGAAGCCACTCCTTCGTTGCCCGGGCGGTGTGTTTGGGATCATTGTCATGCTGAAAGACCCAGCCACGTTTCATCTTCAATGCCCTTGCTGATGGAAGGAGGTTTTCACTCAAAATCTCACGATACATGGCCCCATTCATTCTTTCCTTTACACGGATTAGTCGTCCTGGTCCCCTTGCAGAAAAACAGCCCCAAAGCATGATGTTTCCACCCCCATGCTTCACAGTAGGTATGGTGTTCTTTGGATGCAACTCGGCATTCTTTCTCCTCCAAACACGACGAGTTGAGTTTTTACCAAAACGTTCTATTTTGGTTTCATCTGACCATACGACATTCTCCCAATCCTCTTCTGGATCATCCAAATGCTGTCTGGCAAACTTCAGACGGGCCTGGACATGTACTGGCTGAAGCAGGGGGACACGTCTGGCACTGCAGGATTTGAGTCTCTGGCGGCGTAGTGTGTTACTGATGGTAGCCTTTGTTACTTTGGTCCCAGCTCCCTGCAGGTCATTCACGAGGTCCCCCCGTGTGGTTCTGGGATTTTTGTTCACCGTTCTTGTGATCATTTTGGCCCCACGGGGTGAGATCTTGCGTGGAGCCCCAGATCGAGGGAGATTATCAGTGGTCTTGTACGTCTTCCATTTTCTAATAATTGCTCCCACAGTTGATTTCTTCACACCAAGCTGCTTACCTATTGCAGATTCAGTCTTCCCAGCCTGGTGCAGGTCTACAATTTTGTTTCTGGTGTCCTTTGACAGCTCTTTGGTCTTGGCCATAGTGGAGTTTGGAGTGTGACTGTTTGAGGTTGTGGACAGGTGTCTTTTATACTGATAACAAGTTCAAACAGGTGCCATTAATACAGGTAACGAGTGGAAGACAGAGGAGCCTCTTAAAGAAGAAGTTACAGGTCTGTGAGAGCCAGAAATCTTGCTTGCAAATACTTATTTTACCGAGGAATTTACCAATTAATTCATTAAAAATCCTACAATGTGATTTCCTGGATTCTTTCCCCCCATTCTGTCTCTCATAGTTGAAGTGTACCTATGATGAAAATTACAGGCGTCTCTCATCTTTTTAAGTGGGAGAACTTGCACAATTGGTGGCTGACTAAATACTTTTTTGCCCCACTGTATATATATACAGTACCAGTCAAAAGTTTGGACACAACTTCTCATTCAATGGTTTTTCTTTATTTTAATTTTTTTTCTACATTGCAGATTAATATTAAAAACATCTAGGAACATATATGGAATTATATGGGAAACAAAAAAGTGTTAAACAAACCAGAATATGTTTTATATTTTTAGATTCTTCTAAGTAGCCACCTTTTGCTTTGATGACAGTTTTGCACACTTTTGGGATTCTTTCAATCAGCTCCATGAGGTGTTCACCTGGAATGGTTTTCAGTTAACAGGTGAGCCTTGTCAAGAGTTCATTTGTGGAATTTCTTGCCTTCTTAATGTGTTTGAGAGCATCAGTTGTGTTGTGCAGAGGCAGGGTTAGTGCACAGTTCTCTACAGTGAATCGGCCTATTGGACTACAGTTCTAATCCATATTATGGTAAGAAACACTCAACTAAGTAAAGAGAAACGACAGTCCATCATTACTTTAAGACAGGAAGGTCAGTCAATCCAGAACATTTCAAGAACTTTGAATGTATCCTCAAGTGCCGTCGTGAAAACCATCAAAGGCTCTGATGAAACTGTCTCTCATGAGGACCGCCCAGGACAGGAAGACCAAGAGTTACCTCTGCTGCTGAGGATAAATTCATTAGAGTTACCAGCCTCAGAAACCGCAAATTAACAGTTCAAGTAGCAGACACATCTCAATATCAACTGTTCAGAGGAGACTGCGTGAATCAGGCCTTCAGGGTCCAATTGCTGCAAAGAAGCCGCTACTGAGGAAGAACAAGAAAAAGAATAGATTTGCTTGGGCCAAGAAACACAAGGACTGGACATCAAACCAGTGGAAATCTGGACTTTGGTCTGATGAGTCCAAATCTGAGATTTTTGGTTCCACCCGCCGTGTCTTTGTAAGACACAGAAAAGCTGAGCGGATGGTTTCTACATGTGTGGTTCCCACCGTGAAGCACGGAGGAGGAGTTGTGTGTGTGTGGGGGGGGGGGCTTTGCTGGTGACACTGTTGGTGATTTATTCAGAATTCAAGTCATACTTAACCAGCATGGCTCCCACAGCATTCTGCAGCGACATGCCATCCCATCTGGTTTGAGCTTAGTGGGACCAGCATTTGTATTTCAACAGGACAACGACCCCAAACACACCTCCAGGCTGTTTGACCAAGAAGGAGAGTGATGAGTGCTGCGTCAGATGACCTGGCCTCCACCATCACCGACCTAAACCCAATGAGACGGTCTGGGATGAGTTGGACCGCAAAGCAGCCAACAAGTGTTCAGCACCTCTGGGAACTCCTTCAAGACTGTTGGAAAACCATTCCAGGTGACTACTGAATCCCAAGAGTGTGCAAAGCTGTCATCAAAGCAAAAGGTGGCTACTTTGAAGAATCTAAAATCTAAAACATATTCTGGTTTGTTGAGCATTTTTTTGTTTACCACATAATTCCATATATGTTCCTTCATAGTTTGGATGTCTTCAATATTAATCTGCAATGTACAAAAAAAATTAAATAAAGAAAACCATTGAATGAGAAGGTTTGTCTAAACTTTTGACTGGTACTGTATAGTGTCGAGTGTAATCTTAACACATTAATGTATGAATAATAATACGATTTTTATATTTAGTAGATCATTGTATAACAGTACTGTTGAGACTTTAAATACATTTTACAGTTTCCACTGAAGTACATTTTCCATTCATTAACTAAACTATAAGACCTCAGAACTTCCTCAAGCACAGTTTAAAGGATAAAGGTTAAACAGTGAAGACAGCAGGATGGGAAGTGGTTTAACTCAAACATAAAGCAAACAGAGGCCAGAGCCGAACCGGTGGAGGACGCCTCAGTCCTGCAGAGACTCCTGTGAAGCCTTCTGGGCTCCGTCCTGGTGGCAGTGACTGCTGTCCTGAGGATGAAGCAGAGAGCTCCGTTTACATCCACCGGGGGTCAGCACAGGACTTTCAGGCATATTTACAAGCGAGTTGTTGTGAAAACTCTTTCTGGGCTTTGTGTGCAACACACTTTCTTTTTCCTCTGACATGATTCTGATGATTGATAATTCCAGAGAGGAATGAGGATGCTGCGTGTACTCACACTGAAGGACTGAGATGAACAGGAGGATTGCACTGAAACTGGTGTGGGTGGCGCGCTCCCTTTAGTCCGCTCAGACAGCCATCTTTTCAACTTTTGATCTGCAAGAGGTTTTATAAAGGTGTTTAAAACATTGGTGAGTGAACATTCTGAATTTCACCATTGACCTGAAACTTGAGCTGACAGAACGCACATCAAATTTTTGGTAAATTTTTTGTGGAATTGAAAGAAATAGCAGGGAGCCAAAAATCCTCTAGTCGGGGTGGTGGGGAGCAACGTTACGCGCTGTGATCAGGGCTGTTCTCATGTTGGAGAAGCCTGTTGCCATGGCACCACGGTTCAGGTGGTCTGCAGCTAATGTTTTCCCTCAGACGCTTCATAACGTCACAGTAAAACCAACCATCATCCATCAGTGATGTCATCGTTGGTTTGTGAACGTTATGAAGCCTCCATTCTGTCCGTCACCATCTTTGCTAGTTCAGAGTGGTTTGGAGCAGGAAGTGACCATATTTGGATGAGCTGGGGGAGGAGCCAGTGGTAGATCTGACTGGAAACCTGACGATACTACGTCCCGCCCACCGATAGCTGTAACCTGACTGCACCACAGGCCTGTCAATCAAGCAGACACGCCCCCAAAAACAGGTCTTCTTGAATCTTCTTTTCTAATGAATGAGGGATTATTTTCAGATGGACCTCCAGAAAACTAAGAAGAAGGAGTGACTTTAGCTAACAACACCGAGATAACTGATGGACACATTTTATTCACTTTGGATTTGATGAGAGAAGTTGAATGGGAGTCTATGGAGCCGGAGGCTTTTTGGAGCCGACCTCTAGTGGCACTCGCTGGTATTGCAGCTGAAGACACTTCTGGATCAGAACCATTTTTCAGACCCGGAAGTTACGAACACTTTTATATCCAGTCTGTGAAAAGATTCGGTGTTGACAGTCTGACCCTGGGGAACAAACTCACGGTTGCACAACCTGGTGATGTTAAAGAAAACCCACCTGGTGTCTCCTGACCTGACACGCCTTCCCACTTGAAACGGGAAAGTCACTCAGAAGGACTCGCCTGGCTCATCGCTTCATGTTCGTAGGGTTTTTGAAGCATGTCAAGGGTCTCTGTTGACGATTTTGTGAGTTTGACACAAAATATGACGTGCGCTTGTAACTTGGAATACTTGCATGAAAGCAAAAGCTTGCCCTGCTCAGTGAACACTACTGTGCTGTTAACTGTTCGTCTCAGACACCTCGTACTCCTGAACTGAAGTACATTTGGAGTATTTCCTTTACATTATGCTTCTACTGCACCACATTCAAGAGGGAAGTGTTATGCTTTATTATATCCGATATTTGGCTACTAAATTTTGATGAGCATATAGAATACAATACACTGATATAAATCAAACTACTTGAAGATATAAAAAAGTTGTAATGTGATTTTATTTTAAACATTATGTCAAACATAATCATGGAAGGCTCACAGAGGACATTCTTCTGGAACGTATTTGGTGCGTATGTGGTTCTGTTCAACCCTAAACAGTCAATTATTAGACTTGTTTCCAGGCAGCTGTTCTTTAATTTGTCTCAGTGAGGGATTGAATTGATTTTTATCTACAGGTGATAACAATCAAGTCTCTCTTCAGCTGAATGTGACTTAAATGAAGGAGATGTTTATTGATTTGTGAAGAAATTTCCTTATTTTTGTGCCAACTGTCATTAAAACCGAGCCGGTGGAGGCAGTTCGTTAGTAGAGGTACTTGGGGACAGTTCTCAACTTTGATGGCAGGACAAGTCTGATATGTAAAAAGTCAAATCAGAGGTTGTTCTTCATAAGAAAGTTGAGAAGTTTCGTTGTTGATCTATCAATCTGAAGGCTCGTGGAGTCTTTTCAAAGTCAAAACCACTCAATTTTACGGGCTACAGCGTGAGATCATTAGTCTCATCTTCCATTGGACCTTTAAACAGGAAATAGCTTTATTCTCCTTCCACTCACTGACATAGATGTAAAGAGATGTAAGGAGTGTCCACACACTTACTGTGCTTCTTGGAGTGGTGCACCGCCTTGTAAGATCCCAGCATGGCAAACGGATGGTAGGACAGACTGAAGGGATACACAATGGAGCCCTTTGGTTAAAAAAAATAAGAAAAAAGAGTGGCATTACCTTTTCTGTAGGAGCAAAATGTTATGAGAAGAAGATAGAAAACCAATGGTAGCCACAAATAATAAGATGCAAACTGTATCTGTTCTCATACAAGCGTTCCCCAGGATCCTCAGTGTACCTTGGACTGCTGGCTGGGGTACAAAGCGGCGGGTTTACACCGGTACAGAGCCAAGATGTCCTCCACTGGCAGGCTGTTCTGAAGCACCAGCACAACATGCAACATGCAAAGGTTCAAAATGTGCAGATTAACTATTAAATACAATCTGTCGCTGCATGACGTTCACCTCAGGAAGATTTTTAATTAGGACATCAGGACCTTTCTGTATGAGTCATAATTACGAGGCGCAATCAAAAGGTTAAGAGACGGACCAGAGCGCAGCACAGTAGTGCTCTTGGAGCAGGTGAAAGCAATACGTTTTTTGAAATATTTCAAGTTTGTCAGCATCAGCACCTGTGTTACCTGCATGTTTAATGACCACAGTTACATGCATGAACCTCAAACAGAGAGTACACCTCAAATATTGTGTCAAATTTTCAGGGTATAGAAAAAAAAATCCCATGGAGACAAAGCCACGTTTTCAATACGGTGTGTTGTCATGTTGGAGAAGCCTGTTGCCATGGCGCCACAGTTCGGGTGGTTCACAGCGAATGTTTTCCCTCAGACACCTCAGAAGGTCCCAGTAGAACTCAGTCTGACAACCAGCTAACAAACTACTAATTTTACCAAAAAATTGCTTGAACTCAAGTTAACAAACAACTAAAATCACTAAAAACCAGCTGAACTCAAGTTAACAAACTGCTAACAAGTTCGTCGCTTCATCGCCGTAAACTTTCTGAAGCTTTTCAAGGGTCTCTGTTGAACATTTCCAGAGTGTAACACAAAATTTGATGTGCGCTTTCTTCGCACCTCCTCCAGACTCAAATACAGGATTAAAGATATCGTGACATTTTTTCATCATTCAACTTGTCACTCAAAATGTTGAGATGATTTATAATTTAACATTTTGTATCAAATTCAAAACAAGCGAAAAATAGCGTCATGATATTTTGGACTTTTTAAATTAAAAAAAATGTTATTCAATAATCTTTGAACTTTTAGGAACTTGGAATATAAATCAGAACCAACATATGAAAACTTTAATTGGAATTTTTTTCACACCTTCCCCATAATTCCATATTGTGGCTACCAGAATTGCACAAGTTGACTCTTTTGCACCATAAAGTCTGAGGTATTGTCTTGCTTTTTTAATACCAACTCTATTTTATGTGTTATTTTATTTGTATTCTCCTTCTCTGTGCTTCATCCTCAATGTTGAAAATAAAGAAAATAAACACATGGAGGAATAATATGAACCCCGCAGCTAAGCTATTTGACCTTACTGAGATGTCCAGATTTAATGAAAGCTGCATTCATGTGTGAATACTCTATACTTACCATAATCATACCGGCAAAGGATGACAAGATCATAGCTTCCCGCTCTAAGCGATCAGGGTACTGGGCGCTTCCTGAGCTGCATGTGGCTCCGCTGTGGCGGACAGGAAGGTGGAAATGGATTTAACTTAAAACATACGGACAGAAGCTTCATGGAAACAGCGCGGATATAAATTTACATCGTTATGTATATGCACATAACATCTTTATCTTTAACTCAAGTTTACAAAAAACAGCTCACATGTTGTCTCTGTCAAGCACATCCCATCCTTCTTCCTTCTCCAACCACCAGAGGGCAACACTGAGGGCCAGATCGTAGTGAGCCTGTAAACACGCCATAAAGAAGTACTGAGTGGATCACATTGAAAAGCGGTTCCACGTTGACCCGCTCGGCCCGCTGAGGTTTACCAGGTCGTCCAGCATCGTGGCGGTGCCCCGCCCCTTCGGATCGAAGGAGAGTTCTCTCAGCTTCTGCCCAATGTATTCACCACTGTTTGGATGAGGAACAATATGAATTAGTTGTCATTTTAAAATATGCTTCATAATGCTTTCCAACAGTGTGCAGGGATTTAATCTCCACTCACATCAGGGCCTCAATGTCTCTTTTCAGCTGCTTTGCCTCCATGTTCTGAGTTAAAAGCTGTCATCTAGGAGTGCTGCAGAAACAACAGGACAACAGCTACATCTTATTTTGTTAGTTTGTTTGTTTTGTGAGTTTGCTGTTATGTGGAATCAATTTTTGAATTTCCTTTTAAACATTTGGTTTTCTGTTCCTTTTTTTATTTCCCTGAGTTTCTTTTTACTGGTGTTACTCCCCTCATCTTCTCCTTGATCCTCTAACCCGTATTTTTTCCCCTTTCAATCTGGTCTTGGACCACACACATTTAAAATTGCTTTCCTTTATATAACCCGGGTGATCCTAATACTTTTGGCAAATGTCATTTAATATATATATGTATTACCCTGTTTTCCAAAGATTCTGGAGAAACTGTTTTTATACGAGAATTTCAAAAAACGTACAGTTGAGAACAACCATCAGTGTAGTTTATAATCTCAGCAGATCGAACACTGTTGCAGCTGGTCATCAATATTTCTTCTACTTTAGTTGGATTCAGCTTGGTGCCCGGACTCAACGGGAGTTTGTCATCTGATAGCCGCCTGCCTGCAGGCCTCCCACCGTGTGCCTGACTGAGTAATAAAGTTACACCATTGGTCAACTGATGCTGCAACTTCCTGTATCCATTTTAAGCTCCAGCGTTTCTCACGTGGTTTGGCCATAAACAAGGACTTTCTCTGGTTTCTATCAAATATTCAACGTTAATATGAGCGAGAGAAGCTCAGTGTTCAGATGGCAGTGATGCAATTAAGTTTGTGTGTTTCTCTTTTGAAGTGCAACAACGTAATAATTAGTTTATCTTTTAAGTGTGTTATTCTATTCTGCCAGCTGATTCTAAAATGGAGGTGGAGCCAAGCGGCAACCATCTGTGACGTCATCCGTTGGTTTGTGAACGGCTGGAATCAAGCCTTGAGTTCAGAATTTGTCCGTCGCCATCTTGCTAGTTTGGAGCGGTTTGGAGCAGGAAGTGACCATATTTGGGCGAGCTGGGCATCTGACTCGATCTGGTTTGAAACCGGGCAATGCTATGTCCCGCCCACCGATAGCTGTGACCTGACTGCACCACACTGCGTCTCATTTTTCAGAGCCAGAAGCTACAAACATTTATATATACAGTGTGCATGCGTAGAAGGAAGGTCGACCAAATGAAGCCTGGTGGCTGAAACCAAAGGAAGACTCTTCCCAAAGACTGGAAGTTGGACCTGCTGCCAGAGGGGTTTACTGAACGGTTTAAAGACTTTTGTAAATAAGAGAATTCAACTTTTGTTTTTTCATACATTTTCTAAATTTCTGAAAGCATGTTTTCACTTTGTCATTATGATGGAAACAATGCTTATTTTATCCATTAAAAATTAAATCTACAACCTGATAAAGGGTGCAGGAATCAAAGGCGTCTGAATACTTGGTGAAGTGCCAGCAGTACCATCCTCCGTACCAGGATGGTGATGAGAGCTGGTAAAACGGGATGGTAGATTTTATAGCACCAAGGTGATTCACTGCAATGTGAGCAGGACATGAACCCGACACCCGGTGGGACTCACGCCGAGCAGCAGCAACACATTCAACCAGGCGAGTGTCCAACTGACCTGAAAAACACGTCCTCTCTAAATGGAGCTAAAAGCACAGGTTCAACCAGGAAGACAATCTTTCTATCTCATTCTTCTTCATTTCACTCTCACTCAGGTCTCTAACCACATGACCATGGGTGTTTTGGCTGAACCAATCAGACTTCATCACGATCTCAATCAGCCAATCGTTCCCTTGCTGTCAAAATTTAAATCCGTTCTCCTTTCTTCTGCATCAGCCGTCAGGCCCGGGCGCCCCGCTGCGACCCTCCTCCACCCTTCACCTCCGGTGTTCATTGCCCGGGTCCAGATCATCAGACACTACCAACCAACCCAATGCTTATCGCTGTGTCTCTCTATGCTGTTCTTTTCTCTCTCTGCTCTCCTCTCACCTCAACCGGTCGAGGCAGATGTTCTCCACCTCTGAGCCTGGTTCTGTCTGAAGTTTCTTCCTGTTAAGAGGGAGTTTTTCCTCTCCACTGTTTGAGGTTTTTCTTCCTGTTTAAAGGAGTGTTTTTATTCCAGCTTGTTCATGTGGGAATTCAAATTGTTGTCAAATCGCCAAAGTCTCTCACATCCCTTACGCTTCTCGTTGTTCTTGAGGATATCAATAAAATGTTGTATTTGTTCACTCAAATCAAGTCTCTCCTGATTGAATTGATGGTAAATGAGCATCAAAGCCAAAATAAAATAAAAGCCCATTTCTCTTATGCAATAATACATTTAATGTGAAGATAAAAACAAACTGACAACAGCAGAACTTCAACATGGAGGCAGCTGTACTCACCACAGTGTTGTGACTTCTGAAGGAGGACAAACTGATCAAAAACTGAAGCCTAAAAGCACGAAAGGGGTCAAAATCCTACACAATCCCAAACACGGACGGCTGCCGTCACGCCACCGTCCCCGGGAGAACACAAGTCACGGCTCAGGTGAACAGACCGGACTGAATAATTTATAACCAACCTCCTGCCAATCTCTGTGATCGTTACCAAACCAGAGATCAGCGGGAGACAGGCGGAGCATCACAATATACGCAGCAGTGTGAAATGTGCAGACTGCAACACGTCACGAAAGATGAAGGGAATGACAATGTAAAAACTCTTTGGTACAAGTGAAAACTGTTGGTTAAAAAAAAGGTATGCACATATAAACAGGAAAATGTTGAATGTTCTGCACTAAAATAAATCATTTCTATTGTAAAACTTTTGTATACGCTGCAACTTAATACATATTTTCTCAGTTTGGCAACTTTGCATGAAAAATGAGCAGTACTTGGATTTACTGTTGGCACATGAAGCAGAAAGTGGCATGAAGAGCCCTACAAGTATTTCAATTTTGTCCAATAATTAAGTTACTTCCTTGTCCAATCTATAAAATATGGCTATCAGCAAACATCTTTCTTGAGCTTTAAACAAAACAATCAACTTTAAAAAAGGAAGTGGTTGCAGTCAGTCCGCTGTGTTGCTGACAGTCTTCTTCGGCCTCTTCCTGCCGTCCTTAAACACCGGAGAGCTTAGGAACATGCTGTCTGTGAATTTATCTCCACGCCTTATTTTGCTGTTTGGAAACAGAAACAGAATTAAAAGCAGTGTGCTTGATCATGCTGCCCGTCGTGGAGCCAGCGGGTCGGGGGTGAGTTCATCACACCTGATGTAAGTGCCACGTTTCGTGAGGTTTTGATCATCATTTGACCTTAAACGTCAACTTAATTGTCATGGCGAAACATCAAACTTTGTCACATCGCCATGGCGACACCCTTTGACGAAAACACAGTCTTCTCAATATATCATCATTAATGTCTTGAGGCTATTCTGACCCGATTTGATATTGATGTGATCAACCAGCTCGAAGAAGCATGTGAGAGTATAAAACTTGTAATTTCCTGTTGCCAGCAGGTGGCACTATGACGGGGACTGAATATGACCATGCAGATGTCTTAAGGGGGGACTTTTATCAAACATGTGTAGTCTAAGCAAGTTCGGACGACGTATATAAAAATTACAGCAACTTTAATGTCATGGCGAAACGCTCCAAATGGCCACCACGCAAACACCGTTCAACAAAAACAAATTTTAATAAATTTTCATCCAAAAGGTCTGAACAGATCAAATTTCAAGTCAGTCCAATAAAACCTGTAGGAGGAGCCTGTTAAAGTACAACACGTACAAATCGCCAAAATGGCCACTAAATTAAAAATGGCGGACTTCCTGTTGAGTTTAAGTCGTGGTGCCAAGAGACTTTTTTGTAGATGTACGTATGATACACACGTCCACCAAATTTCATTCATGTCGGTGAAAGCAGCCTCGAGATCTCATTTTAGGGGGCGCTAGCGAGCCATTTTGTGACGTCCATGGCCAGAACATATAAAATACTTCCATTTTCCTCTGGGCTGATTTTGTGTCGGCCACTCAGTGCTCGGGCCCTAATTAAGAACAGAGCTGTTCTCACCTGTTGAGGGTCGGCTCCTTGTAACTGACCACCGCCTTGCGTCTCCTGGTCCGTCCTCCGTGGTCTCTGTCCAGGTGTGTGATGGTGTTGGTCAGCGTGCTCAAGACTCTTCCTGCTGCAACACACAACACGTCAGACCGACTCGTGAACAAACAAAATCACTGCACGTCTTCAGTTTTCAGATTACTTTGCAAACCATTGAGTGTCGGTGCACCCGAACTAGAACAAACACTCCCACAGCACTTCATCAGGATATTATTACTGGAACACTTTTAGGATTAATGCAGGCTAGAACACCACCAGCACCCACGACCACCTCATAATACATGTCATAACATTTAGCTCTTTTTAGCTTTTATTGCACTTGTTTTATTACACTTACAAAAATATATAAAGTTCAGTCAATTCATGTGAATATATCTTCACCTCACTAATGTTTGGGGGAGCAATGGGCTCCATTAGAACACATTTCACTCTTTTTTAAACTATTTTGGACGCGTACGCACACACGCACGCACGCACGCACACACACACACACACACACACACACACGCACGCACGCACACACACACACACACACGCACGCACACGACGAGATCATTTTCAGATGGACCTCCAGAAAACTAATAAGAAGGAGTGACTTCAACTAACAGCATCGAGATAACTAGACCAGACTAGTTGAATGGGAGTCTATGGAGCCGGAGGCTTTTTGGAGCCGACATCTAGTGGCACTCGCTGGTATTGCAGCTTAAGACACTTCTAGAAGCACTTTTACATACAGTCTGTGGTTTATTCACCCTTTGATGTAACAACTAGTGAGTGAAATGAATAGCACACCTGGAGAGGCTTCAGCTGGGCCGGCAGCGGACGGCTCCTCCGGCACCACCCGGCCCGATGCTTCTCCGATGGGACTAGAGGGCGGCGAGCCTGTATCCGTGTCTGCCGTACTGACATCGACCGCCAGCCACGGCGGCAGCTCGTCCATCAACAGGTTTCCCTGACCGTGATGAGCGTCCACCATGTGACCGCAGGAGTCCGACGCACTGCAAACACTCCCACTCTTGTCTCGTCTCTTCTGTCTGGAGACCACGAATGTCTTCCGTGGACTCCTGCTTCCTGCATCTGTATGCAGCTCCAGTGTCCGTCTGCACGCTTTGGGCTTCACGTCCATCCTGGACTTTGACTTGGTGGGTATTGAATCATACACATGTTCAAAGATGTCCAACTTTTCACTGATGAAACAATGTGAGTCCGGCTCTTGTTCTGGTTCGGTTCCAGGATGGTCCGCGGCACGACAACATGCTTCATTCTCAGATCCCAAGTCTTTGCTGCAACGGCCACGTTTCTTCTTCTTCTGCTGGTCATTTAAAGCCTCTTCATCCTCCTCCTTCAACGTGGCCTTCTTCTTGCTGGATTTGCCCGTTCCTTCTCTCCTGGCTTTTTTATGTTTGTAGAACTCTGAGCCTGAAGCAGCCGGCTGGTTCAGCAGCAGCGGCGCTTCTCCCGACTCCTGCGTGTCCAGCCGAGGATGCTTCCCACAGCTCAGCATCTCCGTGCGTTCATTCCATCTGGTTCGTTGTTCAGCGACACTTTCGTCTGTGACCGTTAGTGTTTCCAGCCCACAGCCTGGTCCTGCATCGGGGAGCAGGTCCCGGTCCGATGAGGCGCTGTCCGTGGCGACTGAGATGACAAACGTGGATCTGCATCGTGACCGGTGACCCCTGGAATCAGTCGCGTTCTTCACTTTGCTCTGTGGTTTATCGCCGCGAGCGGAAAGACGCTCCGCGTATCCTGACTCACTTTCATGAAGGAACTCTTTTGGTAGTTGTTGATCTTTTCGTTCTTCTTCCACGTGAACGTGGACCTGCTCCCCTTTGGACCGACCGCTGTCACTGTCACCAGAAGGCAAAGTGACTGGAGTGGTTCTGGTGACTGAAGGCATCCTGCCTCTGGTTCTGGACCTCCTGCATGTGATTCTGGAGCTTGCTAGTCCTGCAGGACTGTTCACTGCTGCATCTGCGCTGACTTTTGGGAATTCACATCCAGGATCCTTGAAATAGTCGTCCAGGTCCGATGGGACGATGTCACGGGATTTCAATTTGTCTTTTGATGTTTTCTGATGTTCGCCCAGTTTGGGGATGCGAGAGGTGGTGATGCGCCGACGGCGTGTTGTGGGTGAGTGACGCTGAGGACCAGCCGGGTGCTGCTCATCGCTCAGTACCTCGCTCCACTTCAGATCCACAGAGTTCTGTACGTCTGCGCTCAAAGCACAGACTCGCTCCGTATCCTTCCTGCCCTTCGGCTTCCTGGATCGGCCTGTTTTTTGGGCTTTGGTTTCCACGGCGATAATCTCACCCACATCACTGAGCGTCATCTCCATCGTTGCGTTCAGGAGCACTGTTTTCTCATGGTTGTTGCCGAGCTGTGGTTCGTGCTCCGCGTCTGCGCCGCCGGAAGGGTTCTCGCCTCCACAGAGGGACGGGGTGGATTTCTCACACATGCGACAGTTCTGAAGACGGAGGATGGACTTCACATCCAAACTGGACTGAGAGAACATCACCGATTGGCTCTCCACCTTGTCTCTCTGCTCATTGGACGGACAGGACGTTCTGGTCGGAGCGGTTTCTACACGCTGGCTTGAACACCTTTCCTCAGCATGTGTGTTACCTGTGAAACAAGACATCAGTATCATCGGGCAGATAATACGATCTGCTGCTTTTAACACGAACCCTCCTAGCTTTCACCCTCCTACCATCGCAAACATCAGCAGAGGTTTTGTGTCTGCTCGGGACACCAACGACATCCTGGAGGTGTTTCTCAGGAAGACAGCTCTCTGTTGTTCTTTCGCTGGGACGCATCAAATTGCTTGAAGGTTCTGGCTGCAGTGGAAACAGATCCGTAAGACTGAAATGGGGTGAAAAAGCCAGACAGAGGAGGGAAGAAATATCAGAATCCGTTCACTCGCTGTCAACTGAAAGTACACAGCAGCCCAGATGGACTCATTTCTGACCTTCCTGCTGCAACATTTTCCTTGTTGGTGTCGCAGTCCTCTGACAGTTTCAGATAATCCTGTGGGAGACAAATACACTTTTGTAATTTCAATGAGCTTCAGACAGCTGTTGTACTTTTAAAGCCGTGTGGAACAGCTGACAAAGAAACCCAAGTTATAAATGGGTTCTTCTATCAGGAAGAGAACAGCTTTGTTCCATCCTACAGAATAACCAGCGCGGAGAGGAATCCTCACCCCGTCAGAGAACAGCTCCGCCACCATGTCCATGTGCTGCAGAGTATTATTGTGCAGATTCTTCCAGATGAGGAGCTGTAAGAGGAAAACAAGTCAATAAAATCAGCGATCACCTCTAAAAGAACATCGCTAAGATCGTCTCTGCATCATAACCATCATTTGAACTGAACAACCAACGCACCAGTTTCCTCTCCTTGTATTTCTTGGTGGCCAGTTCGAAGCACCGAGACTCCATTTGTTTCTGTAGGTACATGACCTCCATCTCCAGCTGCCTGCTTCTCTCCTTCTGCGTCTCCAAGGCAACCGCTAAGGCCTTGTTGTTGGTCTTTAAAGACACCTTAAAGAAGGACGAGGTGTCTGGTGTGGTCGTGAAGAAGGAGGACAGCAGAAGGAGAATTATTTTCTGTCGGAGAGCCCCAAAAACAAACAGTACAAGTTGGACAAGGACTCACTCAGAATCTTATTTTTGATCTTTGATGCTGCAGCTGAAGTCTGCTTGGAAACTTTTGAAGGCGTCTTCACAGGAAGCATCGTCGGTTTCACAGGGAACATCATCAGGAGAATCTGAAAATCAAAACCCTGGAAGACACAGGCCATTCATTTCGTTAGAGACGGGACCACCTGTAAAGGATCAATATTATAGCCGCCCCCCTTTGTTTGGCATCCCAACAAGATCAATAGGAAACACACCAGACGTCATGTTATTGCCGCCATATAAATAAAATCTCTTCCGCTCCACGTTATTTACAAGTATTTACTTTCCCATCCATGCAATTAACTAATTCTCAGAAAGTAGTGAAAGAAATGCATCATGTTTGAAAAATTATCGGGTTTAATGAAAATACAATGAGAAGTAGCCGATCAATGAAGGATCCACCTCATAAATCATGGCTTATTTCTGATATCATGATATCAGTACTTCTGATGTTGTTTTCAACAATAAAATGATATTGATGTCTGTGGACGAGGCCTTCGTGTTTTTTTTTACTTTGGGACTGAAGTTAACTTTGCAGATGAGCCGGAAAACTTCAGTCATTGAGCCGACGTTAACATTTGCTAACTTTTTTTTAATTGCAGCTGAGCTGACTGCGCTCCTAACTGATGTAACCGGCGCTTTCTTACAAACTTACCTGTTTTAAATGTGAACCAGCGGTGACGTGTGTCTCTTGCAGATAAATTCCCGTGATAATGATCGTGAACTGATGATTATGATCAAATAAGGCGAATAAAACTTGACCGGTTAGTTGTACAGCGCTGAAAACACCGTTGATTCAGTTTTGAATTTACACAAACAGTCCGATGAGCTTCTGCGCAAGCGCAAAGGGGCGGGTCCAAGAGCGGGAGACCAATCAGAAACGATCTTGTATTGGCTTTTCTTCCCCTTGGTTTGTCTATTCAGGCAGGCTTTAGACCAAAAATACGGGAACAAATATTAAAATGAAATAAAAGAGAGTGGGTTGGCTCATACAGGAGGCTGTTTTTCACTTATGGAAAGAGTTTTTACGGTCTTACAATTCTGATTGAATTAAATTAGTTTTTTAGCCTTAAACATGCTGTTTTAGGTTAGGTTAGGTTAGGTTAGGTAGTTACTTTATTAATCCCCGAGGGGAAATGTTTTCGCTACAGCAGCATACAGACGCAATAAGGTAATAATAGAATAATAGAAAAGCAATGAAATAGCAGTAAAATGGCAGTAAAAATATAAAATGCACAGTATATACAGTACAGTATATATCTATATATATTATATACAAACAAACAACCAAGAAACACAGTCAACAGTATTATTGTTATGTGATGGATTTTGCCAGAGGTGAGTTATTGTACAGTCTTGTTGCGGTCGGCAGGAATGATCTCCTGTATCAGGAATGATCTCCTGTATCAGGAATGATCTCCTGTATCTGGAATGATCTCCTGTATCTGGAATGATCTCCTGTATCAGGAATGATCTCCTGTATCTGGAATGATCTCCTGTATCAGGAATGATCTCCTGTATCAGGAATGATCTCCTGTATCTGGAATGATCTCCTGTATCTGGAATGATCTCCTGTATCTGGAATGATCTCCTGTATCTGGAATGATCTCCTGTAACAGGAATGATCTCCTGTATCTGGAATGATCTCCTGTATCAGGAACCATCTCCTGTATCAGGAATGATCTCCTGTATCAGGAACGATCTCCTGTATCTGGAATGATCTCCTGTATCAGGAATGATCTCCTGTATCAGGAATGATCTCCTGTATCAGGAATGATCTCCTGTATCTGGAATGATCTCCTGTATCTGGAATGATCTCCTGTATCAGGAATGATCTCCTGTATCTGGAATTATCTCCTGTATCAGGAACCATCTCCTGTATCAGGAACGATCTCCTGTATCAGGAATGATCTCCTGTATCAGGAACCATCTCCTGTATCAGGAACGATCTCCTGTATCTGGAATGATCTCCTGTATCAGGAATGATCTCCTGTATCTGGAATGATCTCCTGTATCAGGAATGATCTCCTGTATCAGGAACGATCTCCTGTATCTGGAACGATCTCCTGTATCTGGAATGATCTCCTGTATCTGGAATGATCTCCTGTATCTGGAATGATCTCCTGTATCAGGAATGATCTCCTGTATCAGGAACCATCTCCTGTATCTGGAACGATCTCCTGTATCTGGAATGATCTCCTGTATCAGGAATGATCTCCTGTATCTGGAATGATCTCCTGTATCTGGAATGATCTCCTGTATCTAGAATGATCTCCTGTATCAGGAATGATCTCCTGTATCAGGAACCATCTCCTGTATCAGGAATGATCTCCTGTATCTGTCCTTGTGACAGCAGAGCTGGATGAGTCTTTTGAAGAACGTCCTCCTCTGTCCCTGCAGCAGGTGGAGAGGGTGGACAGGATTATCCAATATGGATAATAGTTTCCTCAGCGTCCTCCTCTCCACCACCTTTTCCAGACTGTCCAGTTTGCAGCCAATGATGGAGCCGGCCTTCTTAACCAGTTTGTTAAGTCTGTTGGTGTCTCCGGCTCCAATGCTCACCCTCCCTCCCCTCCACCTCTCCCCCCAGCAGACTACTAGAAGTACAGTTCACTGGCCACAACAGATGGTAGAACATCTCCAACATCTCACTGCACACATTGAAGGATCAAAGTTGCCTCAAGAAAAAGAGTCGACTCATCCCCTTCTTGTAGACAGCGTTGATGTTGGTCTTCCAGTTCAGTCTGTTGTCATGGAGACACCAGGTACTTGTACTCCTCCACCATGTCCACCTCCTCTCCCAGAACTCTCAGCGGTTGTGGAGCCATCGTCTTCCTCCTGAAGTCGACCACCATCTCTCTGGTCTTGGCCACGTTCAGGAGCACGTGATTCCTTCCCGCCCACTCCACAAAGTCCTCCACTACTGCCCTGTACTCCTTCTCCCGTCCGTCCCTTATACACCGTCCACTGACTCCTCCTCCCGTCCATCCCTTATACACCGTCCACTGACTCCTCCTCCCGTCCATCCCTTATACACCGTCCACTGACTCCTCCTCCCGTCCATCTCTTATACATCCGACCACTGACTCTTCCTCCCGTCCATCCCTTATACACCGTCCACTGACTCCTCCTCCCGTCCATCCCTTATACACCGTCCACTGACTCCTCCTCCCGTCCATCCCTTATACACCGTCCACTGACTCCTCCTCCCGTCCATCCCTTATACACCGTCCACTGACTCCTCCTCCCGTCCATCTCTTATACATCCGACCACTGACTCTTCCTCCCGTCCATCCCTTATACACCGTCCACTGACTCCTCCTCCCGTCCATCCCTTATACACCGTCCACTGACTCCTCCTCCCGTCCATCCCTTATACACCGTCCACTGACTCCTCCTCCCGTCCATCCCTTATACACCGTCCACTGACTCCTCCTCCCGTCCATCCCTTATACATCCGACCACTGACTCTTCCTCCCGTCCATCCCTTATACACCGTCCACTGACTCCTCCTCCCGTCCATCCCTTATACACCGACCACTGACTCCTCCTCCCGTCCATCTCTTATACACCGACCACTGACTCCTCCTCCCGTCCATCCCTTATACACCGACCACTGACTCCTCCTCCCGTCCATCCCTTATACACCGTCCACTGACTCCTCCTCCCGTCCATCCCTTATACACCGTCCACTGACTCCTCCTCCCGTCCATCCCTTATACACCGTCCACTGACTCCTCCTCCCGTCCATCCCTTATACATCCGACCACTGACTCCTCCTCCCGTCCATCCCTTATACACCGACCACTGACTCCTCCTCCCGTCCATCCCTTATACACCGACCACTGACTCCTCCTCCCGTCCATCCCTTATACACCGTCCACTGACTCCTCCTCCCGTCCATCCCTTATACACCGACCACTGACTCCTCCTCCCGTCCATCCCTTATACACCGACCACTGACGACTCCTCCCGTCCATCCCTTATACACCGTCCACTGACTCCTCCTCCCGTCCATCCCTTATACATCCGACCACTGACTCTTCCTCCCGTCCATCCCTTATACACCGTCCACTGACTCCTCCTCCCGTCCATCCCTTATACACCGACCACTGACTCCTCCTCCCGTCCATCCCTTATACACCGACCACTGACTCCTCCTCCCGTCCATCCCTTATACACCGTCCACTGACTCCTCCTCCCGTCCATCCCTTATACACCGTCCACTGACTCCTCCTCCCGTCCATCCCTTATACATCCGACCACTGACTCCTCCTCCCGTCCATCCCTTATACACCGACCACTGACTCCTCCTCCCGTCCATCCCTTATACACCGACCACTGACTCCTCCTCCCACTGACTCCTCCTCCCGTCCATCCCTTATACACCGACCACTGACTCCTCCTCCCACTGACTCCTCCTCCTCCTCCCGTCCATCCCTTCCCATCCATCCTTTATACACCGTCCACTGAATCCTCCTCCTCCATCCCTTATACACCGACCACTGACTCCTCCTCCCGTCCATCCCTTATACACCGACTCCTCCTCCCGTCCATCCCTTATACACCGACCACTGACTCCTCCTCCCACTGACTCCTCCTCCCGTCCATCCCTTATACACCGACCACTGACTCCTCCTCCCGTCCATCCCTTATACACCGTCCACTGCATCCATCCTTTATACACCGTCCACTGAATCCTCCTCCCGTCCATCCCTTATACATCCTACCACTGCAGAGTCATCAGAGAACTTCTGCAGATGTCTTGACTCTGAGTTGTTCTGGAAGTCAGTTGTGTACAAGGTGAACAGGAAGGAGACAGAACAGTTCCCTGAGGAGCTCCAGTAACACTGACCACCGTATCAGACAGCACACTGCCCAGACGGACAAACTGTGGTCTGCCTGTCAGGTAGTCATTGATCCAGGAGACGGTGGACGTGTCCACCCCCACCACCCGCAGCTTCTCACTCAGCAGCAGTGGTTGGATGGTGTTGAATGCACTGGAGAAATCAAAGAAAGTGATTCTCACAGATTCACCGGTTCCATCCAGGTGAGACTGAGCTCGTTGCAGCAGGTAGATGATGGCGTCGTCCACTCCCACACGAGGCTGGTACGCAAATTGCAGAGGGTCCAGAGATTTCACCAGCGGCCTGAGGTGGGCCAAGACCAGCCTCTCCAGCACCTTCATCACATGAGATGTGAGGGCAACCGGTCGGTAGTTGTTGAGGCCAGATAGAGTCGTCTTCTTAGGGACTGGAACCAGGCAGGACATCTTCCACAGCACCGGGACCTCCTCCTGCTTCAGGCTCAGGTTGAAAAGGTGTTGTAGGACCTCAGCCAGCTGGACGGCGCAGGTCTTCAGGACCCCGGGGCTGATGCCGTCAGGTCCTGCAGCGTTGCGCTGGTGGAGTCTCCAGCTGTCTCCTAACCTGGCCAGTCGTCACAGAGAAGGGGGTGAGGGGGGGCGTCGATGGAGGAAGAGCCCTTTGAGATTGAGGGCTCTATGCAGTTCACCAGGGGGGTAGAGGGGGGAGGGGGGGAGGCAGCAGAGGTGTTTGGGAGGTGTAAGGTGTGGAGGAGACAGATGAGGGTGGTGAACTAAACCTGTTGAAGAAACAGTTTAGCTCATTGTTCCTCTCCAGGTTCCCCCTAGTTGTTCCTCTCCAGGTTCCCCCTGGTTGTCTCTCTCTCCCCTTGAACCCAGTAATCTCCTTCATACAGGTCCACACCTCCCTCACGTTGTTCTGCTGGAGTTTTGCCTCCAGCTTCCTCCTGTAGGAGTCCTTGCACTCCCTCATCTTCTCCTTCAGGTGGCGCTGCACTCTCCTGAGCTCCTCCCTGTCCCCAGACCTGAAGGCTGCTTTCTTCTTATTAAGAAGAACTTTCAGGTCACTGGTGATCCATGGTTTATTGTTGGGGAAGCAGTGTCCAGTCCCGGATGGTACGGTGGAGTGTTCACAGAATTTAATGTATTCTGTGATACAGTCCGTCATGCTGTTGATGTCAACAATCTATTTATTTATTTAACAATTTATCAATGAGAATATAAGGTGAATTGTAGCAATATAAATACTCAGGCACGGTACGTAATTACAATCTTTACGAGGATGTTTCCGTTTCACAAGAGTATATTTTAACTCCATTTTGAAGATGATTTGATACTTTTTGCTCAACACATTTGAATTATAGATGAAAGAAGCTACAATTTAAAAAAAAAAAAAAAAAGTTCTTCCCCTCTAAACTTTAAATGTTGGAGTCCCAAAGACTTCAGAAATGTGTCATCCATATTTAATGAATCACAAATGTTAGAAAAATGTTCCAAAATGTGACATTTGTGTAACAAAATCTATGTTCTTGTTCTTTTTGTTCAAAAGTGTAGATTTGTGTATGGACAATAGATGCATATCTCAATTGACCATGTAATTTAAAATCATTAGTTATAATCATGTTAGTTTAACATTTATATCAATCAAAAAAAAATTATAAATGTAATTTTAAAACTAAAGGATTTTTTTTTTTACGATTAAAGTGCTGATTAAAATATATTATAAACAAATACATATTGAATGAAGTCAATATTTTGCAGGGTGAATATGTGTGCACATGAACAAATTAAAGAGTATGTGCACAAATACACAACTGTGTAAAAAAAAGAAGTCCCTATGAAGGTTCAAATCCAACCTCAGCCTGTGGATGTTCTGGTGAAGTAAAAACACTGCAGGGCAAATTTTACATTAGAATAAGTATTATCAGCTAAAAACATGAAAAGCATGAAAAGTAGGACTTGGGTCTCCTGTGGCTCATATATAAAATTGCTCATATGAATGTGGAACTACAGTTACTGGTGTAATCCAGTGGTTCCCGTCCAGCTCTGTTGGTGTCTGGTTGTTATTCTCACCTTTACGCGCGCGCTCTCCCGTCGCGGTGTCGCCGAGCAGCAACCAACAGTTACCGTTATGAAGCTTTGACTTGTGAATTATCATTTTGAAGCCAGAAGTGACTATACTTTTACAATCTGACTTCATCTGATTGGTAAACCAAGGACACTGCCGCCCCCCTCCCGCCCCCCCCCCCCACACACACACAACAGCGGAAACCTGGCTGCACCACATGCCTGTAAATAATATCCTAATATCTAATTAATGATGTGATTATCAGATGGACTACCAGCAGAGTAATAAGGAGTGACTGAAGTCAATAATATCAAAATGACTTTGTATTTCATGAAAGAAGTTGAATGGGAGTCTGTGGAGCCTTTCTGGAGTCAACCCCTCGCAGTCCTCGGCAGTGTTGGAGTTTAAGGCACTTCTTCATTGCCCTCCATTTTAAGATCTATGGAAGGAGCTCTCTCTCTCTCTGTGGAAGTAGATGAAGACGAGCTCCACTCTGGAGCTGCAGCTCATTTTATTAAAATGTATTTATATTAAACTCGTCAGGTGTCCAAATCACAGCAAATGTTGCAGTGCACACCCTCGGATCAACCAGCAATACATACCAAGTGTGAAGCAGATGGGACAAATAGTGGTCAAGATATGGAGGGACAATCATACATACTTACATAAAAACAGAAATACACGCTTGTACAGTAGGTGACGGTAAAGTTGTTTGCAATCCGCCAGTTAATCGAAAGAAGAAGGAGAAGAAGAGGAGGAGGAAGAAGAAACCCATCATGAGAATTGATCGGGGTTCAATCGATGTATCTGAGTGCGACCTGTGTTGTCTGTTTTCCCGATCACAACACTATCAGGTCTCGATTCGTCAGGGCTGCTTGTTGCTTTTCGGGAGTCGACCTCTTTCACCAGGTCCCTTTTACAGATGCCTCTGAAGTCGGAGTGCTTCACCCGTGATGCCGGAGTGCTTCACCCGTGATGCCGGCCCCATGACGTCCACGGTAACCCTCGTTCATTAGCTGTCACTGCAGTTCACTCATGTTTCCTGTGTCGAGGTTGTTGTAGCCCACCGGCCAGCTAGCACACATCGCTAACGCCGGCTAGCTTGGCTAAAAACAGTCGTAGCTGCCACTAAAGGCGTCGGTGGGCTCGGTGGGCTCGGTGGGCTCGGTGAGCTCGGTGGGCTCGGTGGGCTCGGTGGGCTCGGTGAGCTCGGTGGGCTCGGTGAGCTCGGTGAGCTCGGCCTCGGTCTCAAACTGCTGCAGACAGTAACGAGATGTGCACTGAATGCTGCATCAAACACGTCAGTCCAATGACACAATATAATTCAATTAGGCAACTGAACCGGTCACGAGTTAGTTGCAGAAACAACCGTAACGTCCCGGAGGGTTTGAACTACGTCTGCAGACTCTCAGCGACATCCAGCGGCAGGAAACGATCCTGTGAACGTGAACTTTGAGACACACGGGCTGATAAAGACGGAGGGTTTGTTCAGGAAACGGGAGTCGTGCTCCGGCCTGTTGTGGTCACATGACGAGGAAGGAGGGGCACGTGACGCGCTGCTGCGCTTCCTCTTCACATCTTCTACATAACATGACATATAATGAACTGAAAGTCTGCAGGCTTCTTCAAAGGGTGAGTGTGTGACATGTTCACGTTTTAAACGCTTAGTTTAAAACAACGTGAAATGTCGATTTGAGTCGCGGATGCCGTCCGTTATCAACCGGTTCACGCCACGAGCTCATCTGCGGGATCAAATGCAGATCAAATATAAAATTAAATATGAGATTAAATATGAGTTCAGATCCGCCTCGTGAGAATTAAGGAGAACTGGAAGAAACTGGCGAGCTGAAATCTGTTTCCTGTTGAGGGAAGAAGACGGAAATGTCACGATCTCAGACAAATATCTCTTTAAAAAGTTATTGATAATACTTGAAATATGAAAAGTTACCCAACTGGTGACACTTATATGTCGACTTCCTCAGAAGTGTTGGTATTTTATGACCTGATTATTGTTTAATGTGACACTTTCTGTTTATGTTTGAGCCTGTGTTCATGTTTAATGTGAGTCTGGTTCATGTTTAATCAGTATGTTTATGTTTAATGTGAGTCTGGTTCATGTTTAATGTGAGCCTGGTTCATGTTTAATGTGAGTCTGGTTCATGTTTAATGTGAGCCTGGTTCATGTTTAATGTGAGTCTGGTTCATGTTTAATCGAAATATGTCTTATGTTTAATGTGAGTCTGGTTCATGTTTAATGTGAGCCATGTTTAACCTTCATGTTTAATGTGAGTCTGGTTCATGTTTAATGTGAGTCTGGTTCATGTTTAATGTGAGTCTGGTTCATGTTTAATGTGAGTCTGGTTCATGTTTAATCGAAATATGGTTCATGTTTAATGTGAGTCTGGTTCATGTTTAA